>NC_022034.1:12745100-12757986 GCF_000317375.1 Microtus ochrogaster | reverse complement strand
AGACTCCCAGAGACACACAGACACAAACACAGAGAGAGACATACAAGCACATACACACATACACACTGAATCCAGGCTTTGAAGGAGACATTCATGGCACAGCTTTCAAGTGTTTTGAAAAGCCCGAACTCTGTCTGCCCTACTTAGGCAGTATTCTTATCCGTGTCTCCAGTGGAGAAGCTGTATATTTAGCACACAGGAATGGCGCACCCCCCATACCCACTTTGTGTTTAGAGAGCACAGCATTTTTGCCTTTTCTCACCCACCCTCCCCAACTGTCTCCATGACAGTGGATATGTAAGTTAAACACCCTATAAAAACCCATGCGTTCCAGGAATTCTGCAGAAATGCGTCCCCATGCTCGCTGAGTGCGTGGGCTAAGCGGCTCAAAAGGAAAGGACCAAACGCAGCTGATCTGTGTTTGTTCATCTCCGCTCAGTTGGCAAACCAGCTGCCTGGCTCGTCTGTTGGTGATGCACAGCCGAGATTTACAGAGGCTCCAACGTGCAAACGACATAAATTTAATCCAGGAGAGGCTGTGTGTGTGAAAGGAAGGGCAGGGCTGAAGCTATTATCTCGCTGACTCAAGCCAAAACAGACATTAGTTTCCATTACCTGCATTTTGGGGAGGAAGCCTTTTTAACCTTCACTATCAGGATAATCACCTCAACTCTCACCTTTTGTCCACACTCAAAACTGCAAAGTTTTATTCCTTTGTAACAGTCACCTTGAACCTTTCGGAAGTGGTGGTCATGGAGGTAAGACACACACCATGCAGGTAAAGACCACGCTGCAGAGGCTACGTGTGGCTCGCTCCACAGGTGTCCTCCAAGAAAGGATGTCACATCACACATCAGTGAGATTCAAATTTTTGGACGGTGTGGCAAACAGCGAAGGCCAGCTTCAGGGAACTGGGCCACTGTTCCATGAACGCTGAGCAATCCTTACCCAAGGTCTACTGTGTCTGTCTTTTAGGCAGAATGTCTTCCTAACCCTACCTATTTTCACTGGCTAGGGAGGAGATTGTTGAAGAAGAGACTAATATGAAAATAACGACATGGGCTGTGCATGTGTCAAACATGGGGTCTGTGTATTTTAGTCACGGGGTCTCCATGGGTTAGAAGTCTGCCGTGTTGTGTCCCTTTCTCTCTCAATGCTTGGGGCAAAGTGAGTATTCTCGTCAACTGTGTGATTTTATCACTCCTGGCCTCAACTTTTCACTATCCAAGGTGAGGGAAGGTTCCAGGGTCCAGGGTGAGCTTGCGTGTATCTCCCAGAACCCTTGTTCCTTTGGCTGTGGCTATGGGGAGTCAATTCCTGTACATGACATCAATGGCATTATTGTTATCGTTATGGTCACCAGAACCAGCATGGTTGCATAAAAATCTGTGGTAACTGACGGTCTTAGTTAGGGTTTCTATTGCTGTAAAGACACGCCATGACCACAGCAACTCTTACAAAGGAAAACATTTCATTGGGGCTGGTTTACAGTTCAGAGGTTCAGTCCATTATTGTCATGGGCAGGAAGCATGGAAGCATGCAAGCAACATGGTGTGGGAGAAGGAACAGAGAGCTCTACATCTTGATCCACATGCAACAGAAAGTAAACTATGTATCTCACTAGGCATAGCTTGAGCATGTGAGACCTCAAGTCCACCTCCACAGACACACTTCCTCCAACAAGGCCACACCTACTCTAACAAGGCCACACCTCCCAATAGTGTCACTCCCTATGGGCCAAACTAACACATGAGTCTATAGAGGCCATACCTATTCAAACTACCACGCTGACTCAGTTTAACATGCATGTCTTCCTCTGCCCCTCAGCCTCGCCTGGGACTCCATCATGCTCCCCAGAGCTTGCGCTTTCCTGACCATAAGTCATCCTCACTCTTCTCAGGGAAACCAAAGCCCCATTTCTACGCAGCACTGTTGAGCCAGAGCTCCATTCATCCTGCACAGCCCCGCACTGATAGATGGAAATACACACATAAAGGTGGGGAGACAGCTCAGTCAGTAAGTGCCCAGTGCACAAGCATAACGTCCTGAGTTCGATACCCAGAACCCTCATATGATGTGGGAGTCCCCACTGTATGCTGTGAATGCCATGGGTTAATAAAGAAACTGTTTTGGCTTGTGATAGGGTAAAAGAGAAGAGCTAGGAGGGGAAAACTAAACTGAATGCTGGGAGAAGGAAAGCAGAGTTTAGAGAAGCCAGAGACAAACGCCGAGCCTTGCTGGTAAGCCACGTGGCAATACACAGATTAACAGAAATGGGTTAAATTAAGATGTAAGAGTTAGCCAATAAGAAGCTAGAGCTAAGGGGCCAAGCCGTGGTTTAATTAATACAGTGTCTGTGTGGTTATTTTGAGTCTGGGCAGCTGGGAACAAACAATCAGTCTCCTACAACATCATAGAAAAAAAACAGCATGCGTGATAATACACATATGCAAAGCCAGTGCTGGGGACAGACAGAGGAAGCCACTGAGGCTCACAGGCCAACTAGTCAAGCCTGCTTGGTAAACTCCAAGCCAGTGAGAGGCTCTGTATAAAACCACACAGAACCTAAGGAGCAACCAAGGTTGTTATTTGGCTTCTACATTCATGTGTACTGACAAGCACACACATGTACACACACACACATGCATGTAGAAAACAAAATTCTGAATCTTTCTTCCACTCCCATCCAGCACTCTGATCCAGGACTTCCCAACCACAAGACTGAAGGAAATCCTTCTCTGTAGGCAAGTCACCCAGTTTGTACCGTCTTTCATGGTGGCCCTGGAGGCTAGGGTATACCTCCACTCTCACCCACCTGCCCCTCCTGGACCCCATATGCCTCCTATGTGTGAGTAGCATTCCCACACACTCACCCCCATATCTGAGCTCATTTCCTTCCTGAAGTATTAGGCTTGCAATGACAGAGCAAGAAGCTAATATGTGCTTGCTGTCTGGGGCCAGTTCTTGTTAAGACCCTGTGCCCTACAGTTAAACAACCACCGTGGGCAGCCTTTGCAGGTGCCTGGAGTCCTGCTAATGCGATGGCTCTGGGGCTGGAGAGCGGAGTAAATGAAATACAGCTATGTTGGCTTCTGCTCCATTAAGAAAGGGAAAAAAAATCAATGTTTGTCAAACGCAGAAGGACAAAATCAATAGCGAAAGAAATTTTATTTTCAACCTTCTAAGGGAGTATTACAAAGAAGAAAGAGTGAAAATTATTATTATTTATTGATATATGTAACACCTTCTGAAATCCTCAAAGTGTTTTATAGAATTACAAACTGCCTTCATCCTTTCCTGCCTACGGATGGCTTTGACCTGCTCTTACACAGCCCTAGTGAGAAGGGGCAAATGCCAGAAGTACCAGGAAAACATGACGTGGCATCTATAGGATGATTATATAAAGCCAGAGTTTGTTTACTTATTTATTTATAACACAAAGGGGTCTCTGGTAGTGTGACAGGGACAGTACACCCTCATCTTGTGGAAAGTTCCCAAGGAGGATGGCATCATAATCCTTGTTATTTGGCAAACTGAAAAGCACAGCATAACTCCCCACCCTTCCCCAGTGTTCCTTAGTTGGAACAAGCAGTGCACTTGGGGAGAAGCAGCCACCTGCTGCCAACATCTTAATGCAGTTCCTGGCAGAGGGTTTTGATAGACGGCTTCAAAGCCACGGATCTAAATGGCTAAACGGAACTTTCCAGGGGATGATTCGTCAGAGGCGTGAGGCAGGAACATGCAGAGCCACTGAGGGCCACAGCTGTCTGTGAAATCTACACAGGGAATTGCCAAAACAAAATCCTGCGAGGGCAGAATGAGACAAGCCTTTCTGCCTCTCTGCGCCTGTTTCCTACTCATTTGAACTTTATAATAACTCTTTGGGAAAAAAAGAGGAATAGGAATTATTCACCCAGCTTCTACAGCACAGCCCCAAACCACTCAGCCTTTTGTTTTTTTGTTTTTTTTCCAGAAGAGCTAAGAACAAATCCTAGCCTCTTAGAGTCATAAGAAAGAGGGAATTAATTCATTAATTAATTAAAGAGGGAATTTAGTAGTTCAACCCAGGCAAAAATCACCTCTACACTGCCCTGAGAAAGAGGTGTATTCTTTATTTGTGTATTGCTGAGAAAACCCCTGACAAGTACGGCTTTGACTTGACCCCTGGTTTCAGAGGGCTCCAACTCATTTTGGAGGGAAGGATCTGACCCCTGGTTCCAGAGGGTTACAACTCATTTTGGAGGGAAAGATCTGATGGCAGGAGCATGTGGTCGTAGCTGCTCACGTCACAGAAGGCCAGGAAAAAGAGAACATAGCAGGAACCAAAAAGGGAATAACCTTGAAACCCTTCCCTGGGGAACCACTTCTGCCAAGTAGGCCCACCACCTCCTACGGGTCCTACAGCCTCTCCAAACATCACTAACTACTAGCTGGGAAACAAGTATCCACATGAGCCTACAAGGGAGGTTTCATAGTCAAACCATAGCACAGGACAAATCTAGAAAGAAATTTACTTCCTCATAGAAATTGCATCTACTCATTTTGATGTGGGAGTCTTCTGTTTTGTGTTGATTTCATTGGTTAAATAAAGAAACTGCCTTGGCCCTTTAATAGAACAGAAAATTAGGTAGGCAGAGTAAACAGAACAGAATGCTGGGAGAAAGAAGCCAAGTCAGGCAGTCGCCATGATTCTACCACCCGAGACAGACACAGGTTAAGATCTTTCCTGATAAGCCACCTGGGGTTGCTACACAGATTACTAAATATGGGTTAAAGCAAGATGTGAGAATTAGCCAATAATAGGCCAGAACTAATGGGCCAGGCAGTGTTTAAAAGAATACAATTTGTGTGTTATTATTTCCAGGGCTAAGCTAGCCGTTTCAGATCCAGGCAGGAACGTAGCCCGCCACTCCTTCTACACTCCTTTGGTTATTATATCTTGGTTATTAAAATATAAAAATCTGCTTCTGTATTAACACCCACTGCTTTCTCATTTTTGCCATCTAGAACTATTGGTTTGTCTCGCTTCCGTGTGAGGACAGCATGAGATGGGAAGTCCATTAGGAATCCACCACTGTCGGCTCGTCAAACAGCCATCTCCTGAGTCGTGGGTTAGGGAGATAGCTCAATTGAATACACAAAATGGCAGCACTCAAGCGGGGTGCTGTAACTCACTGGCCAGCCAGTCTAGCCTGCTTATCTAACCTGGGCCAATAAGAGACTGAGAAACACAAGGTAGATGGCACCTGAAAAACACCAAGCTTGTTCCCTGGCCTCTCCATGTGTGCATGTGTGTGTGTGCGCGCACATGCACGCGCACACGCGCGCACACACAGACACAGAGGCAGAATTGGTCGTACATTGTGGTCTCCAGATATTGGATAAGTTCCAATTTCTCTCTAATCATATTAAAATGCCATGCAAAGCACTCATAAAAAATTCAGCTATCATCTGGCATCACGATGGCACGATTTCCTCCAGCCTTGCAGAAGCCGTTAGACTTGCTAGTCACACATAAGGTCTTTCCCAAGGAACTGCCGAGGTCCCCACCACCAGCACCCTCGCTGTATGTGCCCTTGCCGTCAGCTCTGAACGTTGTGGCCAGGCTTTGAAGCCCTCCCTTCTCAGGCATAGGCTATTTCACTTGGGGCCTCGCCGCTCCCGACTCTGTTTCTTAGTTTCACTTTTTATCCTGCGGCAGATTTGTGGGCCACACTTTGGACATCTTCATTCAATTCACTAAGGAACCAAATGGAGCCTGGAGCAGAGCCTGCACCGAGCCCGCACCAGTGGCTCCCTGGGTGGCTGGGACCTGTGTGTAATTCCTTGCTCTGGTGCGGCATTTGCCAACTGGTATTCTGCTCCCTTCCTCAGCACAACTCTAGGGCCACGCACGGGCAATAGCTACTTTAAAAACTCGAGTCAATTATCCAGGTGCCTGCTGCTTTTTCTGAGTTTTGTTCATGACTCTGCAGCTGGGGCCCCACTATGGGTCCGCTATCATTTATATTTTAAATGTCACCTGAACATCTGTGTGTTAAAGGTTTGGTCCCCAGGGTGTAGCTATGGGAAAGTAGCAGAACCTTTATGACATTAGGGTTATAGGGAGCTCTTTAGGACATCTGAGGATGCCCTGATCCTCATGCTGTCTCAATTCCTGGCCATGGGGTGACAGCCCACTCCACCATGTTCCAGAGCCATCATGAGTCACCCAGAAACAGGCCCAAGTCCCCAGGACCCACCAATCATGGGCTGGAATTTCCCAAACCATGAACCACCTTTTTTAACTGATCACCTCTGGTGTTCGGTTACAGTGGTGGAAATCTGACTAATGCAGAGCCCCGTTTGCCACGGCAGCTTCCCCCGAAGCCTCAGGACTCCATGGCTTAACTTCTTACAGCTACTTTCCACAGAACTTTGATGTCACCATTTGTCCATCCCCGTGACGCAACTTAACCTGTATAAGCTTCAGCTTCTACTTGGAAATCCTCCTCGAAACCAGCTGACTTTGGTGTCCGCTGTCCCTTGTCCATAGGGCCATGCTCTGACCGCCTGCCACTGCATTTGCCTTCACTAAACTCCTACAAGGACGGGGGCGTGACCGCGTGGTTAAGAGTTTACCATGCTTAAGGACTGGGACTCAGTTCCTCTAACTCCTATCAATGCCAGGCAGGCGTGGAGACCACCCTTAATGTCAGCCTTCAAAGGAGGAGACAGGATGCCCCACGCAAGCTGGCTCCAGAGACCAGCGTCAGTGAGCTCTAGGTCTGACGGAGAGACTGGCCTCAGTACATAAGGTGGGTGATTCCCGACTCCAGCCACGCATATACTCTTACACTCATACACACGTGCCTACCTGCATGTGAACATATGTGAAAATGGTGGGAAGGTGTAAGAAATCTTGTTAAAATTCTTGTTAAATCCAGATCTGTAATAGCATTCTTTGGTCTATTAAATTAGTTATGTTATTAGAAATATATTCTCTTCTCTGTGGGTTGCTAGGTTACAGTACAGATGTGATCCCGCCCCTCACACACTAGACTGGGTGGTTTTCACATAGGACTGTATGATCCCATACCTAGCCTCAGCTGATTGGTCCAACAGGAGCCAATCACATCTCTTCTATGGGAACTAACATTGGAACAGTGACTGTGACTGGTACAGCTAGCTGCTCCTCAGTAGTCAGGCCTAAGGTCCCGTTCTTGGTCCAGGAAGAAGCAACTGGAGAAGGGAGACAGACCAAAGGAAGGGCTGGACGGTACAGAGACCTTCAGACCAACCAGATACTAGGAGCTCAGCCTGGCCCCGTTTCCCGAGATGAGCCATGTTCTGAGTCCCTAGAGTCACCCAAAATCTTTCAAAGCAATACCCCCCTTTTATCTGGGCTAATCCTAAGGATGTAATGACAGGCACAAGCCCCACCCCTGGAGCCAGAGTACCCCGGGCTCTGAGGACTTCACCGGAGGAAATACTCAAACACACTGTATCTTATCCAGAGCTCTGGGACCCCAAAACAGGGAAAAGTGAATAAATAAATATGGGGCCATAAAAACAGGTAAGCAAAACTGTGTGTTCTCAACAGACATAACACTCCACTGGCTTTTTCTTTTCTCTTGTTGTCTTTTGGTTTGTTTGTTTGTTTGTTTGTTTGTTTTGAGACCAGGTCTCACTTTGTAACATAGGGTGATCTGGATTGATGTGGATTCCTTTTTTTTTTTTTTGTACTCATCAATTCAGGATCTATTTCACTGCTTTCAGGCCTTCTGTTCACAACAAAGGAAAGTCCCTCTGCCAGGCCACAGTCCAGAGCACAGGCTCTTCCAGGCGACAGGGAGGGAAAAGCAGTTGAGAGGGTTTGCTGATGCTGTTTGCTGGGCTGAACAGGTAAGGGGATTTCCAGCTGAACAGCCATGCTGAGGAGAGCACAAAGGCACGTGACCTTCTGTTCTCAGCACAGGCGAGGTCCCCTGGTATCCACTGGAGCCTGCCCCTGTTTATTACACTTCCCACTTAAGTCAGAACAGCTTCTGAAAGGGAAGGAGGGAGGGAAGAAAATGAATGGACTCCCCATAGTCCTAAATCAGTCAAATTCACAAGCACAGACACCTTAGCTGAAAACAGACAGACTCGGGTCAGCACATCGCATTGGAATCTGCCCTTGGAAACTCCACGTCAGGCGGGAGTCGCTCTCCTCAGTTCAAGAGGAGAAGACTTTCTCTCCAGGTAGGCTTGGCATTGCTAGGCAACATGAGCCCACTGACCCTCCGACTTGGGGGCTGTGGCAGTCCGCCTGACATTTTCCTGAAGATGTGTCTGAAGAGCGAGCTGCAGGGCACTGGCTGCTAGAACAAATGTGTGTTGTAAATGCCTCAGGGGCCTGATCCCTGCTTGGCTCCTTTATTTTCCTCTCTAGTCTGCTTATAATCCAGACCTGCTAAATAATTTTCAGAGCCCCCTGCAGTACAGAAATGCAAGGCCCCTGCTTAAAAAAATCATTAAGACTCTCAAGACAATGTCAACAGAGCCTTACATCAAGAAAGGGGCCCTGTATGATCTCACAGGTTGCACTCCCACACAGACAGCTGTGGTTTGGACAGAATAAATGCTTATCAATATTAAACCAGTGATTTAAAATAGCCGGGACCAAACCAGAAGGCAATCAAAGAGAACAAGACTACCCCAGCTTCAAGCAAGCAATCCATTTTTGTCTCTTCGGGGATTCTGCTTGGAACCCTTTAAGAAGGCTCTCCAGAGGCCACGAAGATGGATCAAGCACCAAAGTGCTTATAGCATAAGCAGAAGGACCTGAGTTTTAGCCCCCAAAACCCACATAGAAAAGCAGTCGCAGTGTGCTTCTGATCCCAACACAGGAAGCAGACTGGCAAAACCCTGGGGATCCCTAGCCAGCCAGCCTGGCAGAGCAGGGCAGCTCAGGTCAGTGAGAGATCCTGCCTCAAAAACACAAGGTATAGAGTAACCAAGCAAGACATCTGGGGTTACCCTCTGGCCTACAAACACAACAGAGCCACATACGTGTACAAAGGAAACACACATGCAGACACAGGTACACATACACACATGCATACACACACGTACGCATAGGCACACTCGTATACACACACGGTCACAGCAAAACACAGCAGACGCACACACAGGCAGGCATACAAGCGCACAATCGCACACACACACGCACACCCTCATGCACACACACATGCACACACAAACAGGGTTTTCACTGTTGAATTCGGTTTGAGAACTGTGGCTCTACAAGGGTGCCTTTGCAGACTCCAGAGCCCGGCAGCACTCACAGCTACGTTCTTAGCAAATCAATTCAGGGATCGATCGAATAGGCCAGGCCTTCAGCAACCGAGCATCCCGGGAAAACCATAATCCACGTGTGAAATCCAAATCTCTTTCAGAGCAGGCTGTGCACTGTAGGTAACCTGTGAGGTCATAGGCTGCTCTGCCCTTCCCCCGAGCCAAACCTCCTCCCACCGGCAGCCAGGCCACTTCCCCAATTTGTTCCTTCAGATTTTCATCTTTCCCTCGCAGCTTCGGTCCCTATTATTAGCACCTCAGATCAAAGACGCTGTCTGAGGGAGTCCAGTCCCTAAAGCAATGGTCAAACACTTGGCTGCTCATGGCAGCCCTGCTCGGCTCTTTCAGGGTGGAGGCCAAGGATGCTTAGCAAGCATTTTCTGAGAAATGAGTGCAGATTGCAGGAAACCGTGTGTAAATTAAAGGAACTGCCTAACCTAATTAGCCACACAGGAAATGTAATGGCTCTGGAAAACAAAAGTGTAATTTATGAGGAAATATCAATTGGAATAATGTAAATAATGGGGTTTTTCTCTGCAGTTTCCAGTTCCTTATGAAGCTGAGGCGGTCATTAGGAAAGGAAGTGCCTGTCCACATCTAGAGAGAGGACCTCTGGGTGCTGCTTTAAAACGTCGCACCACCTCCGGGAAAAAGCCCTAATGGACTGCTGCCTTTCTGTAAGGCTTTCGGGGTCAGCTGAGAGTCTCACCCTCCATCTGCTGTACCAGCGCCTATAAAACATGGCGGCGCTCTTGGCCAAGAGTCTTGAGGTAAGCTCTTCTACACCACGTTGTCTGTCTGAGGGCAAATTTCTTATCCCCTCTGGCTTAGGCTTCTGTTTCCTCTGAAACGCTCATTGTTGGCAGCACAGGCTTTAATACCATTTACCTGAATGAAGATATTAGAATTGGTGTTCTAATATACCTCTCCAGGGGCACACCGAACCAATGTCCTTACCAGCGTCACCTTCTGTACCCCTTGAAGCAGTATGTTTCTTGACACAAGTGTGTGTGTGTGTGTGTGTGTGTGTGTGTGTGTGTGTGTGTGTGAAACCCAATGGTTCATTACACAAATAGAGAAACAGCACAAACTGCTAAGCAATGATTAACCACGGAGGCTTCAACTGAAGCTCAGACTGATATAGGATTTTGCATTAGTGTTTAACATCTTTAAGTGCATATTCATGGGGTACAGTGTGTTTCAACATGTCTACAATGTACAACAGTCAATTCAGAGAACGTGGTATTGCCCAGTTGTAAAACATTTTGGGAGACATTTTGGGAGGACAGAAAGGGATGTTGACTAGCAGGTATCAGACCTTTTTTGAAGTTAAAAAAAAAAAAAAAACTTAACTTGTATGTTGTTTTAACTGTGTATTGTTTACTCCAAACATATGGTATTGCATACCGTAACTCTAACTCCAGTCTGGAACATTGAGGCAGTGTGGAAACACCCTCAGCATCAAGCTTCCTAACTCTCCCAGTCCAGGCTCTTAAGGACTAGGGCAAGTTTCACAGACTCAGTAGACAGAAAACAGTAAGAACAGCACAAGCTTGCCTTTCTACTCTCTGCTCCCCACTCTCCATGGAGGACAGCACGGCTGCTGGCCTGCCTCTACTGCTCCCCTTCTCTGAATCCTGCATCTGTCGGAGTGGGTCCATCAGTTTGGACTCTGCAGACTGACAGACAGATCCGCACACACACATGCACACTCACACACACACACCCTCCCTCCTTAGTTCTGTGTCCTACCCTGAAGAAGGGAGGGGACTCGCATATTCCCCCCTCCTACCCCATGTAGGTCAGCTTCTCCCCTCCCCGCTCCTACATTCGCAGAACAGCCCACAGCGTCAGGAAAACAAGCCTACCTCTAAACACCTGCACGGAGCACTACCTGGAAGAGCTGGATTTAAGAACAAAACTAGATTATGGAAAGTTTGTTTCAGCACACGGTCAAAGGCTGGAGACCCAGTTCATCAGGCCTCTCTGGTCCCAGCTGTGCATGTTTTACAATAATGAGAAGTGAAGATTTGCTGGAAATGGTTGTTTTGAAGGTAGAGGGAGTGGCATCTATTTCTTCACAAAGAAAGAAAAATAATCGTCATTTCCTTATTTATATTTCTGGCCACCATAGATATCCTTTATTATTGTATAGGCTGCTGCTATTATGGCCATCAGTTTTGCTATTTACTATTATGGGTATTTAGAGGCTCATAAAAATGTGAGCTTCCTCAAAGCTTAAACTGCATGAGCGATAAATCAGAGCACGGGCTGGGTGGAGGGGGCCTGACTGAGAGCAGCTGGAACTCACTGGACTAAATATTTACCAAAAGCGTGATCATGTCACTGAGTGACACTGTGCGAATATAACAATTTATCAATCATCTTGCTCTACACCCATCCCCATGGGAAGGGCGGCATTCCCACTTACCAAAAAGAATCTACTGTATGCTAATTAATTTACTTATAAGGTTATTTTAGACACGTCCGTCCTTGTGTTTTTTACAACAGCCCATATTGCACAGAGACCCAACAAATGTTTTCTAGGCAGAAAGGGGTGGGGACGGCAAAGCTAAGGATCAGTCTTGGCTCACTTTTGGTCCTCCGGGGCTTGAGTGGGAAGGACAGATGTGTTGAGACGCATCCTGGGTATCTGGTTGCAGATACTGGGGCTAATTCACAAGAGGTTGTGGGGGAAATAAAAAGACAGAGCCCAGCAGCCTTCTGAATTGAAATGCAAACTTGTTTTGCAAAAATTTCTCCCTGGTGGGGACAAAGCAACATCTACCCCCCCACACTTCTTCCAAGGTACCAATGACAAACCAAAGTATAAGCCTACCAAAGTTCCCCCATGGAGAACCAATGAGTTCAGTGAGCTCACTTACAAAGCAGGGTTGAGGGATCACAGGACTGCGGATGACCCCAAAGTAGCTGCTCTGCAAAGCTTTCGGCTAGCTTGGTGGTGGCTTCCCCCCAGCAGCATAAACGGAGCCCCTTCCCAGCCTACATACTCTAACCCCTCCCGGAGACCCTGAGCCCTCACGCGGATAAGGCAGACTGCAAACAACTGGTTGAGAAAACTGGATGAATAATTAAGTACGAGCACGGTGACCTTCTCTGGCCCTCCTTCTAGGAGGGATCCTCAGCCGTCAAGGAGCCCAGCTGTGGGGAGTTTGTCCATGGAGCCACAGCTCAACTCCTGCGAATGGCAGTTGTTTGGCTCAGCGGATAATGCTGTGCAACACTTAGACACAGCTGTGATTTCCCACATCCGAAGTGACTGTCAGACCCAAGCGTGGTTCCCATCCACATGGCCCCTCAGCCTCCTGGGAAAATCTGGAAAATCCAACTGACCACATAGACGAGACACAGGCATAAGCCTCTCTACAAAGCCGACTGGGAGAGGGATTCTGAGACATTGGCTATGGGGGTCTACACATAGTCTGGAACCTTCCAGAACCATCACTTAATACAGACTATGTAGACAGCAAAAGCATCATGCGAGGGCAAGACATGTCACAAAACTAAGAGACAAGGTTTCTCTGCAGATGCCAAAATAGAAGCAGTT
>NC_022034.1:12739179-12745000 GCF_000317375.1 Microtus ochrogaster | reverse complement strand
GAACTAGAGAGAAGCAGTTATGTGGTGCCTCTGTTGTCTGAGCCTGTACATCTTGGTCATTTGACAAGAACTAGATAGAAGAAGTGGCACCCTATGGGCAGAACCTCATACAACCAGCGGGTTTTCACTAGCCGGTGCTGAGCTGGCTCAGAGGAGCTTGGGGCGAAAAGGGTTTTGCCATCTATGCTGGGCAAGGATGAGGGTCCTGTGATGGAATTGCAAGAGCCAATATCATCTAGTTTCTTTAACTCTCTAACTCTGCCTCCCGACCCTAAAATCGAGAAAACTTGAATTCACGGGAAAATTAGTAATATATAATTATATAGGCCAACTCTCTTATACAATGACTATAAGAAAAAAAAAAAAACTCCCAGAATAATGTCCCTAGTGACAGTATGCCAGAATTGTAACGGGCTCCTTTGAAACAAGCTGAGTGACATTAAGAAAAATAATACAAGCCATGTTAGAATAACAAAAGTCAGATTTAGGGAAAACCTAGAAACAAAGGGACAAACTTTTAAAAACTTACATATTAAATTTAATCATTTTATGAATTAAATTACAAGAAACACAAGAATAAACACAATTAGAAGTGCCTACTGAAAGTCACAATAGTTTTAATAAGAAAATATAAAAAGCAGATGTTAAATAGTCAGCAGAAGATGAGAAATACTGCGGACAACTGAAAAGGCTCTACCATAGGGATCGTAGCAGTCCCTGAAAAGCAAAGGAGAAGAAACAATTAAACTATAATGTGATGGGGATGGAGCGATGGCTCAGTGGTTAAGAGCACTGGCTGCTCTTCCAGAAGACCGGGGTTTGATGCCCACACGGCAGCTCACAACTGCCTATAACTCCAGTTCCAGAAAGTTTGATGCATTTTTCTCACCTCTGTGGCCACCAAACACACATGTGGTGCACAGACAGGCATGCAGGCGAAACACTCCACATACATAAATTTAAAAATAAATCTTCGTGCTGTAACTCAAAATAATCTTCCTTGAAGAAAATATGTGCAATCATGCATTGAGAGAATTCCGTAATCCTCAAGAATGCCAAACCAAAATGATCAACACAAGCCCTTTGTGGATGAACTTGGTGCATTTTAAAGAAAAAAATCATTTTGATAGCATACAAAAAGAACACATAAAAAGTGAAATTAAATTTACATCAAAGTACTAAATATTAACTCTTACACCAAAAGAAAATAAACATAGTTCAAATACTTAAAGAATGAAAATATAAAACAAAGACTTTTATACCCAGTAAGTCTAACCTTCAAGTTAGAATACAAATAACTATTCACAAGGAAGTTAAAAAGAATCTTGTTTTCATGCATCCTCCTGAGAAATCTATCAGAAAAATAGAATCTATTCAAGCAAAGCAAATGATGACTGGGAGAGCAGCAGAAAGACTTCTAATGCACATTAGATATCTAATTACTTAGAGAAGTAAGACCATGAAAGTTGTATTTGTGCACTGTGCTGTGTATATATGGTGTGTGTGTTCAATTTGTTGGTCACACTAATCTAAGAGATTCCCAAAACAATATAAGTTATTGCCACTGTCCTCGGTTGCCTCCCAGAATTTAAAGGTAAGTCCCAATGCTGAAGACACTGTATACTTCAGCCATGAGACCCACAAGATTCCTCCTGGATCGGACCTGAAAGCCTCTTCCTTGGGGACTGGCTTCCAGAGAACCAGAAGGTGCTATGCAAACTGTCCAAGGTGAGAAGCAATCAGTACTCCTACCCAGCCGTGATCCCTGTGAGCCACAGCAACAACCAGTACGGCCAATAGCTCTATAATAGTGGTTATCACAACAATATGGCTGCCTGAACAAGACCTGAACAAGGTCATCACTAACAGGTGTGCTATAGTGGAATGAGGAAATTCCAAGCTGCCCCACCCCTAGACAAAGAACTTCAGGCCACTACAGCTGAGAGGCTTTCTCAGGCATTAGCCCCCAGGTGGTTTTCCAATACCAGTGGTCATCTGAAATCATGTACACATGAGCAACACTGAATGGATTCAGCAGACCGTGTTTACAGGCATAGTTGTGTATGTGTAACAATAATAAAAAATGGCATAAATTTTAGAGGGAGTAAAGAGAGGTAAGAAGGGCTTGGAGGAAGAGGACATGAGAAGGGTTGAAGGGAAGAAACAGCAGAAAAATGACATCATTACATTTTAAAGAATTATTGAATAAATGGGAAATTATTGAAATGGATGCTTCAGAAGCAGGAAGCCATTGAAATTTTAAAATGATAAAGAACGTAATAGTCATATGCAAGCTTAATATCTTATATGCATGATGATGTCATTGAGTAATCAAATAAAAGTAACTGTTAAGTAATTAGGAATGATAACCTTCAGTTGACAAATTCTAATGATGTATTGTTAAATAATATAACTTATAGGAAATAAAAATTGATTCACATTATGAATAATCAGATTAAATCATTAAGTTTATGTTACCACGTACAAAGCAGAATAAGAAAAAATTTTCACAGCAGAGAAAAAGAAGAGATGCAAACACCTATCCAATAGCACAAAAGTCAGCCAGTATATAGTGCAGACACTGCTTTAGGCCAAGGAAGAGATTACAAAGGGATGGGAGGAATTTACACGCCTTAGGGCTCAAAGGCCTGATCCATCTTAGAGTCTGTGCTTTGGGAAGATTTTAGTCACTGTTATGGGACATCATGTCTGGTTTTGAGGTTTTTACCAACCCTTTAACAATTTCTACTAATCTGACTAAACTGTCTTCGGTAATGGTGACTAGTGGCGGTACTGTGTTCCGCTTCCTGTAAAAATGGGTAGAGCAAATGGGCAGTGGGCCACTCCAGACCCATCATGCCCTGTGTCCTTCTTGATGTAGATGAAAAAATATGCAGATGAAACACAGAATAATTTAGGGGAAAGTCCAACAGTCCCAATTTAAATAAAAGATATCATATGAATTCATGTTGCTTTTTTCTTTGACATACCCACACACTAGTTTATGGCCTAGCTCTGTCTATTGGCAAAAAACCAAGAGAGCACGAGCAATCCCGACTGTAGCCTCCCAATACCATTTTCCATTATTTAAGAAGGTAGCTGGACTGGGGAAGGGGGCTGTCTTAGCTGGGAAAAAGTGCTGGCCATACAAGCCTGCTGACCAGAGTTTAATTTCCAGAGCCCACCTAAAAGGCTGGATGCGGTAGCATGCATCTCTAAACTCCTAAAGGAAAATGAGAGGCAAAGGCAGAAGAATTCTCCAGAAACTCACGGACCCGCTAGCCTGAAGTTTGCCGGGCAGTGGCAGTAGAGGACAAGAAGCAGTCCCCAAAAGTTATCCTCTCGCCTCTGCATGCTTGCATGCCATGCATGAGTCTGTGCACATACACACACATGCACACATGCATGCACACACATACAAGCACACATAAAGAGAGATGTTTTTTTCCCTAAAGATAAAAGGCTGAAGAAATGGGAGTGAAGGGTGCTTGCTGCTCTTCTAGAGGACCAGAGTTCAGTTCCCAGCACCCACATCAAATGGCTCATGATCACTTTTGCCTCCAGTCCTGACGATTCTGACCCCTGTTCCCTCTGCAGGCATCGGCACACATGCAGCAAACACTCACACAGACAGACACATAAATATGAATAACATGAGATTTTTCTAAAGTAGCACATCTTAAGGAAATGGGGAGAGCTGGACCTGTGAAGAAAACGAGATAAAACTGCTGCTACCGGACACAGCAGAGAGCATGCAGCCATCAGGCCTTGTGGTCTTAAAAAGACACAGCCGGCCCTGGCTGAAGCCCAACATTCCTCTTCAACTCCATGGCTTTGTGCAGTGATCACCTTCAGAGGATGACAGAGGGCAGACCAATGTATTCACTCAAAAAAAAAAAAAGGAAGAAAGAAGTAGAGAAGGAGGGAGGCAAAGAAGGAAGAAGAAGAAGAAGAAGAAGAAGAAGAAGAAGAAGAAGAAGAAGAAGAAGAAGAAGAAGAACAACAACAACAACAACAACAACAACAACAACAACAACAACAACAACAGAAAAGCACAACTGTGAGCAGGAAGGGAACTCAGTTGGTAGAGCATGTGCCTTGTGAGCAGAGGGGTCTGAGTGGGGTCTGCAGAACCCATCTAAAAACCGACTCCACACGTGGTCCCAAACCAGGGAGGTGGGGACAGGAAGATCCCAGCCTGGCCTCATCGGAGGGGTTTGCACAGCGCTGAATGCACAGTGGCCGCAGTTACCTCCCTCCTTAGTGTCCTGGGCCACCCCGTTCATCAGTCTCCTGTGCACTTCACGGCACGTCCATCTCTGGCTGGATCTTCTCTACTGTGAAGATGTCTTAGGCTTCGCTCTGTTCCACTGCTCTACAGCATCCACCTCACACTCAACATAGCTGAGAACTTTTACCCCTGCTGCGTTTTTAATTAATTCTTAATTTTTCACAGCTTCATACAGTGTGAACACATTTACCTCCCCCACGACCCCTTCACTTCTTCCTCCCACAGACCCCAACTATTCCTCCTTCCTACCCTCATGTCCCTCGTTTCCTTGTGTGTCTGTGCACGTGTGTGTACATGTGTGTGTGTGGTGCATACATGTTTGTGGATGTGTGTATGCTTGTGTGTACATGCATGTGTGTGCATCCACATGTGTGTGTTTGCTCTTTGTGCAGCCCCCATGCATGCAGTCATACCTAATGTGTTCATGATTACAATAGCCATGTCATATCCAGAAGACAGTGCCCAAACCACTCCACCCCATCCTTCAGCTCCACCATCTTCCTGTCATCTATTTCACGAACTTCCCTGGCTTAAAAGGAGGTCACAGGTGACACAAATGTCCTGTTTGTGGCACAGGAGTTAGCAGTCACATTCTCAACCAATATCACCATGCAGCCAGTTTTACTCTAATACTGAAACCAGATTATGACACAGCAAGGAAAGAAAACCATAGACCAATATTCCCCGGGGCATTTGAAAACCTGGTTCCAAATCTCGGAATGCACACTGGAAGCGGTATCACTCCCCAGTGAGAGCAGCCAAGAGAAGGCACAGACTGTCACAGACAGACTCCTCCAAATACAGTCTGCAGACTGTCCCTTTGAACAAAAAAAAAAAAAAAAAAAAAAACTGGGCTAATTCAAAAAAAGGCTCCTGCCTGCTCCATATTCCCTTGGAAGGAGAAAAAGAGAGAGAAAGAGAGAGAGAAGCAAGGCCACTCAGATGTGTCCCCAAGCCTCCTTTCTGTCTCACTTGGGAGAGCAATGCCAACAAGGTCCTTTGTTGTGCCCAGCTGGAGAGGAGGAGCAACTAGGGCTCAGAAGCACACATCCCACTCAGCCCTGCAGGGTGCCCAGCTGGTTCACATCCCTGGTGACTGACTGATAGTGCCTGCCTCTCCAGGACCTGAGTCCTCAGATGTCAGCAGCATCCTAGGGGAAACAAAAGAAGAGCTAAACTCTATCTATCTACCATGTGTGTGTCTCCAGAAGCCTTTGTAGGTGGTTCTTAACTTCAAAGGAAAACCCAAACTTTTCCTTCCTTCCTTCCCTGTGAACTCACAGAAAACCTGTGCTGGAGTTATGTGCATCAGAGACGCCTTGGGCCCCATGACATTTCTCCCGTCCATGTTGGTATGTTTGCAGAGCCCACACAAACATCCTAGGCATGGCAACACATGGGTGTGTATGCATAATCCCAGCAGTTGGAAGGGAGAAAGGGACAGGGGGACCCCTGAAGCTCAGTGGACAGACAGCCTAATCTGACTGGTAACTTATAGGCCAATGAGAGACCTGGCAAAGGAAGGGAAGG
>NC_022034.1:12736408-12739079 GCF_000317375.1 Microtus ochrogaster | reverse complement strand
GAGGGAGGGAGGGAGGATGAAGAGGGAAAGAAGACAGATTGGCAGCATCTGAGGGAATGACACCCAAGACTGTTCTCTGGCCTCTTTATCTTTTTTGTGCATGTTTATCTACCACACATGAACATAAACATACATATGAAATATATACAAATTAATTGAATGAAGGAAATATTTACATAGTAACACATAATTCCTAGATAGATTTAAGTGAGAAAAAGGTTTTCTCAGCTCTTATGTAATTTTTTTTGTGTATATTAACTTAAATGAGGTAACTTTTAAATTACGTGTTTTCTTCCTAGATATTTGTTTAGACACTATTTGCCTGAAAACTAACATTTCAACTTTGCCCCCCAGGTTCTGAGTGGGTGCCTTTCCCTCTCCACCACCTCCATAAGTCTCTCACTGTGATCTCAGGCCCTTTCTCAAACCTCTTACATTGCTTCCTGGACCCAACTGCTAGACACAGATGTCACCTGAGCCCTGACTCTGCCATTGTAACTCTGCCATCTCAGTCCCCAGGCTTGGGCACCCCTCCCCCACAACAGATGGTCAGTGAGTGTGACTGGCCTTATCACTGGCCTAGCAGAAAGCCAAGAGACCGGCTCTTTGGGCTTTGTGTCCTTGTAGGCCAATCAAGAAAATGGCCAACTTTGGGAGGCTCTGCTCATGCCGTATGCTATAAAAAAAACTGCCTCTAGGAATGAACAGACAGATGAACCCTGGAAGACCACCATGACCAGGTCTCATGTAGTCCCCCACCAACTACCCCTGGGGAAAGGAACCCTCTGTGTTTCTACAGAAGAGTAACTTGTCACTGGGTCTCTTCAGGGATCCTTTGTCATCCTCAAGGATCTAACTGACCGCGCACAGGTGAGGAGACTTGGCCCATGTGCATCCTCTCCTCACAGTGGGCTCTTAGTGAGCAGGCCCCTGCTCTCTTCTAGGGAGCCCCAGAAAGAGACTTCTTGCTGGTCCCTGGCTGGGTGTATCTTTCCAGCCTGAACAAACTCCTGCCATCCTGATGCCATTCGCATTTTCTGGGAAAAGCCCATCCTGAACTCCGCCTTGAGTGCAGGTCAGCTCCTCTAAGCCTGCAGCAAGCATGCTAGAGAGTACTCAAGGTTTGCTGCTGAATGTCCCCAGCAGTTCTGCCGCTCCCGTGGTTAACACTGTGGACATTGCTTGCAAATGTTCTTCCAAGCTAGCCAACGAGAGGCTAAGTTACAGTGTTAATTCTCCCTGCGCCCTGACATGTCTATACTATATATTAATGAGGTGTGTCCAATTGAAAATTCAAAACCAAATATATTCATTAGTGATCTAAAAATAGGCGCTTCCCTGTGTGGTTTTAAAGCCCGAGGGCTCTTCTTCCCATGTTGATGGCCTTGGTTTGCTGTAATAAAAGCAAGAAAAAATAATCTTTTAAGGTTAATAGCTTTGAACAATTAGTATAAATAATCGCCCACTTTGATGCTTTCTGCAATATTAATTTCAGAACGGAGCATATTATTTTGCTGAGCCAGAGTGCTAAGCTGACTGGAAGTTAATTTTTATTCTCATTCCATTCAAGGAAGTGATTCTGCAACACTCATTTCAGACCCACAGTACCATCCACTGAGCCATTTCCCATTGCAGAGCCGTGGCAACACTCACTGTGCCACTTACACCATTTCAGAGCCAGGATCACACGGCCATCCTCTCTCAGATGGCACTGGCTATTAAAGGGCATGTCTACAGGATTCTAAGAATCCAACAAGGCCTTACCATCTTGCCAAGAAATAGCCCTCCTATTTGGAAGTCTTTGCAGAAATCAGAGCATTGGATCAGAGACACCTGTACACATGCTCATCACAGCAATGTCCACAAGAGTCAATACACGGGATCAGCCAAGGTGTCCCTCAAGACATGGATGGTGTCTTACAATTCCTATCGCTGTGACAAAGCAACATGACCAATGGCAACTGGGGAAGAAAATGTTGCATTTCAGCTTCTAACTCACAGCTCACACTCTGTCACTGAGGGAAAGAGCCTGGGGGCCGGAACTGAAGCAGAGGCCATGGAGGAACACTGCTTACTGGCTTGCTCTCCATATGGCTTGCTCAGCTAATTTCCCGTACAGCTCAGGGCCACCTGCCCAGTAGTGTCACTGTGGGTTGGGTCCAACCACATCATTCGCTGACCAAGAAAATTCACTTTAGATTTGCTATGATGGTTTGAATGAGAATATCACCCCCTCATAGACTCATATGTTTCAGAGCTTGGTCCCCAGTTGGTAGGACTATATGGCAAGAATTAGAAGATGTGGCCTTGTTGGAGGAGGTGTGTCACTGGGGCCAGGCTTGGATGTCTCAAAATCCCACACCAGTCCCAGTTAGCTCTCTCTGCCTCCTGGTTCTTGTCTCAAATATGAACTCTCAGCTACGGCTCTAGCACTATGCCTTTCTGCTAGCTGCCATGCTTTCTGTCATCATGGCTATGGATTTACCCTCTGAAACTGTAAGCCTCCATTAAACTGTTTCTTCTATCATTTACCTTGGTCATGGTGTCTCTTTACAACAATAGACAAGTACTTGAGACACTTGCCTACAGATCCGTCTGATAAGTCATTTTCTCAGTTTAGGGTCCTCTTCTCAGATAACTCTAGCTTAGGTCAGGTTGGCAAAAAAAAAAA
>NC_022034.1:12719565-12735684 GCF_000317375.1 Microtus ochrogaster | reverse complement strand
TATATATATAATATATTACTATATTCCAAATTAATTAGAAGAGCCACAAACTTCTCTATACCTATGAATGGTAGGCATCTGAGGAAATGAAAATGCTAACAATGGGATGGAGAGCATGATCAGCAGTTAAGAGTGTTCGCTTCCCCAGGCATTAGAACCTGAGTTCAGAACCCAGCACCCACCTACAGAAAGCTAGGCATGGCCACATGCATCTATAACCCCAGGACTGTGGGAGACAGAAACAGAGAATTGCTGGGGCTTGCTGGCTGCTAGCCTCCCTCCAGGTTTTCTGAGAGACCCTGTCTTTAGTCAAAGAGTCATGGGAGTACCTTCTGATCTTCTCACACATACAGATGATGCATGTGCCTGCACACACACATAGATCCACATACAAAAATATCTTACCCTGCTGACTTAACCAATCTGTGTGCCCTATATGCACCAACTGAGCCTACTACAGTCCCTAAACATGTACCAAGATTACCGATGTATGTCAATTTTAGCGAACAGTTCTAAGTTGTGTGCATTGCTCAATAGCAGAGTTTGTGAAGCCCTGAGTTCAATCCTAGGTACCACAAAGAAAAAGTATTCAGATTACAAACCTGTGCAAAAGATGCTCCATAGATGCTGGCTGGGCACATGAGTTAAGCAAAAGACATTCAGATGCTTTAGGCAAGGGTCACCTTGAGCATTTGAGCCATAAGGCTAAGGACAGTGCTGTCCCGTGGGTCGTATCCACTACTGAGCTGTGAATGTCGGGGTAGACACAGGAGCATCACAAGGCACACCCTCATTCAGCTACCTCTTAATGAGGCAGCAGGGTTTAGTCAGGAGGCTATTTTGTTCTCCCCAAAGCCTGTCAGGTGTGTGGTACCATTGACCAGCCTGAGAGAATGGAACTGAAGAGCCACCACTTCATGGCATAAGATACAGGCATGTAGACAACCTTCTTGTCTGTGTAGAAGCACAGAGGGAGGAAGCATCCACTCTTCCTACTTCAAAGCCCCCATTACTGACAGAGAATTGGAGAAGCTGTGACGGACTTGGCAGCTGTTTGGGCACTGATGGAGAACTGTAGAGACCACCCACTCACTCTCAGAAAACCAGCCACCGGCAAGGTAACACCACCATGCCTTGCCCTGTAAATGAAACCCGAGGCTTCATGGTACTTCAATTACAACTGATGTCACTGTTATTTGGCTTCATCCTGATGGCCAATAGATTACAAAAAGCAATTTCCAAAAGTGAAACAGGACAAACGAATGCCTGGAAGGTAAACGTCTATCATCCTTCTTATTTGAGAAGCTATAAATACTGTGTTCGATAATGTAAAATGTAATATTTTTACATGCTGATGCACTGAAAACATGTTCATATTCAATAATCCGAGCATTGCAACTTAATCATTATTAAAAGGTCACTTTAATATGGCTATTAACTATGTTAAAAATGTTTGACTGTTCTTTAGATTTAATCACTAAAATTACAGACAGATATGAGCTGCCATGTGGCTGCTGGGAACTGAACCTGGGTCCTCTACAAGAGCACCAAGTGCTCTTAAGGAATGGATCGCTGATGTGGGATTCCCCTCGGTATGCTGAGATTCTGGGCAGCCGGGATGAACAAGCGGCTCCTCACTACAAAGCACCGCTCTAGCCTTAAAAGTATTTAACAACCTAGTATACTCTGACTTAAAAACCTCTAAATCAAGAATATATACATATATATTTGTTTGTTCTCTTGTTTATAAGACAGGGTCTCATATTTTGTTCGCAAATGAAATATTGCTTAGTACATTTTTTTAGTATCAATACTGACTTGATTTTTAAAGTTTGGATGATGTACAAATTTTGTTTTTAATGCAATATCAATATTTTCTCAAGGTCTCTAAATTCCTTACAGAATAAAGTTAATTCAGTCTGGAAAAAAAAATAAAAGGTCACTTTAAGTTATTCTGTGTCTGCCTTCTAGACCACCCATATGGTATCCCTATTTTCTATAGGTAATATAAATAATAAAAAGAACAAAATCCGAACAGATCATTTAGTTTTAATTCAGTATAATTTAATTCATTTTCTCAACCAGATTTGGCCTCTAACCCTGGCCCTAAGAACACTGGAATCACATACCTTCCAAGTCATGCTAGAAAGAACAGAGCAGACAGACATCCCTTTATTATGAAGGGTTATTTAGAAAGCACTTTTACTAAGATTATATTCTTAGGTATTCAAACCTGAAAAGCTAATTTTATTATTAAACTCAGGAAATCTATAATTGCAAATAACTTGCCTTTCTTTTCCAAACTAGAGAATAACCCCAAGGCCTTGCACAGGTTAGACAAGTGCTGTGCCTCAGAGCAACATCTCCAGCCCAAACTGAAGTGAATCTTTGAAAAAGTTGCTCCATTTACCACAAACATCCACAGACAGAGTCAAGTTCCCCTGTCATTTCTCTTGAGAAGATGAAGGAATTCTGTAAACTTCAGAAGAAATAAAAACCCAAACAGGATTTTTTTCAAGATCTTTATTTTACCCAGAGAATACAAAGACACTTATATACAGAAAATCCATTACTAAAATATATCACATTAAGAGAGAACAGTTGGGAGCCCCACTAGGGACCCCAAATTCTTTGTGAAAGTTTATAATAATAAATAAATGAGGAGATAGATTACTCTAGTACATATAGTTAAAGGCTTAGTTGTTTTATAAATTTAAATTTGTACTGTAGTTTAACTATGCACCAACATAAAATTCACAAATGTACAAGACTGAAATGCCAAAGAAAAAGAGAGAAAGAGACCAAGGGGAGAAAGAGAAGAGGGAAAGGGAAAGTAGAAAGAAGCAGGAAAAGTCACAGGTCTAGTTAAGCATCATCAGGTTTCTAAGGCAGTAGAAGGAAAAGACTCTCAATGGACAAACAGATGTGACCATATTGAAATTTTCATATAGTCTTGGCATTTGTAAGTGAAAAAGAAACTGTCAGCCACTAAACTGAGAAAAATGTTTTCCACAAGCCTGACAAATAAATATGACAGACCTCATATAAATTATTAATCTAGGACCCCACTTCTAAATTTCTAAAGTAACTAAAGAGTAATTCATAGAGCAAAGCACTGAGTTCTCCAGAAACTGTGGCCATTTGTCATGAATGGCTGTGCAAAGCTTCTTTTCAAAGTGTGTGCCAATCACCCTCTGAAGTTGGTTTAAAAAAATCAATTAATATTCAAATAAAGCAATAACTTCAAACACTGACAAGTTCGCATGCTATAAAACAGACGTTTTCACATACCCCTGAAAATAACATAGTAGATAAAACGTTATCAATAGCAACCTGGAAATACACACTGGAAGTTTGTCATTCTAGTAACTATTCCTTCATAAATTCATATTACAAAAGTGATCCAAGATATAGACCAAGATTAATGTATGAGAATGCTAATTGTACATGATTTATAACTGCAAAAAATAAGAGTCACTCTCGGAGGGGAAAGGCTACATTTAGTGAGGCTTATATTGATGGCACCATGGGAAAGAAGCAACATGGCAGAACAATGAAAGCATCATGCTTCATGGCACAGAACGGGAGGCTCAAGATCCATTGCCCCATGTCGGTCACAGCATTTATACAAATACCAAGCAGACAGACACGCAGACTGGAATGAAACACACCAAAGGTAAATATGTAGCCATTCCTGAGAGGTTGGGTCATGTGTGACTTCAATTTTTTCTCAATAGATTTCCGTATTTGCTAAATTTTTCTCAAATAAGTATTTGGTAATTGTCTTTTATCCGTGGCTTTTTTTGTGTTATTTTAGTGATCTGTAGTCAAAAATAGTCTGGAATATTAAATGGGAATGTCCAGAAAGAAGCAACTTATAAGTTTTAAACCACACACCATCCTAAGTAGCATGATAAAATCTGTCCCATGTGTGGCATGACTCCTCTCTCGGTCCACTGTATCCATGCACCTGCCCATCAATTGTTTGGTCTCTATCTGGGTTATCAGACATTCTATCTTCTGAATTAAAGAATTCTGAAAATTCAGACAAGCCATTAAAAAAAGCCAGAAGGTGCTTTCTTTAAGGAAAGGGGAGAAAGTTATAGACTATGGGAGAGAAAAGGAATCATACCCTAGGGTTTATACAGCAAAAACAAATATTCCATTAGTAAAACTGTGGAGAAGAAAAAGAAACCCATGCTAATTTTACTGCCATATCTCAAAATGCTAAACTTAGAACCATGGGGCTCTAGAAGTGCTTAATGAAAAAGGAAAATAGCATTCAACTGCAGGATGAGGAGGCAGGGCTATCCAGGTGTCAGGCAGCTCCTGTGAGTCTTAGAACACCCCCAAATAATGATTGATTGACAGTCAGCAAACTCAAAGATTCTGACTAGATTAAAATTTTTCAGCATACATACGCCCTCAAAAGAGTTTCTGTTTCTGTAGACTATCTATTAATAGGTTTATTGATATTTACTGTCTTAGTTAGGGTTTCTGTTTCTGTGAAGAGAGACACTATGACCATGGCAACTCTTACAAAGGAAAATATTTAATTGGGGTGTCTTACAGTTTCAGAGGTTTAGTCCATTATTATCATAGCTGGACATGGCAGCATGCAGGCAGACATGATGCTGGAGTAGGAGCTGAGAGTTCTCCATCTTGATCCACAGGCAACAGGAAGTGAACTGTGTCACTGGATATAGCTTGAGCATAGGAGACCTCAAAGTCCACCTCCACAGAGGCACACTTCTTCCAACAAGACCATACCTACTCCAACAAAGTCACACCTCCTAATATGGCCACTCCCTCTGGGGGATATTTTCATTCAAATCACCCCATTTACCGTGTTTGAAATATGTAAAACTGGGCTGGTAAGCCAGCCTAGTAGGCAAAAGTCCCTGCCACCAAGCTTGACAATGATCTGAAGTCCATCCTGGAACCCATGTGGTAGAAAAGATTTATACAAAGAGAACCATGGCACAGTGCCCTACACACACATACATTCTAAACCAAACAAAGTAAATACATAAATACATTAAGACGTAATTTAAAAAGGCATTAGATCTTTTAAAAAAATTAAAATTCAGCCACGTTCATTGAAAAATAGCTGTGATGCAAAACACAAAAAGAAAAGCTATGATAACCCATTATTACATATTACCATTAAGATAAATTTTTGTAAAATAATTCCATTTTGAAAACAAAAAAAAATCCCAGTTTGAAAAGCAATATTTTACCTTTTTGCAAATCCTTTATCGTCTGATTTATTGGAATGATCACATCTGCTTCTGCTCTTACTTCATCAACCTATTACATCCTGTATAGCTACTGGGAAACACCCCAGGGATTCATGAAAGACCATGGAGGGGAGAGCAGAGCCCCTCCTTAGTGCTGTTGCAATGATGGTTAGACTCCATGATCTCAGCCAATTCAGGACTTCAGATTCCTGGACCCACTGAGATCAACAACCTGCGTTACTCAGCAGTGGTTATGGTACAATAAACTCATCATGACTCAGGTCCCCAAGGGCCCAGCACAATCATGCATGGAGGAGGAAGAAGAGTGATCACACTTCCCCACAAGTCCTCCTCCTGGGATAAGACATCTCCCTTTGTGAAAGCAACCACTGACTGAACTGCAACCAGAACTTTGACTCCAACTACAGTTAACTGAACTCTGTTACACTCAGACAGACACAAACACATAAGAGACAGGGACAAGAGACTGGACATGACCAGCAGAGCTAGTTGGCTTCCGGAACCTGACTCTTCTGTACATAATCGGAAGGCAACCATTTCAAGTCCCTGAGTTGGTTGTATCATTCTTTCATCTGACCAACATTTACTGAATAACCACCAGTCGGGAGTCATTGTGCTAGGTATTGGTGCTACAGAAAGAAAGGGGCAGGGGATCCCTTCCTAACCTCTCAGTTCCTAGAAGTAACTTAGTAACTCCCATATAGAAGGTGCTCAATAAAGAATAGATAAATGGATGGATGGATGGATGGATGGATGGATGGATGGATGGATGGATGGATGGATAGATGGATGGATGGATGGACGGAAATATAGACAAACGAAAAACTGATCCAGAGGTTGCCCTCAGGTATTTCACAGTCTGATGAAAGAAGTATGCACATAAGCAAAGACTTTCTATGGCTGGTAACCCAGTGCTTGGCGTGAGGTAGACAAGCACGTATTTGACAAAAAAAGTGAATTTTTTTTTCAGTAATTACCTCTACATATCATCACCTAGAAGACTGAGAGAAAGCCAATGAGGGAGTAAGGGTGAAAGTCCTTTGCAAGGGTCAGGGGAAGGAGCATTCACAGGTGCCAGACTTACAACTGGATCCTGGGTCCTGGCACCAAGTACAGGTACATAGAACACACTGATAACAAGGGTCTGTTCTTAGCACTGAGTCCACCTTCTTGGCTTTGTGATACAATGAGGCTGGGTTACTAGAACTGTGTTAGACAGGAGAATAGCTAGTGGAGACTCTACCTTGATCTGTTGACTCATCTCTATGCCTGTGTGGTCTGAGTATGATTAACCTCCATAATCTCATAGGCAGTGGCACTACTGGGAGGTATGGCTTTGTTGGAATGTGTATGACGTTGTTAGAGGAAGTGTATCACCGTGAGGGTGGGTTCTGAGGCTTCCTATGCTCAGAATACTGCCCAGTGTTCAGTAGACGTTCTGTTGCCTGCAAGATCAAAGACTCTAAGTCTGCCTGCATATTTCTATGCTCCCTACCATGGTGACAATGGACTGAACCTCTGAAACTGTAAGCCAGCCCTAATTAAATGGTTTTCCTTATAATAGTTGCCATGGTCACGGTATCTTTTCACAGCAATAGAAACCCTCACTAAGACAACACCCGTACCAGGCTCCTAGCAACCACTTGATACGGGTTTTAATTAGCTTGGGTTACTATTAGAAAACACCATAGACTGCGTAACTTAGACACAAATATTTACTTCCTGCTGATCTAAGTAATTCAAGTCTAAGACCAGAGTTCCAGTGCTAAATCAGGTGAGGACTGGCTTCCGGGGTTAGGCATAGGCACCATCGTCTTGTATCTTCAAGAAAAAGTAAAGCCCCCCCTCATCATGTTTCTTCTTCAAAGATCACTATCCCATCCTCAGGCTCAAATACCACTTTTGAGAGCAGGGTGCCTATGGGCTAATGTGAGGGGACACAAACATGCAATCCATCACAGCACAGTTTCCAAGGTCAAGGATCAACCCAGCCTCCTGGTGAGGGCCAAGTGGCTAAGACAGAAAGAGACAGGGATAGAGAGCAGGCTGAGGGTCAGATTTGCTTGTCTTCATCTAGACCCCACACCTGCCTGCTTCTAGGCAGCTCTGAGGTAAGTAGTTAACTGCTATTAGCACTTTGCCATTATGACGGCTAATCTTCATTGTTGACTGCATTTATAACCATCTAGATTAATAAAGCACACCACTGAGTGTACCTGGGAACATATTTCTACAGACAATCAGAGCTTGAAGGCTCAGTTCTAATCAGTGAACCAGTCCCTTGATAGACTTTTAAGACGATGACATCACCGGGAAGTGAGGAAGAGTCACAGGTGGACCCTGGTTGGAGGAAGGTCACCGGAGGACAGTCCTTAGGTGGTAAATCTTGCTGGAAGCATGTCCTTGACTGATATATCCGGATCCAACTCCTGCCTGCAACCCTTTCTTTCTCTGCCTCCCATCTGTGGCCTGAACTGCTGTGTTCTGTGTCCTCCGTGATAGATATAATACCTCTGATATGGTGAGCCACGGTAAATAATCCCGCCATTGTATGTGTCAGACATTTAGTCATTGAAATTGCTAATATTAAGTAATATTTTTAAAAATCAAGCATGAGTCAAATGCACAGTTTAGAGTCTGGCACAGGACTGGTACTCTACTATGTTCAAATACAACCGTTCATCCCCATAGCACTGTAAACATATGCTGAATATGTGTGCAGCAAATCCCGATGCCACGGAGCCTGGAAATGTTCTTTGACTTTGGGGTATAAATAGGATGAGAACATGTTTTGGTGCTGCGTGGGAAGAAGCATAGCATTATTTTTATACCCCAAACAGTTGGATTTCTCCTGACGCTGTTGTTTTGTTTTGCTTAATAAAAAAAAAATAGCAATAATGAACCCTCTTGCATTTACAGGTACTGGGAGGGATTTGTAAGCCATAAACATGACCTGATGGGAACTGACTCACCTGGAGCACTTTCTCACCAAACCTTCCAAGGTACCTCATACAGAAGCCAGAGCCATGCAAGCGTTTGAGGATATGATGTGTCGCATAAACATAGCTCAAGCTGTAACGCAAAGCAGACACTCCGCATTCTGCTATGGCAAGAAAGGAAATGGAATCCAGAGAGATTGGAACTCTAAAAGTTACCCCTTGCACTTCTGCCTATACATATATGAGTTGATAGCAATAGCTTGTAGCTACATTCCAGAAGATTCTGGGAACCTGTTCCATCAGTAGAAGCACCCAAGATTTGTTGGTAGCATATTCACCGTAATGATGCTACATGTGTGTTTCCAAAACTTTGAAAGATGGAAAATCAATCAAATTTTACAAATAAATGCATACAAGGGAATTAAGGGAAAAAAGGATACAATGTCCCAGTTCATTTGGTTTCTCCAGTTTGGAAGCTTTACTGGAGTCTGTCAGGATGCCCACCAAACATAGAATACATTCTATTAAAATATTAAATTTCAATGAAAATAAAGTCATTCCCCCTAAAAAAAAAAATAAAAAGTGATCATTTCTGTAGAAACAAAAGCAGGCTCCCCTAAAAAAAAAAATAAAAAGTGATCATTTCTGTAGAAACAAAAGCAGGCTTCCCAGTGACATGGTCCCAGGCAGGCACACTGGACTCCACACACCAGCTCTGCTTCTGTAAAAAGAAGATCCCTCCAGAACTACATCTTAAGAGGAAATACTGGTCCACAGAGTAAGTTCCAGGACAGGCTCCAAAGCTACAAAGAAACCCTGTCTCGAAAAAAACAAAAAGAAAAAAGGAATAGCAACCAGAAGATTGTCCACTTGCCATGACACACTTCAGGAGCCATCTCAGGACCCAAATCTCAGCTTCTTCGACGCTTAAGAGACAGAAGGGTCTTTGTGTCACCAACCAGAAGGAAGGGAAGCCAGGAAAGATGGAATTCATTCCCTTACAAAGTCAAAGAGAATTTCTGCTCCCTGTGACCTCTGTTACTTTTCCAAGGTAAATTTCATCTCTGCTAATCTTGTAGACTAATATTAAAATCACGTACAGAATACAGTTTTTATCTAACACTACTCTCTATGTGCCTATCTTCAAGACTGTTTGCTTGGGGAACCCCCACTGGACCTCCAATTTGGAGTGGATTCCACAGTCCAGGGAAACAGGATTACTTCTGTTTATCTATGGTTTTATCGCACTTGCTGATGCGCTGTCCAGGAAGCAGTGCTCACCCTCAGCAGAAGGCTGTGGGATAAGACTCCCCTCCCAGGATCCCCTTAGCTCAGGCTGCAAGTCAGGAAGACCCTAGGAACCTCGGGGGAGAGATGCATCTTCCAAGAGCCCCATGTGTGGACTTGGAGCACACTGAGTCTCTGAATAAGCTAAGGAGAAAAGCAGGCTTCTCACATGTGTCTACTTCGGATCTGTTTCCCATCTCCAACATGATTTATTAGATCTAATAAAATTCCGAGCTCCAACTTGAGGGAAATTTTCCTAAAAGATGTATGACGCCATACCAGAGTAGGAAAAAAAAAAACCCTAATATTTTCCTCTCAGAAGAAGGAAACCCTCAGTGAAGCCCTGGACTTTGGAGAGAAAGAGAAGTAAGCTAAGTTGTCCCCTGCAATGAACAAAAGGTGGGGAGAAATGTACTCAGAAGGAGGGAAAAGGCACAACTCCAGAAAGTTCTCTGAATCTTTGTAGCCTTTTATAAAACCTGAGGAGGTGGTAGTAGGTACCTTCAGTTTATAGCAGTCAGTGAAACATAGGAGGTAGCCCAGATTGGCAGATGTCGCCAGAGAGAGTGGCAGAACCGGGTTTAATGGTAGGGCACCCAAGAGATGGAAAATTGCCGGGTGTCAGAGAATCCACGTGTGTGGTCAGAAGAGGAACCCAGAAGCGCCAGGCATAGAGGATCTTTCCTATCCCGGAAAAACCTCAATGTCTACCGATGTCTCCATCTATTTATTTTCACTTTTACTTCTTGGGAGGGAGGTGGATGTAGAGTTGCGCATATGCTGAAGTGCGCATGCGCCACGGAGCACGGGTGGAAGTGAGAGGACACGCTGCAGGAGGACTCGGGTCTCCAGGCATGGCAGCAAGCACCTTCACCCCGCTGAGCCATCCCAGCAGCCCTCAGTACCAAGCTTTGTAAGTAAAATTGTCCTTGATCTCAGTGGTACCCACTCATTCGCTCACGGTACCTGGCAGCTTTGATGCTTCTTCAACCGTCAAAGCATTTTAGACCAAAATGCCTAAACTCCCTGGGGCCTTCCCCAAAAGTTATTTTGCCCATCCTTGATCTAGATTTTTAAAAAGAAATGGATATACCCAATAAACATGTCCAATTATTACATGTTCACAGAGGCTGGGGAGATATCAAGTGCTACCGTGTACACATGAGTACCTGAATTTGGGGTCCTGTCATCACTCATGTGAAAAGCCGTTAGCTGGAGAGATAATTCAGTGGGTGAAGCACTGGCAATGCAAGCATAAGGGCCAGAGTTAAGATCCCCAGAACCCAGCTAAAGGCCAGGCAGGTGTAGCAACCACATTTAATCCCAGCTCTCAGGAGGCAGATCAGGGCCTCCCTGAGGCAAGCCTGTTAGCTTGACTAGCTGAAACAGGTAAGCTCCGGACTCAGTAAGAAAACCTGACCCAATAAATAAAATAGAGCAATCTATGATAAAAGACATCTGGCGTCAACTTTAGACCTCCACATGCATGTACACACACGCGTGTGTGCACAAACGCTCAAATCTACATACAAACATTTTAAGGCCAGGAGAATGAACAATACCCTGACTTGATCATTATACATAGCTGAAGGTATTAAATTATGACACTGTACCTCATGGGCCCACGTAATTGAAATTACAAATAAGTAAGAAACAAAATGGGGGGGGGGGAATGCGGGATAAACTACAAAGTGCACGTCACCTGTGACCTGCAGTTGTGCCGGTCATCAAAGCCACCATCAGTTCACAGCAAAGACGTTCACACCTGGTGGAGTTCTGAAATCCAGTTGAGTTGCTTCACTTCTGTGCTCATTAATACAAGTGAAAATGTCCCCAACATCTGTATCCAAACCATCCCCAGAGAGTCAGTGGTTCCATGTCACATGGTAGATTCACTCGCAAATCCAGCCCCCATCACCACGCTGGTAAACACCGTGCCTTCTTAGCTGTAATTGGCTTTCTTTAAAATGAGCCTTACGCATTCCCCACAAGGGTTATGGAACACATCCATAGCCTGCCATGGGTGTCAGGCCCTTGAACAGTGTGATGATGGCTCCTTTGTCACAAACCCCAGCCTCCAGGTAAAGAAACAGACACACAGGGATTCAAATGCCTCACATAATGTTGACTCTGGGATCCAAACCAAGACTCCCTGAAATCTGAGTACATTCCCCAGACAGTTGTAACTGCTACCACTTTTTTTAAAAGTATGCTATAATCTTTTTTTAAAACTATGAAATCAGTTGTTCTTTAATATAAATTTTGTATGTGAAAGTAAAATTCGTTCACTCCACAGGCAATGTCTGGCACAAATACCCCTTCTGATAATTGAGCATCTACTTCAGAGCTCCCCAACTAAAGATTTGATGATGTGGGAGTGTCATATATCAATCTGTTGATTTCATTAGTTAAGTAATAAACAAACTGCTTGGGCTCATAGCTTAGAACATAGGTGGGTGAAGTAAACAGAACAGAATGCTGGGAGGAAGAGGAAGTGAGCTCAGACTCGACAGCTCTCCTCTCAGGAGCAGACGCTCCAGAGAGACGACATGCTCCCATTTCCAGGGCGGACGGGAGAGCTCTGCTCTCTGAGGCACACGCAATGAAGCTCCTACCCAGGATGGATGTAGGCTAGAACCTTCCCAGTAAGACCGGTGCTCACAGATTATTAGAGATGGGTTGATCGGGATATCAGAATTATCCAGTAAGGGCTAGAGCCAAAGGGCCAAGCAGTGTTTAAATGAATACAGTTTGTGTGTTGTTATTTCGGGGCATAAGCTAGCCAGGTGGCTGGGGTGCTGGGGACGCAGCCCCACAGCTCCCTATTTCTACAATTTGAAACCCCTGGGGAAATCTTTATGCATAAGTCTGGGGAGACTATGGACCACTGAGGAGTCAGGGCTGAGCTGACAGACATAGGATCACTGGGGAAGGACTTGGGGCTTATAACTCTTACTTGGTTCTAGCCGGAGCTCTTCACTGACTACCAATGAGATGTAGCCAGCCACCCCACACTCAAGTGGCCGTCATTGCAAGCCACCATAGACTCCCCCATGATGCCATGGGCCAGATTAAATCCTCCTCGCCTGGTGTTGCTTTTGTCAACTTCTCTACTATGGCAAAAGTAGCTAATACATTATGCCTTGTGGCAGCTCAGCTGAGCATGGACCCAAGCTTTTCCCTCATCTTGAGAAGCCTCTCTTTCTCCTCTGGTCATTCCCTCCCAGACTTCTCCAGCTCTCACTCTCTTCCCTGCCTCTGCCAGATGTCATGAGGAGAAAATGACCTATTGTTCACAGAGGATCTATTCTCTATATATCAGGACCCCCTCTCCCTAGATAGATTACCGAGAGAACTGCCCTGCACTGTCCTTATGAGATTCTGTAATATTCGCTACAGAGCAAGTACAGATGCTTGTGATGCATGGACAGATGGATGAATGGAAGGACAGATCCAGATCACTCAATAGGCAAAGAATGTGCCTCAGCACAAATAAAAGACTGATTATTTACATTACTAAAGGAGTTCCTCTTTGCAAAATTACTCATTAGATATTCTTCTCTTGTTGTGATAATATACACACAAAACAGAACCACCCTAGCCAGCCATTTTGGAGTGTGCATACTTTCACAGCTAAGTGTCGTCACCACCACCATCCATCTCTGGGGCTTTGTGCTCCTTCGGCCTACTGAATACTTACCAAGTTTTGTGCCCTGAATCATGGCCAGGAAATATTAGGGCAGAGATTTAAACACATTGGGAATGATCAGATTCCCAAATGCCACATCCTTCAATGCCTCCCACACAGTGTAAAATTAAGTCAATCAACCAGCCAATCCTGAGATAGACTGAGCATGCTCAGTGTGACTGCAAAAGATAGTTCCAAGGAAGAGGCCGTGGAGCTGCTCTGGTGCTTGTGATACAATTAGACTACTAAAGCCTCTTTAAAGATGGAAGGACAAACAGACTGGCTTCTGTAGGAATGGAAGAATTTTACGATTGGACGATTTGTCGCCAGGCTGTGAGTGTCATGTGATTGGGAACTAGAGGAGCAGGGGGGCCCCAGGGAGGCTCCAGTGTGGCTCCATGCAGCCTGCCCAGAGGAAATGTGGAACCCACACTCTCAGGATGCAGAATCCCTGACGTTACATTCGCAAAGCTTTTGAGTTCCTGCAAGAGAGGCTCCAGAAACACGAGGTGAGTGTCATACATATGCATGTGTACCTTATTCCCTGTTAGCGTTAGTGCCCTACTGGGTGGAGTGTATGTCTGACATGCTCGAAACTTAAGGGGCGGTGTCCCCTTTGATTACAGGGCATTCTGCAGAGAATAACTTTCAACCCAGTCCTGTGTGCATGCAGGCAACATCTTTTCAACTCAGGCCAAGCAGAAAGTCTGCCTTGAAGTAAGGGTTGCACTGAGGCAGGGTGCCAGCTTTATACTCCCACGTCTCTCTAGCTGGTTCTCTGTGCCTTGCTTCAAAGGCTGAGTTTGTCAAGATATGTAAACGGCAAAGCCCCACTAGCTTTCTGGGGTAGATGAAGTGCAGTATAGGGTAACATCCAAGCCACCTCCTTCCGTAACGTCTCTAAAGGGAAAAGCACCATCGAAGGCACAGCCACTCTGGGTGACAGGAGGCAGCTGTTGGCAGACATTCTCTGCAGCAACGCTGTGCTCTGAGCTGAGAGTCTTCTCTAGCAGACACCCTACCTTTGTCTCCGCTCAACTCCATCAAATCTGTATTCCTTTGCTGTCGTGGTCACACCTACTCTCCTTGTGATTTTAAAGAGATTCCGAGTAAGGGTCACAGCCTTCTGCCAGGCACCCTGTCTGCTCAAGGCTTGTTGCCTCTACCATGGTACTCACCTCTACCTCATGGCTATCGGGTGCACATCTGTCACATTGCTCCAAAGGAGCTTCTGGTTTGACTTTATCCTCGAAAGCTTCTGAGTTACTGTTGTCTAAAACTGTTATTTCATGGTTGGCAGGTGTTGAAACATCTGGATGGATTCGGGCTGGTATCTGCTAATCTGGATGCAAAATGGCATTGGCTCTAAAGCACTGAGCTCTACAGAGGGCACGGAAACCAATGGGCTTGCTGCTGTGAATATCAAGTCGCAGAAGCTCCGCCTTCTACAAGCACAGCTGTTCCCAGCTCTCCAGATAAAGGAGCTCCCAGGATTAGCAGAGTCGCGATGCTGTGACAGGCTTCTTACCAAGGTCTGACATCTCGTTAAGTCCCTGAAGATGGCATTGCCTCTGAAAGTCTGATGTCTGCAAGCATTTGGCCTCTTTCTGCAGTCCCCTGGTCAGAGGTGCGTGCCCACACAACTCTCTCCTTATACGGCGGTTTCCCGATGACATCGGCATTTCAGAATGGTAAGTTAGCACTCAGCATACACGTCAGTGTTAGTCCAGCCCCGTAAGACTGATCCAGTGAAAACGCCTTCCGTCATTGTCCTTCTTCCCCTCATGAACAGTAAACAAGCCCGATTTGCAACACTAGTTGTCTTAGTCAGGGTTCCTATTGCTGCAACAAAACACCACGAACATAAAAGCAGGTTGGGGAGGAGAGGGTTTATTTGGTTTACACTTCCACATTGCAGCTCATTATTGAAGAAAGTCAGAACAGGAACTCAGGCAGGGCAGGAACCTGGAGGCAGCAGCTGATGCAGAGGCCGTGGAGGGGTGCTGCTTACGGGCTTGCTCCTCATGGCTTGCTCAGCCTGCTTTCTTATAGAACTTAGGACCACCAGCCCAGGGATGGCATCGCCCACAGTGGGCTAGTCTGCTCTACATAGCAAGCTCCGTGCCATCTAGAGATGCACAGTGAGACCCCCCCAAAAAAATACTAGGTGAATATAATAGTATATTTTCAACTATGAAGCATGAAACACAATGGCAATACAAAGCAACAATAAGAGAACAAGGGGATAAAGGGACAGTTCAAACAATGGAGAGTTTGCCTTGTAAGCTTGAGGACCTGAGGTCAATACTCATAATACTTTTTTATTAAAAAGTAGAGGTTTCTGTACACTTGTAATCCCAGAACTGTGGAGATAGAGACAGGAAGGTCCCATGGGCTTGCGAGCCATCCAGGCCGACCTACTTGGCAAGTTCCAGGCCAATGAGGAACTGGATGGTACCAACATAGTCAGGATAAGAATAGCCAGGACAAAGCCTGAGGAATTGGAGTCTGACTTGTCCACGAACCTCCACACATATGCATAACACACATTGCATATCTACATGTACAGGCTCACCTGCACAAGCACATGTACACACACACATACACAGGCAGTTACACACACACACACACACACACACACACACACAAAGACAACAAAATTATCCCACTTAGGAGAAAAACGTTAAAGTATTGTCCTGAGTGACTGGTTTATAGGCAATCTAGGGCAGAGCATGAGTCCCTATCTTTGACCTATCTAGGTTCTATGTCCACATTCTCCTCACTGAGGTCTGACCTATTTCTGGGTGTATGAACATACAAATATTCACTCACTTATCATGCCAGTGAAATGAAATCAAGGAAAACTTTTTTGATGCAGAACAAGGCTACATGCCAAAGAGCAAAGTTGTAAACCTCAGTGCACCCAAAAGGAACATGCCAACTC
>NC_022034.1:12707768-12719199 GCF_000317375.1 Microtus ochrogaster | reverse complement strand
GGGTGAAGGAAGAGGGAGCCATTGGACCACCCCGTCTGCGTCTGAGGTCACCCGTGCTACAGGACAGCTCACGTCTAGACGTTATTGCAGCCACAGCAACAGCGATGGGCGCCGTCAGCGTTCTTGCCCTGTTCACTGGGTGAGAAAAGATTTTTCATTTCATACATCATTTACAACTTGCTGCTGTGATTCTAAAAAACCAGTGGGCTTTATCGAGTTAATGAGCAAGAAAAACATATTTGGTGAGCGTGTTAATTTTGCGAAAGTTCTGCAGAGCCCAGGACATTAGGCAATGTGCAGGGGGCATCTGGGCACTCCAGGGAGTCCGCTCCCCAGACACCCTCTGCCCAACCGTGTGGACACCTGGCTATTTACTAATAAGTCAGAAATGCATCTAAATTGAAACCGAATAGCAAGTGTCCCTTGCTCTTTACAGTCTCTGTTTTGTCTCTAGCAGGGACATCTGGGACCTGGGGCCAAAGTCACCGTGTGCCCACGAGTTTCCCTTCCGCATAGTAGTCTTTATGGCGAGAGAGAGGAGCTTGGAGCTACAGCTTAAGGGAAATTCAGGCCACGGGGGAGAAGAAAATATGCTGGATTCTAGTACTGAGGACTTCCAAAATTATATAGACAATCTCTCCCCCTCCCCTCCAAAAATTGGTACTGTAATAAAGGCAGAAGACTAGACATGCACATGAAACGGCCCTGCCACAGGACCAAAATAAGACGCCAGAGTAGGACTCTACTTATTAAAGAGCCCTTTATTCTTATTTTTATCTATTCAAATCCCTGACATTTCAAGCCGGTTGAATACATCTCAGAATTAATCCCCTCTCCCAAGCCGTCAAGCAGGACAGCCACAATAGATCTTTCAGGTCCCATCTTGAATTCCAGCCTAAATTAGACATGAGAGATTGGATCCCAGCAAGTGCATGGTACTCTCAGAACTCACATCCACAACTGATAGTGTGTGTGCGTGGAGGGGGCGGGGGTCCCCATCTCTTTTCCACACATGGCAGCAACGTGGAATGGCGTCTTATTAAAGACAGGGAGATGTTTTGCCGCGCTGTTAAATTACAAGTATGTGAATTGAATTGAAATTTAAATTGAAACACAAAATGATACTGCAACTTCGGAATATCCCTCACTCCACACATAACTGGCAGTGGGAAAAGGCAGCATTTTTTAATATGCTATGAAATTCACTTGGGGTCCATTTCTGGCTTCCTACCTATCACAGATATGGTATCTGTAAACCCACAAGCACGTGTGCGCATACACACACACACACACACACACACACACACACACACACACACACTTGAGAACACCAACAGACAACAGAACCAGAGAGGCTGATTTTGACTAGGTAAAGGCATCAACGGTAGAGAGAGTACTTCTACTGTGCACTGTTGTGCTAAATGGGATGCTCTATTTGTCAGACAAAATGCAAAATAGTCTATTTCAGAAAAGATGCAAAATAAGTGCCACTATTTTGGGGAAGAACATAATCATGATTTTTTGGTGAATATAAATCCAGGAAACAGGTTTGTATAATACTTAATGGTGGTCTGGACTCACCTAGCCAGGGTATTGATAAGACTCCCCCTAACAAAGAGACATACTTTATTTCCAACTAGCCAGGCTCAATACTCACGCCTCATGTGCAGTCAGACTATGCATGAGAAATGTCTTCGTTTGCCTATGGTTTTGGAGGATATGGAGACAGGAGAATTGAGTGCTGTAGCAGACAGCAAGGAGGCTAGAGACGGTGAGCAGACGCTCCATGAGGCTTTGAACGCCTGCCTTGGGTGCATTCCAGTAAGAAGGGCCACACTGACTTCCTGCATCTTTCTTACATCTTGTTCTCCTCTTGAGGCCATCCCAGGAGAGAGGCCAAAAGCATGCCAAACCCAGCAGAAATACATACATCCTCCAACATGACCTTTAGGCTCTCAGTCACTCCCCACTTAAAACTTAGAGTGGGCTGATTATGATGGTGCATGCCCTTAATCCCAGAAGGCTGATACAAGGCTATCTCTATGAACTCAAAGCCGCCTGGTCTTAAACATAGACTTCCAGGGCAGCCAGGGCTGTCTCAAACAATCAAAAATAGCCTTGGGGACCTGGGATATAGTAAAGCAGATAAGAATATTTACAGCAGAAGTCTTAGGACTTGAGTTCAAGTTCTCAGCACCCAGTAAAAAGAAGGGTGGAGCGATTTTGTTATCGGTTATCTCAGTGCTGTGGGTGTCAGAAACATGGCGTTCTCTGGGCTTGCTGGCTACCAGCCTTGCTCTAAGCTCAGTAAGAGACCCTGTCTTAAGGGAATAAGTTAGAGTGACAGAGAATACTTAACCTTCCTCTGGCCTCTGCACAAGCAGAGGGATGTACACACATATATCCCTCTGTCTATACAACAACAATAATATACAAAGACACAAAATTGCTGTTCTCCTCCTGAAATCACAGATTCTGCAGCAGGTCGTATCACTTACCAGGGAAATCCCAGCATTCCCAGAAGATCCTTTGTGCAGTAGGGAAGAAACCATAATGAAAGACAATTGAAAAATCAGGTCACAAAACAAACAAACAAAAAATAACAAAGCAAACAAAAAAAAGTCTGCCTGAGAATGACGGACAGGGAGAAGAATGTTCTAGAAAGCTTATAAATCTCTTACTCTTTCACTCCATCACCTGATCTAACAAAGACGAAGTAATTCAAAGCCCACCCATCCAGCTACCTACTAACACTCTGGACAAGACCTAGGGTGGCCCCCCAATGACCCGGCAAGGTTTGATTCCTTTCCCTGAATCCAGATGGAAATGATAGCTTGCTTCTAGTCCAATAGAAAGCCTGTCCTGTGGCCATCACCTTACACACGGGACTCCACCTTAGCAGATGGGGACGAGGGCTTCTGTTGCTGGCTCTGGCATCCTCACCAGTGTGTCCTCACTTGGAAAGATATCCATATACTCACTCCGGAACACTGTGGTGTTGTGTTACATGACCAAAGAGGACGGCACCATCTCACCCATTAGCTCCCAGCAGCTGTGGGTGCCTGGGCAAGACCTGCATGAGATCGCGCCAGTCACCATTCCAGTATAGGAGAGGGACTCGTGAGCTCCCACCTCTAGCTGAGAAGCGTTGACAATTGACGGCTACCAGGGGAGGGAGAGTCCATTTTCTTTATGGGTGTGGTCCCTAAGAGGTTGGCTATGTGACCGTGGATGACCCCACTGCCATGTGTGTAGAGACAGTACTATTTCAACTCTGTGGATTATCAAAAAAGAGGGACAGGATACATGAATGCTATACTTTACTAAAATGCATAGTAGATGGGGAAAAAAGACTTTGCAAGGAAATTATAAAAACTACTATACATCCTAAATATAAAGATGAGTCTATACCTAATTACTCACACCCCTGAGAAAACTTTCTCAGGCCATTCTCAGAGTGATATAGTAGCAGAGCAGCGGGTGAAATTCTGGGAAGGGAAAGGGAGACTCCCCCACATAAGAAAGTCTCCACATGATGCTTCTAAGGAACGGAAGCCACGTGTAAGAAATTAACAAAAGTTCTTAGGAACCCCAGGGAACTCCTGGAAGACAGGATACAAGGAGCCTGACCCCACTCGCAGCAAGGAACAGAATCATGGCAACAGCGGGGCGAGTAGGCATTAGATACCCAGCCTCCAGGAAGGAGTAGGCATTAGATACCCAGCCTCCAGGAAGGAGCCCAGCCCACCTATGGGGCCCGGAGCAGAGGAACCAGCTGGGCCACACTGTACACACGCTTCTGACACAGACCAATAGGACAAGGATACCTTGGGGAGTATGTCTTTATACTACTAACCCCATAATTATTTTTTACAGAGGAAACAAGTAACTAACTTAGTGAAGTAGACTGTTGCGTTTGTGGAAGCAAGGAGGTGAGGACGCCCCAAAGAATCCCTCAGTCAGAAACCACCCAATCCTACCAACCGCCGCATCAGCTGGAAAGAGGAGCTCTCTTGGGGCTCTCTGGGAAGAGGGGTTTCTTTGATTGGCTTACACAACTGGACGTGGTTAGAGTAGTCCAGGAAGAGTTGCCTCACCCAGGACAGGCTGAGAACCCAGTGGTTTTCATGCCATGAGGCTGAGGGCCTCAATAATCCCAATCTCACACTCGAGTCTGGAGGAAGCCTAAAGAGGAATTGACCCTCAGTCCACATCAGAAGCCCAAAGAAGCTCGTCTGGCATCAGTAAAGGAAAGAAACAGGAACAACAAGGGTGGAGAAACCTTCCAGGGAAGCTGAAGAGCAAGCAATCAGAAGACCAAAATGTTTTCCTTCCTCCACATTCTTGTACAACACATCTTCCTATGCCGATTAAGGCCATCAGGACAATCCCCCGGCAGGCACACACACAGGCCAGTCTGAGGCAGCAATCCCTCACTGGGGCTCTCTTTCTTCCCACGTGAGCCTCGGTCCTGACAAGCTGACAATTACCGCTAACCATCACAGGGCCTGAACAGCAGACAGCGATTCAAACTGTCCCAAGACTTCATCGTCACATTAGAAACCTGACCCATGGAACCTGCAACCTGTTAAATGTTGTGTTCAATGCTCTAGAGGGTGTTTAAAGCCACAGAGGTTACGACTTCTTGTAAGGAGCTTCCTGTAACGGATACATAATCTTCTCATGACTGCCGTTCAAGCTTCCTCTTGACCACATCATCCCAACACCTGAGCTGACGTGGGCCAGGTCAGGATTGAGAAGGCAGAGACAGGCGGTCCAACTCAAACAGGCTTAACAAAGCAATCAAAGGAGCAAACAAAAGAAAAGGATAGAATAGCTCGTGGCAGACAGAACTGGCAACTCTGGTCACTCACTGCCCTTGACCGTGTCCTCCTCTGTTGGCTTCAGTTGCCCATTGTCTCCCTTCTCCTGTGTCAAGATGGCAGCCAGCATCCAAGTTTCTAATCCTGTCACCTTAAAAGCACAAACAAGTCCCCCGGCTGTCATTATTGGATGATGTCACTGCTGAACAAGCAGAACAGAGGAGGTAACCGTCTTCTGATGGCCTTCGCTAGGGCAGATACACATAGCTGAGCGTGGGGTGCAAGCGGCCTGGTCAAGCTGTGCAGACTGAGGGAAGTGGAAGAGGGCCTTCTTTAAAGTCTGGAAGCTGAGACTGAACAGTAGAGACCAATGTTGATGGTGAGGCCAGGCCTCCGTTTCTAAAAACCCTTTGCCACCTTTGACCCACGTACTACAGGCGGTATTCGAAGTGCTCAGTTTTCCAAAGAAAACAAGCTTGAATTGTCCCTGAACTGAGGGTGGCCCAGATGGCCTCGATCTGTGAAGTCTAATCCTGTCACGAGAGCCAGGCTGGAACACAAGTGCACGCTCCCAGCATCAGCATCTTTGAAATTACGCTTGAAAAGAGGGACATTCCCCTGGCTACTCTCTCTTCCTACTGACACCTCGAGGGTCATCTTCTTCCTTGCTTGCTCCACGGCTAAATGGTCACCTGTCCCTCTGTCCACTGCTTCAGACACAGAGTGACAGATTCTGCTAATCCCCTGAAGGAGAGAAGGCCAGAGGCACCAGAGGCAGGCAGTGCTGTGCTCACACTTTCTCAGCCCCCAAACTCTGCTTTTCAAAAGAAATTTCTTCAAACAAACCAGTCACAAGCCCTGAGTCGGTTGAAGTTTAAAGACAAAGATACCTTTGAGTTTTCTAAACACATTCTAAAAGAAAAGGTTACTTTTTTTTTACTTTTAAAAAAAATAAAAACAGATGAATTCTTTTGGTGTTCAAATACAACCAAACAGAATTTCGCTAAAAAAATTTCCCCTGAGTGCTAATTGACAATAGAGACAGGCACTGGATATTATTTTTTTTCATCTGAAAAGATTTTTTTTTAATTCTTTCAAAAAAAAAGAATACTTTTTGTAAAAAGTGGATTAAAAAAAAAAGAAAAGAAAAATAAAAAGGCAACTTAGAGCCTGGCACTAAGACATCCTCAAATAAATTGTTCACACCATCTTGTCAGACATCATTTTTGGGATTCAGATGTTAATTTTAGTGAAAATCACTCAGACTTCTTGAGGTAGAAGAGCCACTAAATCTTTGCCCCATTCCGGAGAAATATCGGCCCGTTCTCCTATTTTAGCATAATCAGGGGAGGGCGTGTTTAATCTCCCTGCCAGCGCTGCATATGTGTTATTTTCTAGTACCTGGCTATAATTATCAGTGTTATTTTAATAATCAATTTCAGCATAATGGCAGGATTTGCTTCAGTTGCATTTAAATTATAATAACGCTCAATAAAGAGGAAATGAAAAAGAAAGCGAAAATATCATCGGGAGGATTACCAGAACGCTCCCACAAAAGGGACCTTTTTAATTTTCATGAGGTGATAAACTGATAGCCTTTTGAATAGACAATTAGGCTCATAAACCCGATGCACCAAGGGCTTAATTCACAAACACACATCATCGCTAATACATTTGCAGGGCAGCCGTGTGCTTAACAGGATTAGACTACAGCAAACCATCCATTATTAATGGGAGAGCACATTGCCTTGGTCTTCATCCCTGGACAGGCCAGTATTTAAATCACACAATTTAGCACAACTTCTGGAGTTTAGCTCGGCACATAAATGGCTCGGTGCTTCTCTGGATAGATCAGAGAGCTTTGGCTACTGGACACTGTGAGCCCACTGCAGCTCCTGTTCCAGCAAAGATAAAAATCCTGGAAGTCCGAGGCCTTGCTCCATCCAGTAATAAGTTAAGAGGGAGCTAGCCCACTTCATAAGAATGTTGCTTCCGCAAGAGGCCTTAAGCCTCAACATGTTCCAGGATCACCATTTGCACATTAGCACTGGACATATGTAGTGATAATTTATTTGTATTTTAATAAATACAGCTTGTCCGAAGTTCAGAGAGTAAAACAGCCAAATTGATCAGTTTTACAGGCCAAGCAGTGGTGACACACACCTTTAATCCCAGTAGCCACAGCAATTTGCCATAGAAAGTGATGTACACTTTTAATCCCAGCCCTCGAAAGGGAAATAAAATGGGAGAAGATGGGTCTTACACACAGTTTCACTCTGAGATTCCTGGAGGCAGGATCACCATTCCAGACTGAGGCAGAGGTAAGAGCCAATGGCTGTTTTGCTTTTCTGACCTTCAGGTTGAACCCCAATTTCTGTCTCTGGGTTTTTATTAATCATGCTATAATGTGTCATGAGGATTCAGACAAAATTCAATCTAGGGTAGGGGTAGAATTTGTAGAGTTGTGGTTTTAACAAGTATCGCCATCCCACAAGAAATGCCACAGAAGGCTCTCTCATTCTTCCTTTGGGGGGCTGCCTTTGGGGTAGATATATCCAGGTGGTGTGCTTTGTGAGGTGAGTAATCTCAGATGGTTTTTCATTTTTACCATGAAGTCTGGAGGAGAGGAACTAGCCATGCCAGGTTGACTGGGACCATGGGGTTTTCCAGACACAGACTTAGAAACTGAAAAATTCTCCCACGTCAACCCGATGAGTTGGTTACCTTAGCAAGTCAACATGATTGCCAGGATTTCATGGTACTCAACTTGAGGGAAAGACACCCCAGTTTAGATATCAAAATTGAGCCTCAAAAGAGCTGCTCTACTTCACAGCAGCAAGAGCTTTGTTGAGAAATATTATTTTAACTGGGAAAAGATTGCTACATTTATTTATGCTGCATTTGTTTCATGATGTAAGGATGTGTGTTTAATTATGTAGAGACGGGCTGCATTTGTTTCACCCTGCCTGCCTAAGGCACCTAATTGGTCTAATAAAAAGCTGAACAGCCAATAGCGATGCAGGAGAAAGGAAAGACAGGGTTGGCAGGCATAAGGAATAAGTAGGAGGAGAATCTAGGCTAGAGAGAGAAGAAAAGAGCTAGAAAAAAGAGAAGAGCTCAGGGCAAGAAGCCTAGCAGCTGTCACACACACTGACATGAAAAGCAGAGAAAGGTATACAGGAGGAAAGAAAAGTAAAAAGCCCCAAGGCAAAAGGTAGATAAAGAGAAATGGGTTAATTTAAGTTAAAAGAACTAGCCAGAAACAAGGCTAAGTTAGGCTGAGCATGTGTAACTCATAAAACGTCTCCACGTCATGACTTGGGAGTTGGCACAAGTGCAAACACTCTTCCCACCTGGGAGGTCACAGCAGGTCAGCTAGGAGGTAAGAAGACCTGTGAGCATGGTCAGGCCAAAGATCAAGTTGGTGAGAATCTCACCTACAACACAAAGATCCTGCAGATGTTGCAGCTTGCCCCAAACCTCAGGATGGACGTGTGCCAACACACCCAGAGGACATGGGACAGCAGACAGTTCTGGGCCCCATCATTCTGAGCTTTTCCCATCTCAGAGGAGTGCTCATCACACCAGCAACCTCAACCTTTACAGTGTGAGGGTGTAACCATTGGCCCGCACTTCCCTTTCCCTCCTGCAGGTTCGGATCAGATCCTTCTTACTGAAGATCTCAGTGGCCTCGTTACACATCTTTCTCTGTCCTTAGTAAGTCTTGAACTCCTCACCTTCTCATTAAAGGAATCACTTTCCAAAGTGTCTTGGATATTTTCAAACACTCACCATCATTAGGGTGGCATTGGAGTCGTTATTCAAAGGATCAAGGACTGCTGGGACAGTCCATTTTGGTGGAACATGTCCCGGGTGGAACTGAGGGGGACCGTGCACCAAACTACTCAGAATGGGGCACAATGTAAAGCTTAAGGATTTGGGGTTTTGTTTGCTTGTTTGTTTTTCTATTTTGTGGTTCTAGGAGGTCAAACCCAGGGTCTTACACCTGCCAGACAAGAGCTCTGTATTAAACCATGCACGCACACAACTGCACACCTACACGCACGCACGTACCTCTACACACACACACACACACACACACGCACACGCACGCACGCACACGCACGCACACACACACCAGCTCATGAATTCTTTCTTTCAGGCAGTTTCCATTTAACATTTCCTCCAAAGCAACTGTGGGTACCTGAAACCGTGGAAGTAAAGAGGGAACAATTGGACTCAAGAAAGTGGAAGGTGGGGTGAATATTAAAATTGCTCATGGGTACTTTCCAAAATAGAAATGGCCCACTCACGCCGGGTTACTGAACAGGCTTAGTGGTGTGCCTGGCATGTTCCCAGCACTTTCAGATAAAGATCTCAAAGTCCCCCTCCCCCCAAAAAAAGCTCACAAAGCCTGGATGGACACATGTCTCCTTCTCCTGCCCCAGGCTAGAGACTGGCTTTATTCCATAGCCTAGTTAACCACTGTGCCTCGTAATGTAAACCAGGCAAGCTTCCTACAACAGACAGACAGACCACACTGAAGGCAGACTTTAGGAAGGAAAAAACAATCCTAGCTCTGCTCTGTCACTTGGATCACCCTGAACTTCCACGTCCTCATTCCTAGCATGGGGCTCAGGCTGACGGCCCCAAATAGTGCACATGAAGAACAGACCAAAGGCACTAGGCTAGTACCAGCTCCCATGCCTTCTCCTTGTCCCACACAACCACAACCAAAACCCCACCACTATTGGTGCTATTCTGCTCTAAAGGGGTTCCAGGATTGGGGTGGTAGCTGAGCGGGCGAACTACCTCACTTTCAAATATGAAAAGCAGAGTTCAGTCCCCCCAAGCTACACTGAAAACCAGCTGTGTATGGTGATACACGCTTGTAATCCCAGAGCTGGGAAGATGGAGGCAGGTGGTCCCTAAGGGCTACCTGGTGAGTTCCTGACCAGTGATATAACCTGTCTGAAGCGGGGAGGTTGATAGAATTTGAGAAACGGAATGGCAGAGGTTGTCTTTTGGCCTCCACAGACAGACAGATGGGGCAGGAGAAGGAGGCAGAGGAAGAGGAGAGAAGTCATTGATTCTGCCCAAGAAGCAACCATCATGGACACTCACCCTGGCCTGTCCACTCTCATTTCCCTGTGCATTTTGACTATCTGTACTTCAGACTGTCCTGTCCATCATCATCATCCTGATGTTGGGCAGCTCTAGTGGGTGCCACTGAGAAATCTACCCCCATATATAACCCGGAAAGTGTTGATTCTCCTCGTCAGGAAGGAGGCATTTTCTATACATCAGGGTAAAATCTTTACAATACGAAGACCTTAATAACCTTCCCCGTTAATTATGAATGGGCACGGATGCATATTCATCCTCAGAAGCCCAGAGTGTTTAAGTCTCGGTGTCTTAGCTATGGTTTCTACTGCTGTAAAGAAACACCAGGACCAAAGCACGTTGGGGAGGAAAGGGTTTACTTGGCTTACACTTCCACATTGCTGTTCATCATTGGAGGAAGGCGGGTCAGGACCCTGGAGGCAGACACTGATGCAAAATCCCACTGGAGAGGTGCTGCTTACTGGTTTGCTCCTCATGAGCAAAAGCTTGCCCCGCCTCCTTTCTTATAGAACCCGGGACCACCTGCCAAGAGCTGGCAGCACCCACCATGGGCTGGGCCCTCCAACTTCAAACTCGAATTTAGAAAATGTCCTACAGGCCTGCCCACAGTTCGATATTATGGAGGCTTTTTCATAATTGAGGTTCCCTCTTCTCGAATAACTTTAGTTAGTGTCAAACTGACACAAATGAGCCACATGGCCAGTGTCAGACCAGAAACTTTGTGGAATCACGCTCCATTTCTGCTTCCTGTTTAAGTGTGCCTGGCCCCTGCAGCTCCTGGAGACGGAGGCTGGCTGCTTCTCTTTCCTCCCTGGGAATCGGCTTTGCTTCCCTTCCATAGCCACAGTGGATCTCTTTTATGAACTCCCAGGGCTGACTTGAGCTGAAGGTGGACACGCATTTGGAAAAGTGGAATAAACAGAACTGAGTCTCCTGCAGCCCTCTCCAACAAGAGTGGTACCTCACGTGCTGTCTCTAAGAAACCAACCACTGTCAAGACACAGAGACAAGATGCCGGAATGGAAAAAAAGGTGGACTCTGGTCTGAAGCTGCTGCAACTGGACCTCAAATCTCTAGGTTCTAGAGTGGTCGGAGCCACCTGTTTGGTAGGACTGTGTCCTGGCAGCCCTGGGAAACACAGGATGCCTAGCCCTGGACAGCGGGGTCTTGTCAGTAAACGGGCCCTTCTGTGCTCACTGAGTAGGGAGAAACCCTAGGCAGTGCCCTCTGTGTTTCCCCTCATCCAGTGTATCTATCCTGGCCAGAACCTCTCAATCCTGCTTCCTCCCACCCGTCACTACACCGGCCCTTTATATCCCCTTTCCCACTCAGGTCTAACCCACACCAAAATGACATTGTTTCCCCTTGGAACCTTGGTACTGCCCAGTTTGGGGACCCTCTGGGACTTCCATTACATCACTAAGGAAGTCCAAATCTTCTCAAGGCCTATGGAGGACCACAAGGCACAGGCCCCGCTCCCCCCC
>NC_022034.1:12698967-12707668 GCF_000317375.1 Microtus ochrogaster | reverse complement strand
CCCCCCCCCATCTTCTTTCTGGCTTCCCCTTGAGCCACTACAGCCCGCAGTACAGATTCTATGGGGCCTTCCTGTATTCAGGAGCCTCTAACTCGCATCTACAGCTAGACCTCAGCCCACGAGCTTCTTCCGCAGAGAAACACTCACTGTTTTCAGTCCTCCCTTCCCACTCCCTGGTTGTCCCGCGTGACATTCGTCACAGCCATGAGTCGCGTATTTATTAGTGCGTGGTCATTCGCTGCTGCTCTCTCATGCCTTTCTCTCGCTCACTATAGGCCCCGTCTGAGCAGGAACAAGGTCTATTTGTCCTCCCGGTGCTGGCAGAAAGCAGAACAATGTGTGGCTCCTAGGAGGTGCTCTGTAAATATTAGTGGAATGATCCAACCTCAATGCCCCTCTTTGTGGCGAGCTGAAGTATAGGGATGTGTTGACTCTAAAATAAACACGATTAGCCTGGGCTGGGCTCTCGCTCGATTCATACCAGGAGGGCCAAGCAAGCCCAACGCTGCCCGAGGGAAAGCCCTGTCACCAACTGCCACTTACGGAGTCATGCTATTCATCGGAATCCCAGTTTTCTGTAGCGTACCAGGAGATACTGGCCATGGATTCCTGGTTTAGGATATTGTACAATGGCTCCTGAAGCCTTGTGAAGCTTTTCCTGCTTGAGAACGGTTTTGCTAAGTCCAACAATAGTAAAGTGAGAGAGGCCACAAAGACATCAGCACACCCTTTTGCTGACAGGGGCTGAGTGTAGGTTCCTGTGACTGACCACGGGGTCTACTCTCCTTACAACACTGCAGAAAACAGTGCTGAGCTCAGAACCTGATTTAGGGATAAAATCCTGTTCCTCTAGCAGGGACCTGATCTGTCATTCATTTTGGAAGTATCACCTAGATTCTCTCAGTCACCTCCTCTGTCATGTGACCATTTTTAACAGTTGCAAACAGAAGTAAATGGCAACCCTATATAGTCCCAGGGACAAAAGGACATCAACCTGGTGTCTTGAAGGCAATTTCAATTATCTATTGGAAGTTAAACAAACGACTTGATATTTTCACCAACTCTCTGCCCATCTAGTGCACAAGAATATTGTATAGAAGCCAAGCAGGACTGAAGTCACCTCTATGGTAACAAAAAGTCAATTAGTCTCTTCTGGCTTCTCCAGGCACGAGAATCAGAACAAAACAAACTAGAATCAGAAATGGGTTTGTTTACCAGAAATGTTGTCTGTCTAGGACCTCGGAATGACCACCAGAATTTAAGTTCTATGCAAAACCCACTCAGTGAGCAGCAAACAGAGCTCTAGTGAGCAGCCTCATCTAAGGCAGCTACCACATACACACCTCACTATTAACAAAAGGCCTCAGTTCCCTGATAAAACTCTCCCTACCCTCTGTCTCCCGAGTCCTTCCACCCTCACAACCCAGCCCCTCTGTCCCTGCGGTGCCTCAGGACACTCTTGTCTGCCATAAGGCCCTAGGTCCCCATGTCTCGCCAAACCAGAGATTTTTTAAATCCAACCCTGTGGTCCTTAGTGCACTTTGACTGTGGCCAGCCAGGCACTCAAGGGCCTACATACAAACTGTTGAAGGAAAATAAACTTGCCACACACTGTTCAAATTGAGAACTCTAAAGCTCAAAATCATGTAACATGCCTTCCAACCATGTCCCATTATCTATAAAGTTAGGCTTCCTAGATTGGGGGTAGTGAAGTACTTTCTTACATACCAAAAAAATAAATAAATAAGCATGATGTGGTAGTCCCCTCTGCATGCTATGAATTTGTTTTATCATCATTGGATAATAAAGAAGCTAATTTGGCCTATGGCAGGGTAGAATTTAAGGAGGCAGGAAAGCTAAACTGAATGCAGGGAGAAGGAAGGTAGAGTCAGGCAGATGCCATGTTGTTGCCAAAGGAGAAAGACACCAGTATCTTTCTGGTAAGCCACAGCCTCACGGTGATACACAGTTTAATAGAAATTTAAGATATAAGAGTTAGCCAGGAATATGCCTGAGCCGTTGGCCAAATAGTGCTGTAATTAATACCGTTTCTGTGTGATTATTTGGGTCTGGGCAGCGGGAAAACTAAACGGGAGCCTCTGTTTACATAAGCACAGGAACCCAAACAGGTGCTCATACCGCTCTTGGTGGTGAGACTCACACAGCAGAGGGAGGGAAACTGTTTAGGGTCCACTAGTAAGTGCGGTTGTTTAAGGATGCAATGACAGGGCTCCACAGCTAAAGGTGCTTGCCACCAAGCCTTACAACCTGAGTTCAATCCCCAGGAATTACATGATAAGAAGAGAAAATCAGCTTCCACCAAACTGCCTTCTGGTCTCCACATGTACACACACTCACACATATACACACAGCGCGACACAAATAATGTGATCCTTTTAAGTAAAGGAAATTTTTTTTAAAAAAAAAGAATGCAATGAAAATATGGTTTCATTTGATTGACACATAGCGTTCTCAAAAGACCAAAAGATGTTTAGAATAGAAATTCTTCATGGAGGCTTAAATGAAAATGCCCCCCCTCTGCCGTAGGCAGTGGCACTATTAGGAGGTTCTGAGCAGAGGGCTGCAGGCAAGACCAGAAAGAACTGAGTTCAAGTACTGCCAGGCCCAGTGGCTGTGGGTGTGTGCAGTCCCCTGTAAGTGACCCTGTGCCGGTCAGCAATCCCACCTCTGGAATTTCTTGCCTTCTCAAAAGTGTCAAAGGACCTACAACATGTGTATTCATGTTTCCTGTGCAAATTCCAGTTCTCCGGAGTTTGGGTTTGGGTTTTTTCTAATACAATGGTGCTTATCTGAGAGAACACAGCTGCCCCACTTTCTTTTACCTGTAATTTATCTAATCTCCCTGTGTAAAATAGGTATATCGCTAATGACTGAATTCCTGCCAAGGGATTGAAATGCTTGTTTCAATCACTTATTCTTCTCATTGACTTTACCCTCTGAGGGTCAATATCACACAACATAAATATAATAGATGGGCCACACTTTTTTCTTTTTTTTTCTATCTTCATCACTGGCCACTATCAGAAAGCCTTCAGGATGGAGGTGTCATTTTGCATGTCTCCACCTGAAGCACCTCGGGGCGCGTCTGTGGTTGGAAATCTCTCTTTGAGATCTGCCCTTCACCAAGGCCCCAAGTGCCAACCCCTTGGAGAACCCTCAGCAGAGCGTGACCATGACGAGATGAGACCACCAGAGGTCGCCCTAGAGCAGCGTGCCCGCCCCCTCCAAAGACTCCCAGCCGCGCCCTGAGCCAGGCTTGTTTATTGTCAAGAAGGGTGTTTTTCAAAACCTGAACACCGGGAGGTGGTTTTCCGTAGGCTTTTTTCCCCCTCTCTTTGCTGTTGTTTTTATCGCTTCTCTTTTTGGCATTTAAGTGATAGGCAAATAGGATCTGCCCCCGTTGTGTTTACAAAAGTAAACAAAGATGGCACTTAAGAGATAGATTCCAAAAAAAAAAAAAAAAGAGGAAAAAAAGTGGAATTTGGGTCTTTCAGGTGCATTGGGGTGGGGGAGGGAGGTTGGAGACTGAATGGGAGGCAGAGGACCATTCCTATCAACATGAAGGAGTGCTGGCCCACCCAGGCATAGGCCTCCGCATTGTGTTTGAGCCCTGCCCAGCGAGCACCCGGCCAAGACGGAAGACACCAGCTCCAGCAAGTACCCCACTAAGCCCCCACTGTTCTCCTCATTGTCCCTCTAGCCTTTCTCTGTCTGGAAAACAGCAAAGACGTTTAGAATGCCGTTCCTTGTGAGGGGTTACATTTTATAGTATTTGTGACATAAAATGCACCATGTTAACCTCAGGAGTGTACATGCGGCTGTCGTTACCACCCATCCTGAGAACGAACGGCGCTATCATCCCACAGTGGAACTTGGAGTCCCGCAAACGCCCCTGGTGGCCTCTGTTTTATTTTGTCCAAGCCCGTCTACCCCAGGACCTTGCAGGAAAGGACCAGAACCATACCTGTCCCTTTGTGAGTGGCATCTTCTTTGCTAAGCTGTTTTTAAAGGTGCAGCGATCGTGCTGTAGCGCCAAGGTGTCTGAACGTCGTGGGTGAGGATTATTCTAGCACATTCGTTCTTGCCGTTGATAGCCAGAAGGATAGAGGAAACAAGCCAAAGATGCTGCCCTGGTCCTTGCTTTTCAGCTGAGGACTCTGAACTCCCCCACACAACTGTAGGGCCTGATGTCACAATCAGATATTCTTCCTTGTGCCTGCCCTGCCTTGTCTTGGGCCCTCTGCCATCAATCAATCTTGGACAGGTGCACCTTTGTTGGGCACAACTTCCAGTCCACCTAGCAAGCAGTTTGTGATCCCCAAACTGGTGACCCCAACTAGGCCATGAACCAAACTAGGGTGTGCGACACACGCATAATTATCCAGACCCTGCCTAAAGCGCTTACGCGGGCTGGGCGAGCCAGCATCCTCTGGTCTTTAAATCTCACATTGCCCAGGGATTCTAACTGGACCACAAGACTCTGACCTGGGCACTCAAAGAAGGACACAGTGTGGACGTATGTCCTCCAGACGTTTTCTGTGGTGGAAAATTCACAGGCGAAAGCTCACTGGTCCTACGAGAAGTTATCTGGAAGGAGTTTGGGGTTAGCGGTGGAAGGGAGCTATTCTCATATCTCCCTGCGTTTTACTAACAAAACCCACTCCGGGTTCTGTCCTGTTCCCATAACTGAGCCGGTGACTGCCCGTTCTCTACAAGCCGCTAAAACGTCGCGTCACTTCGTTCTGCGCATGCTCCATGGTGGGACTCAACCTTTCAAGACTCCGGACATATCTCAGGTTACCTCTGAGAAGCCCCAGCCGTGACTCCAGCCCTGGTTTTATGACCTCAGAGCCCACATTTGCCACAGCCTGGCTAAATTACTTCACGTTGAGCTCTTCTCCCCTTCTGGCAGGTGGGAGCTGCCCTAGACGGAAGTGCTCTCCCAAACTCCACCTGAATCTACTTTAGTTCCTCAGCAAGCATCTTCTTTGTGCCACCAGGACAGGTGTTTTGAAAAATGACAAGCGGATGCAGCTTCTTGGAGCGGTTGGTAAAGTGTGTTGCGTAAACATGAAGACCCGAGTTCAAGCCCCAGCACCTACATGAAAAGGCCAGGCAGAGTAGCACATGCTTGTACCATAGCAGTGGGGAGATGATACAGAGGACCCCTGGCTCACTGACCAACCTGCCTACCCTAATCAGTGGTCTCCAGGACTGTGAGAGAACCTGTCTCACAAAAAGCAAGGTAGAGACCCCTGAGAAACCATACTGTGGCCGTGGCCTCTGACCTCTAACGGCATGCAAACCTTCACGCACACATAAACACATTTAAAAAAGAACAATAAGAGTAGTTGTGGTGGCAATCGAGTTTTATCTGGGACTTGCTGGACTAGATTTGGAAATAACCTGAGATTTTTTACTATATTCATTTTCTGGTATGTTCTGAAAGAAAATGAGAGCTGTTCATGGGATGACATTGGGGGCAGGGGGATGCAATACCTGGATTCTTAGCAACACGTTCAGACCAACCATTTCCCCACTTGACAGAGAGTTGCTGAGACCACTGACGGTCCAACATTCCCTGAGATCTGTCCTCTTGTTCCAGGAACTCCAGCCACACCTTGAGGATATCACCTGGGGAATGGCGGGTACGGTCAAGACTCCAGCCATAATGTGCTTTACAGTCACATGGCGTGTTTGCAGAAACTGTAATCACTCCAGAAGTACTACGGGAAACAAAACAGGAAGCCTGGCTTCATCTTGCTTCATGTACTAAATGCTGAATGCTCGTGATCACTAGAAACTTACAGAAAATGAAGCCATACTCAAAGAAGGCTGGCTGCTTCAAAAAGGATCAAAGTCAATCTCCATAGTCCAAGAGCTCTTTGCAATTTCAGCTGCTTGCCACTCTGGACTGCATTTGCCAATTTCTTATAGGAAGATTCTAGAACGGTGTGTGCTGGGCCTGGGTCTTGGCAAACACCACACTCTCCAGGGTGGAAGGAAGTAAAATCTGGTTTTCAAATACCGATTCCCCAGGTTCCCACCACAGGGTGTTACTGAGGAAGAGGAGAGTGGTCTCCAGTTTGGACTGAACGTTGTACAAATGAGAAACAGAAAGGAAACCAGCACTTTTCCTCCTAAATAACTAAGAAGAGTGGGGGAGGGGTGTTCCTGTCACCAGGGCCATGATATAATATCTCTGTACCCCGAGAGTTAGGACATGGATGCTCAGCGCCTGAGTTTAGATCATACTCTGAATGAAGCTGAGGGCACGGTGGGAGAGAATGTTGTTACATACAGTGTAGTCATGTAGACCCCAACTAACATCACCACATAGGTGGGGCCAAGGAATCGCAAACCGAGAATGCTCAGACCAAGCTCACATGGGCCATGATGATTCTTTGTCTCACTTTTGAAATCCTGAATCTCTTTCCTCTGTCTCCTCCGTCTCCTCTTAGTCCAGGGATCGTGTTCTACCTGGAGGATGTCAGGCAGGAGTCACCTGAGCGGAGTCTTGGACCTCACTATTGACTCTTGACCTGCTTCAGTCCGTGCCTTCACTCTTCCCAGGGCACACCTAATATCACCACACCACACACTTGACATGCTTCCTTTCCTTCAGGCCTCTTTCTCTTGGCCCTAACCCTGACCCTTTGCTGCCCCTCTCTGTGTGTACTAGAATCCCAGCGCCAACCGACCCCTCCCTTCACTGAGGTTTGGTCTTGGACCCGTGAGCTGTGATCAATGATGGAGCGTGTCTGCAGGCATTCTCAGACTCAGCTGTGGCTCTCTTGCCTCTGACATGAGAAAGCCATGACCCAGATTTGAGGGGCATGTTCAGCTAAGTCCCACAATAAAGATCTAAGGACCACGGCTATAGGTGAGCCCAAGGGAAGCTGTGACAAGTGGCAAAAATAGAAATTCGTCACCGGGAACCCCTGAGATTTTTTTCCCATGTTTGTTACACAGCATGGCCTAGTGAGTACTAACTATCACACAGGGCTGCTTCTTAATTGTAGATCAAAATCCAAACTCCATAAGCTGGTACCAAACCCTACTTTCATTGCCTTAAATTAGCCTTGCTTCTTCACGTCAGGAACCTGTTCAACTCTTCAACAACCCACTTCTATGGTGCCAATGGCCACTGTAGACATCAGCTTAAGATCAGTTCCTATAAGCAAAAATCCCCTGACCCCTTAGTCAGCCCATCACTGCCCCCCCCCATGTAGAGTACATTAGGTCTGTAAGTTTATTATCGTTTGCATGGTCATTTGATTGCCATCCCTGACTTCCCTCCATTGTTCATCATAACTGCAATTCCTTCACTTATTTAATGTCCACTCCTCTAGCTGGGTGTCCACTCTCAAAGAATGCTTGCTGGTCCTTGTGTCCAAGAGCTAGAGAATGCACTGATTCCCAAGAGGTCTTCAGAACATTCTGTGAACCAATGGCAAAGGATGGAGCACCCCAAGAGAGGAGTGTGGAAAGAGAGCGCCCATCTATTGTTAATGTGCTGAGTGCCCCCAATGAAAGGCCTGCGTTTAATCTAAGAGAGCCGCCAGCCAATAGTCACCTAGACCCCTGTCCTCTCCTACATCAGCCAACGCCAGCCCCTGAAGAACAGGTAGAAAATTCCACATTCCTGTGGCAGACAGCCTGCTCTCAGAGGGCACAGGACACATCCAAACATCTGGAGGCTTGCTGGGAGCACAGATCATGAGCATGGCTGGTTTACTACACAAAATGGACTGCTGCCCTGCTCCAAAGGACTTTCCACCTGAGAGAGTCTTGACCTTCTGATCTGCAAAGCCTTTTCCCTTGAAGGAGTGAAAAATGAAAAGGAGAAACAGTGTCCCAGGGGCTTCAGGTCGGCTATCAAGTCAAACCCTGAAAGCATCAGAGACCACCTGTCTCCCCACATTCCATAACCACGCCCCCACCAAGCTGCTCCTCTCACTGGGAATGTCCCTTCTTGACCAGGCCTTCTCTTCCATGCCAGCAACAGCTATCCCAGCAACCACAGCACGGGGGTTCCTCTTGGATACCACGGATCAGTTTTGTTCAGCACATCTGGGAGTGTGGAGCAGAAATGTGCCCCTCATTTTTGTTCAGGTTGAGATTAAGTTCATCTGCCCTGCAGAATGAGATTGACACATGACACAATCTAGGGATGGGGAAGGGGTGTCCCACAAATACTAAACTCAGGCAAGCTCATCCAGGGAGGGGCCCTTGCTGCTCCTAGAGACTTAATCCCTACAGCTCCCTCCAGGCACATAGTCTCAATCTCAAGCCTCTTCAAGACACCAGTGCACAGAGACTGTATCAGTGTGAAGGGGGACAGTCTACTTGGGTCTAGACTTTAAGCTGAACTGGAATTTACATGTCATCAGGACCACTTTTCAGACTGCAGTGAAGGCTTAGCCAGTCAAGAGCTTGTACTGCAAGAAGACATGAGTTCAGGGTCCCCCAAACGCATAGCAAAAGCTAAGCGTTATGATGGTGCATTTTTCATCCCAACGCTGGCAGAGTGGAGAGAAGAGGCTCCCTGGGGACTGTGGGCCAGCCAGGCTAGCCTGCTTGCTGAGTCCCAGCCAATGAGAGGTTTTGTCTCAAAAATGAACAAAGTAGAAAGCACCTGAGGAGTTATATCCAACATTGTCCTCTGGCTCCACACACA
>NC_022034.1:12696736-12698867 GCF_000317375.1 Microtus ochrogaster | reverse complement strand
CACACACACACACACACACACACACACACACACACACACACACACCTTCTTTTCTGGGAGTCCAAATAGAAAGAGAAACAGTGCATGAGAGTTCAGTGTCCATCAGTGAAGGTGAAACCGGTCAGAGTTCAGGGGAAGAAAAGACACAAGGAGCATCATGGCAGAAAGGGCGCCCACGAGCAGGTGTGTAGCCTGCACCACCAAGGCAGCATGCCTCTTCAATTAAGAGCACCTACTGCTCTTACAGAGGACTTGGGTTTGACTCCCAGCACCCACGTGGAAGCTTAAAACCATTCTAGGGGACCCAATGCCTTCTGACCTCTGTGAACACCAAACACACACATGGTACACATAGATACATGAAAGCAAAACACTCATGTGCATGAAAAATAATTTTTTAAGAGACAGAGTTAGCTTTTTTCGCCCCCTGTTCCCACTCAGGGCTATCTCAGTGTCCTCCCCACGCCCTTCAGCTGTGACATTTTGTTTTACTGCTGTAACAGGCTATCATGTCTCTATCCCTATCCAACACTGTTGTGGGAACTCCCTCAGCCAATACCCTTTAAGACACCGGCCCACTTCAGGCGTGGTCTCATTTACTATAAAGCAGACAAACAGCTTGTGTGGCCCTCTTTGCTGCTGGATTCCGTTCCAGTTCCCAGTGCATGCAGAGGACTGTGGATCACCACCCTTACTGTGGGTTTATCCCCAAATAAATAAACCTCTGCTATACTCTATTCTGGGCTATTGTGGAACTTTTTGGTATGACTACACTGCACCCCTTATCCTGCCATGTGGTCTTTTTGGGGGTCCTTATCCCTGCTACCTCAGAATATGACCCCTGAAAGAGAAAGTATTTAGAAGGAAATAAGGATGATGCCCCATTTGACAGAAACTGTTATAAAAAACAGCCTATTGCACAGACACACACGGAGGAGATCACACGGGGACATAGTCTAGTACAAGTCAAAGACCCTTAACTTTGTAACCCTGCCAACACCTTGACCTCAGCCTGCCGGACTCCAGGATGCTTTGAGGTTTCCGTGAAGGTGCCAAGTGTTAGTTTCTGAGCTGTGGCTGACTGATCCGCCCCTAGAGTTCATATCTACTTTTGCTCCCTCCCACTCATAAGGACTCAGAATGAGTGACTGGAAAGAGAACCCTTGCTGTGGGGAATGGACCACATATCAGGATTACATAATTGGGATGGTGCCGTGGAAGGCAGATACAGCACACAGGGAACCCCAAACAGAAATGGGAATTGAAGTCACTGGCCAGAGGTGTAGCTCTGCTGATGGGGAGCTGTTGAAGTGTGCAGAAGACCCTGTGTTCTATCTCCAGTACCCCATAAAACCAGGCATAGTGGCGGATGCTGGTGATTTCAGCACTCAAGGAAGCAGGAGGATAAGAAATTCAATATAACCCTCATATACATAGTTCAAAGCCAGCCTGAGACATACAAGAATATATGAGACTGTCTCAAAAAAAAAAGAAAGAAAAGAAAAAGAAAGAAGAAAATAACTCTGTTTTTACAAAATTATTGTAGCAGTATTCACAGCAGATGTATACCCTTTTTTACTTTCAAGTTTCATAGTCTCTTAGATAAATAAGCCAACACTTAAGTAATGCAAAAAGGGAAGAACCAACAACTAAAAATAAGCCACCTCCTTTTAGCACGGCCCTAAAGCCCTGAGGATCCTCTTGCAAGGTCGGCCTCAGCTGCCACCTGCTTCTGTCTCCAGGGTGCTGGGCTCACAGGCTAGGGTATCATGTGTCTCCACCCGGCTGAGAGCTGACTCTCCTGAGCACCTATAACCTGCCTCCCTGATCCTGCAAAGCCCTAATTTAGAGCTGGGAAACTACAGGAGCAAGGGATGGTGGGGACACAGCAGAATGAAGCCGGATGGCACACTCCACTCTAATCAGAACCAAACTTCGAAACTAGGACAAAAGCCAGCAGAGCGGGTGCCTTCCAGAACTCCGTGCCACTTCTCTGAGGCTGCATAAGCAGGGACTCCATGAAGGAAGTATCTAAGAAAAGCCGCCAGGTTGCCCAGCACTGAGTCATCCTGCAAGCTTGCTGAGCTGTCTCCTAGAGGCTTGTCCCTCCTGCTCTCCTTGCCCCCCCCCC
>NC_022034.1:12692275-12696636 GCF_000317375.1 Microtus ochrogaster | reverse complement strand
TTTAGCTGCGGGTGTTTGTACACAATCAGAGAAGCCTCTTTCCTTAAACCCAAACCCCACTTAGGTCCCTGAGACTGACAGCTACTGTGTCTAGCACCTTTGATCCTGCCAAAACATCCCTCTCTCATCTCACCTGGACACCTCCTGCTCATTGTACATCTCTGGACATTGAGCACAGGGAACCAGGTGCCCAGACTCCCCAAGAAGGGACCAGGATAGGACAACTGGATTTCACCCTGATCCAAAACCATTCCAGTCCCTTAAATGTATATTTCTCACTTAATCCCAATTCTTCACACTTGTTTTAGGATATGATTTAACATGAAATGTGAAATATTTGCTTGGTGACACACTCGGGTTTGGTCTATCCACTGATTCCATGGTGCTAATCCCTGTGGAGAGCTGTAATTTAAGACCGGCACTAACAAGAAGTGCCTTGCTCCCCGGGGAGCCTCAGCCCTGGCTGCATAAAACCTACTCAGTGGGAGAAAAGGGGATACACAGCATGCAAGCAGCAACACTTAAATGCCTGCCAAGGGAGCCCTGTGTTCCTGACAGCCCTAAACAGAGCACTGAGGACCCAAAGCAAGAGACCCAGATTTCCCAACATCCTCTTCGGTGGACAGAGAGCCATATACTCTTTCCCACCTATCTCATAGTTGTTTTGTTTTGTTTTTCTGTCAGGCAACTGTGGTTTAGCTGGGAAGATGATTCAATAGATGAGGAGCCCACTGTGCAAGCGTGGGAACTTGAGTTCATATACCTGGAACCCATGAAAAGCCAGGTGTGGGAGTGCTTCTCTTTAATCCCAGTGTTACTGTGGTGAGACAGGAGAATGAGGCGCGAGAATCCCTGGGAAAACACAGAGATTTAGCCTCAAACAAAGTGGAAAGTGAGGACCACACCCAAGATTACCCAGACTGTCCTCTAACTCCCACACAAGTGCTGTGGCATGTGCCTGTGGGGACACCCACACACAGAGGGGGAGGATTTGGGGGCCAGGGTTGAGGCCCAGTGGCAATGAGCTTAAATTGCATTTACCAGGTCCTGGACTTGATCTGCAGCACTGAATCTGATTAATACTGGCCATAATACGTTCTCCTGAACCTATCGTTTTCCGTAGTACCTTGAACAAATCATTCTGAACTTCTCCGTGAGTGTGGGTGTGTGGTGGTGTGGTATGCAGACATACTTGTTTGTGTGTACCTGTTCATGTGGGTGTGGATACACGGGAATGGAGGCCAGAGGTCAGCATTGGGAGTCCTCCTCCATCATTCCCTACCTTATTATTTTGAGACAAGGTCTCTCACTGAGCCTGGAGCTTTTGACCAGCATGAAGCCCACCCCCAACCCCCAAGGATCCTCTTGCCTCTGCCTTCCCATGCTGGAGTTACAGACACATAATGGCTTTTTCCGCATGGGTAAATTCAAGCTCAGGCCCTCATGCCTGTGTGGAAAGTTCTCTGCCAACTATGTCATCTCCGAGTCCCCATTCTAAATTATCGTCTCATTTAATTTCCTCCTGCAACGGGACAACAGGAGCCCTTATCTTTCAGGGTTTGCTAAGAATTAATCAGGGGACCATCCCAGGAAAGGTGATGAGGGATAGGAAGTGGCTGATCCCAATGGTTATCATTATATCCATAGAAAGTTCTTATAATAAGGAAATAAGGTAATGAGCACTAAACCATGACTGATGTAAAATAGCCATATTCTCACCCATCTAAGTAGCTAGTACTGCAGTTACTAAATATCTGGGGGGTATAGCAGTAGACTCAGGACTAGGAAAGTAAACTAATACATTTGTTGCACAGGTAGAAAAACAAAGATCATCAAAGGTTTGTTCACAGCAAATCAATGTGGAAAATGGAATCCTAGGTTGGTCATTCTTCATATCCTAGGCCATACTATGGCCTGTTGTTGATGGCCTTCTGGGAGTACCCAGAAGCTACAGGAGGGTGACAGTAGCAGGGTTACCAGTCAGTCTTCCCTTCAGTTCTGCTGATGACATCGAGGACATCTCCTGGGGACATGGAGGCTCATGCAAGCTGATCAAATGGATTTCCTCACCTTTGGTTTGGTCTGTACCCAATTTTGTTGGTGTTACAAAATGAAGACATTCCTGAAAACCATGTTACTTTTGGGACCAGGGATATCTGTTCAGATCTCCAATTGCACCTTGTAGGGAACTCCATGCCCTCGCTCGTCCTGTGATTTTTTTTTCAACTATTTATTATAAGGGCTAAGCCCATAGGAGAATCATGAGTTATTAGTCGTGGAAAGGGAGGGGGAAAGGGCATTTGCAAACAGCAAGAGTTGATCCTCTCCCTCAGTTGCTTGTGATGCTCAGTGGTCATACAACCTACACCCATCTACCTACTTCGTAGCTAGGGTGATAGCTCCTTAGACGGCGAGAACATGGGTACCCCAGTAAAGGTTTACTAACTTGCTCTGTGAGAAGTAAAACCACTGATCTACAGTGCTTCGCAGTTTCCATGGTGATCATTTCTAAGCCGCCACAATCAGATCTGAGAAGATGTGCTGGTCACTAGGGCTGTGGCTGATGAGGACACAGAAACAACAGAGGAAAGACAGCAAGCACAGGAATTGAACTAATTAAAATTAGAACTCAGTGATAGAGCAGCTAGGACAAGGAAGTCACCCCACAGGTCCCTGCACAGCTTTGAAGAGATGCTGGTTTGTGTAGGTCTGCATGGGGTGTCTCAGTACAATAAACGTGGAGATACCCAAGAGTCGGTCACCAACAGAGTTCCAGCCAAGGGAAGTACGGCAGACTGAGAAGTGGGCATCTTTTTCCCTTGTAAGTCATGCCCAAGGAAACATTTTGAGAAAGTCAGAAGGTGTAAGATTTCCCTGGCTTAAAGTTGGAGCACACACACCCAGACTGCTCCCTCCTCTTCTGTTTTCTCGTGTGAACATTAGTGATTTGAAAGCATTGTTCTATCTAAACCTCAGATTATGGAGAGAGAAAAAAACACACCTTTCAAAGTGATCAAATAAACTAAACTTGAAAGTAGGTTCTTTTTTGTTTTTTGGGGGGTTGAGGGGGATGCTCCTTGGAGGGCATGTGGACAAACTGAGAACCACCTGACAGACAAGAGGAAGAGACAACCACTAAGATGCCAGGACTTGAAACAGTATGGTTAGAACATAGACGAAGTCCCTGGTACCCCTTCCTTATTACACTGTGAAACACTAAGGAACGATTTCACAGAACGGGGAAAGCAGAGACAGGCATCCAAGACTCCCCTAAACAAAGAGAGCGCAGCAGTTAAGAAGGACTGCAGCTCTTTCAGAGAACCCCGGGCTCCCCTGTGTCTGCGCAGAACCATCTGTAAGTAACTCTTGTTCCTGCGGAGTCAACACCCATTTCTGGCCTTCGCAGGCACCGGACACATGTGTTTGCAGGCACACACTCGCACACATATAATAAATAGATCTTTAGGACGGGTCCAAGAATCTTATCAAACTGTTGGGGTTTCCAGCGGAATCCATAAAGAGTAACTCTCAAGGAAATGGCAACACATATTCTAATAAAGACATCTAATAAAGCTGGGCATCAACCAGCTCTGCCTTTCGTTACAGTCTCCAGACATCCCACCTGCCGCAAGCAAAGTAAATCTCTTGAGAAAAGGAGAAAAGGCACTCAAATCTCAATAGTCTCTTTAATTTTATTTATATTTTCTAATTTAATAAAAATAACTACACAAAAACCAAACAATAAAAGGACAAGAACAAGGAAAAAAACAAAGAGATCAAAATGTTAAAATTAGGAAACATAGATATGGAAGTAGCCGTGATGTCTAAGGAAATTAATGTTAATGAGAATATAGACAAGTTTGGCTGAGAACAAGAAACTGCAAAATGAAGAATAAATGTAATTTTTTAAAAAAAAGTAATTAAAATCCAAAATTTAGCAGACAGGTTTAATGGCAGATTTAAGTGGTTAAAAGGAAATTCAGTAAAATGGAAGAGAGTTGATAAGAAAATATCCAGAATATTCAAAAACCAGAGCTCTAAAGGCACAAAGGGATAAAAAGTTTGCGCTAAAACACAAAGGACAGAAAACGGTAGGTGAAAGCCCAGCGTCCATCACTGAAAAAGAAAGTGAGACAGTCGGGAGGGTGGGTGTGCCGCACACCGACAGCCAGCTTGGTACCACCTTCACTCCTTGGGCTGTTGTGTGTCCCCAGAGATATTTGGTGCCAGAGTCACAGGACACAAGGAGCTGTTACATCATTCACGGTCACCCTACCCTCAGATCAGTCTGCGTCACACGATGCTCTTGGTGTTCTGGGTGACTTGTCGTAAACACATTGATCCCACACTTAGATCAGTCC
>NC_022034.1:12690408-12692020 GCF_000317375.1 Microtus ochrogaster | reverse complement strand
TTCATCCCACTTAGATCAGTCCGCGGCACACGTCACTCTTGGTGTTTCGGGAGACTTGTTGTAAAGCCTCAGCAGCTCCTGTCAGTTTCCCTTTTCCAGCATCTTCCACCCTGAGTAAGGAGAACTTTTAACTCCATGTTTGAGGATGTGAGCTTCTGCTGTGAGTCCCTGCCACCAAAGATGAAGATTTGTAGGCAATAAGAAACTGCCACCATCTTGGTTTGATTTCTGTTGCTGTGATGAAACATTCTGACCAAAAGAAGGTTGGAAAGAAAGGGGATTATTTGGTGACTAATTCCATATCATAGTCCATCATTAGAGGAACTAGGGCAGGAACCTGGAGTCAGGAACTGATGCAGGAGAACAGATCCACAGAGGAATGAATGTTGCTCACTGTTTGTTCCCATGGCATTCTCAACCTGTCTTCTTAGCTAGCCAGGACCACCTGCTGAGGGGTGATGCTGCCCACTGTGGGCTGGACCCTAACGCATCAATTATTAACTTTTAAAAAATGCACCATATACTTGCCTCTAGGCCAATCTGATGGAGGCATTTTCTCTGTTCAAGTGTCCTCTTCCAGGAGGACCCTGGTTTATATCAACTTAACAAGAAAACGAGTCAGCGAATGACCCATCCAATCTGTCTGTTTTATTCATTCTAGCCAGCTCCAGAAACAGGAAAAATAACCTCCCCTAGACCAGTGAACCAGCCCAGGGAATTTATACAGTCAAATGCCTGTGATAGATCTGTCTGTCTCTTTGTCTGTGCACACATGTGTCAGTGAAACTCCTGGTGGTTCTGTTTCTTTGCCTGGACCCTCTTTTGACTGATAAAGGCAGCTCTTAAAGAGACAAGAGCTGGTGATGTCTCTAAGCTTGTGTGCAGCAAAGCAGAAACTTAAAGATTCAATCCCCAAGTATACTGTGAAGAAGACTGCATCGCAGAAAAACTGCCAGAAACCAAAAGCAAATAAAACAAGTGAAAAAGCAAAGAACGTTACAAAATGCTGGAGAAGAAGCAGGGCCATGGGATCCATCATTTATTGCTAGGGAGAATGTAATATAGATAATAATCGACAACGTAGACAAAACAGTAAGATGTGACTCTGTCATTCATAAAAAACTTACTTTAGATATAGAGATAAAGATGGGTAGAAAGAATAAAAGCAATATACCATGCAAGCACCGACCAAGAGAACAATGGTATTGCCACCTCAGTCACAGGCTAAAGTAGACTTCAGAAAAAGCAATGTCATAGGGATTAAAAGAGCCTTGTAATGATAAAGGGGTTCTTCCTCTAAGAAGACCTCAAAGGTCTAAACAAGCATGCACCCTGCAGCAGAACTTCAAATTACATAAAGCAGAAGCCAATCAAATCAAAAGAGAAATCAATAAATCTACAATTCTAATTGAAGACTTCAATGTTCTTCTCTCAACAATCAACAAATAACTTAAAAGAAAGTAGATAATATTATATGCCTAAATATACCGTCAATCAAATTAATTTAATTGATATTAACAAAACACTTTGCCCAGAGACAATGCATGTTACTTGCAGACATACATGTGACTATTCATTGAAATAAGCCATATTTGGACAAAAACAAACAAAC
>NC_022034.1:12685754-12688343 GCF_000317375.1 Microtus ochrogaster | reverse complement strand
AAAAAATCTACAAAGAATACACTCAAAACAAAGCAGAATTAAACTAGAGATCAAAACCAGAAATTTTTCTGGAAAGTGCTGAAGTATTTGTAAATAAGTAATACACTTCTAAATAATCTGTGATTCAAATAAGAAATCTTGAGAAAATTAGAAAAATTTTTAAACTGAGTAAAAAATGAAAACATTCCATATCAAAGCATAATCAGTGTGTCATAAAAAATTATAGCATTAAATGCTTATGTTAGGAAAAAGAATGCTCTCAAATCAGGAATTGAGTGGATATCTTACCAAACTTGATAGGAAATCCAATTAAACCCAATATGAACGAAAAGTAGTTAATAATAAGCAGGGCCAGTAGAATGGCAAACAAAAAAAAAATGAAAGGTTCGTAAAGAGGTCCTCACACAAACAGGATCAGACAGAACCCATCCTCACCCGATTCACACCTAACGGCCTGGCTCCATCAAGTCCTGAAAAACAGGCACAATAAGCTGGCTTCCCCTTGCTGCTACATGGGTTATTGCAGCTTCCCAGCTTCAAACAATGAGCAGTCATTGTTATTGGGGTGTTGTGTTCCACAGTCCCCTAGATCCAAGGTCAGGGTGTCCACAGGGCTGAGCTGCCTTCTGGAGGCTCCAAGGGAATGTAGGTCCCATCTTTCTGGAGTCTTCCTATATCAGGCCTGCTCCGTCTTCAACTTCAGCTGTGCTAGGCTGAGTCTTGGGATGTCCTTTCTTCAACTGTCCTCCACCCAACCCCCAAGAGTACTCTGGACCCACCCCAGAACTCCTTCCAGAATCTTGACTCTCTTCTGGCATTATCACCCAACACTCTCGTGATATCTGAAAGTTACGGTGCAGATAACTTGGGCTTGGTATGGTTGGTAACACCATAAAACTCTCTATGATAAACAAAAAAAAAAAAATAGAAAAGAAAAAGAAAATGGTCACTATCCATGTAAACATTTAAAATAACTTTTAAATAACAGGACCTTTCATCTACTTTTTCTCATAGAGAGAACATTAAATTACAAGAAGACTATAACAGAAAGTAGGACCAAGGGTGAACAGAGAGAATGTCATTTTTTTTTTTTTTTGAGACAGGATCTCACTGTGTAACTCTGGCTGTCCTTGAACTTACTCTGTAGGCCAAGCTGCCCTTGAACTCATGTAGATCCACCCGCCTCCACCTCTGAGTGCTCAGAGGTATGTGCCATTATGGGCAGCTCAGAAGAAACTTCTTTAGACCCAAGCACCATCCATACAGAATGCCCCATGATACCACATCAAATGCCACCACCAACCCTAAGCCCCAGTGACTGAACAGAGGTTTATAACTAATAGCTGATGGAGGGAAGACATGGAATAGCCTTTAAAATCAAAACATCGGGCAAGAAAGGAGATAGGACGGAAGATGGAACAGGTGCAGCAAGTGGAAAACAAAGTGTTAGCCAACCAACCAGAAGAGTGGTGTTTGAGGAATCCACATCTTGGAAATTATTGACCCAATTACCCACAGACTCACAGAGACAGGAGCAATCCTGAATCCTAGCCTCCCGTCAGCTGCAGCTCCAGCCTCTTCTAGAGTGCTCCCTCCTTCCCCTGCAATCACATGGCCTCTTTTTAGGTTGGGAACCCCTCCCAGCTCCACAGCACCCCAGCTTCCTGGGGCAGTCTACCCTTGTGTCTACCACATGCAGAATCTCCAGTGAGATCTGCTTCTGCTTTAAATGGCCACAGACAAATGTGCCTGCCTGTGCCAGTCTGGGTTTGCAGAGTGAGGATGTTTGGAGGAGAGCAGAGACACCTGGAAATGTGTTTCAAGGAACAAGAAATTACACACCTGAAGATTAGAGACTGTCCCCAGGCACATTCAGAATCCATAGAAACATCGAATGCCAGCCACAAAATCCTTGTGCCAGTACCTATTAATCTATGGTGATTCAAACTCAAGAGGACCTGAATTTGTTCCCAGGGTGGGAATGAAGATAGGGAGAAGGAAGAAAGGGAGGAAGGGAGAGAGGGAGGGGAGAGGAGGAGGGGAAGAAGAGAGAGGAAGAAGGAAGAGTGGTTTGGTATGCTAGATGGAGACATCTACAGGAGAACCCATTGGCTAGTGACTTCAGGAATGGGTGATGCACACACTGTCTCCACTTGACTATACCACATCTACCATCTAAACCATGATAAAGAGGAGCAACAGGGACCGTGTAGAATCAAGATGGCTGGCAGTGTAGGAAGAAGAATGGAAACCTGGACTGGGCAGCAGCAGGTGTGTTCAGGGCTCACTGTACTCCATCCAGAGAAGAAATTAGAAAGCATCTAAGAACCACGGGACCTGACTCTCTCAACCCCAAACATAGTAGGTAGAAGTAACACACAAATCTCTCTTGTCCGTGTACAGCTTACTTTCTTCATCACTGAAAAATAAATAAATAAGTAAATATTTATGGAGGGGTTTATTTTGGCTAACGGTTGGCAAGATAAAGTCCCTTGTGACTACAAAAGCATGGCACAGGAACATGTGGCTGAGGCTCCTCGCGCTCAACAAGTCAGGAAGCAAACCATGATAGGGCTGGGGTTCAGCTGG
>NC_022034.1:12670535-12684909 GCF_000317375.1 Microtus ochrogaster | reverse complement strand
ACTACTCATGCCTGACATTGAGTCCACCAACCAGTGTATGTTGAGAGAGTCACTGTGGACTAGATACTGCCAGGAGCTGAGATAATAAAGATTAATAAAACCCAGTCACGCATCTTCCAATAGCTCTTGGTAACATTTTCAGCACCCGGTGACACAGGACTTGCAGAATCTCCGCGAGGGGGACACATCATTAAGCCATAGCCACTGACCACAAGAGTAACTGAGTCCTAGAGCTTAACCAACGCCTCACCCTTCTCCTTATACTTCTGTCACAACCCTTTTCAGATGCCCTGCAGAACCCCGCCACACTGCTGGCGCGGAGGAAAATGGCACAGCCAATTTGCAAAACTGCCTTGCGCTTTCTTTATAAATGACAGAGGCACTTGCTGTGTCACCCAGCAATTCTACTCCTAGACTTTTACCCATGGCCATGAAAATGCATGGCCGCACAAAAACCTATACTTAAATGTGTGCAGCAGCTGTGCTCACTGTTGCTGAATGGGGAAACAATTTGGAGGCCCAGCAGCTACTGATCAGATAAGCCGTGGCAATTCAAACAGCAGAATACTACTCACGGATAACAAGGAACAACTCCCAATAGGAAAACGTAACAAAAAGAAGTCACACAGTCAATTTTTTAAGTGGGGGGGGGGGAGTTATTAAAGTTCGTAAAACAGTACAAATTTGAACTCTTTGGGGATTCAGACACCAACGTCATATGTTAATATCCGTTGTTCTTTTCTTTTTAAAACCAGAATTGGAGTCGGATGATGGCCAACAATTCCACTGGATGCTGTGTCAGTCAATGCTCGCCTTATGGTGGATGCTGTCAGTGTTTGTGTATTATGAGAGGCTCATACTTGTAAGGGGACAGAGCAGTGACTATTAAATTATACTGATAAAAAAATAATTCATGTTGTAATATTATTATGACACCAATCTGAAGTATCTCTCAAGTCACTCAAAGTTGGATTGACTTCCAGATATTTCTGGCTATATGACAGCAAGGATCAAGGTATCAGGAGGTCATGACCAAAGCCTTTAATTCCTTTGCTCTGTAAATGATACAATTTTAAGCAAACATCATTACACATTAAAATATAAATGGGAAGGTACACGTGGTTGGATGTGGGACCTCACACTTGCTAGGCAAGCACTCTACCACAGAGTGAGAGCCCAAGCCCTCATGGAGTAGACCAAGCACACCTTGAACTCCTGATTCTTTGTAGCTGTGGTTACAAACTCATGCCACCGGGTCAGACTAGGATTCTCCTCTTCAGGTGTCACTAGCGTGGACATACTGTTCTTGGGGGATTGATTCAAGGGGATTGCACAGACTTTGACCTGGTTGTGGTACATGTTGGAGGACAGTTAGGTTCTATGTCTTTCCATTCTCTCTTCGAAGAGCGAGTTTAGGAGCATTAGGCCTTGGTGGGGCTGCCCTGCTCTACAACCATGGAGCCCAAAGCACACGCTCTCTAGCAGTCATCTTGAAGAAGCAAACACTCGGGAAGATTGTTCTCCCCTATGGCCAGACCTGGACTTCTTAGGGAAAGGGGTTCCTAGATGTCATTGTAGGGGATAAGAATGATGAGTGCTTCACTTCACTTGTTCACCACAAGAACTGTGACACAGTAACAGCCGAGAGCTGGGCATTTTCAGAGGTCTCGATAGCATCCAGTAATTGCATTAAACAAAATAAGCAAAAGGTTGACCCATTGTAGAACAATCTTTTCATACACTGTGAAGATGTGCTGCTCTCGTTGGTTTAGTAAAGAGCTAAATGGTCAGTAGCTAGTCAGGACAAGGTTCGGCAGGAGAGCCAGGCAGAGAGAACTCTGAGATGAAGAAGGGCGGAGTCAGGGGATGCAAGGAGAAACAAGATGAACTTGCAGTGCTGAAAGAAGGGACTGAGCCACGTGGTCATACATAGATTTAAAGATATGAGTAATTTAAGTTGTAAGTGCTAGTTCATAACAAGCCTAAGCTATCAGCTGATCATTTATAGTTAATAATAAATGTCTGTGTTGTTATTTGCGAGTTGGATGGTGGGACAGAGAATATTCCGCCTATGCTGAGCCTTTGTAATAGGAGTTTTGGGCACATGAGAGTCATTTCAAATGCTACAATAAACTGAAAACTGAGAACCAAAGGTGGCTTTGTTGCTGGAAGAGGGGGTGTTTTTCATTACTGCCTTACTCCAAGCAATTCCTCAGATAGAGAACTCTGTACTCCCCACTCACATCCCCCACTTGTCTTGGTTCAGCCCCATCCACTTCGGGAACCTGGAACATACGTCAGAATCACCTGGAAGGTTGTGTGAACAATGAGTTGCTGGCTTCCACCCCCACCCTCATCCCACCCCTCATTTACTAGGCAAGCAGCCCCCCGCCCCCTGCCAGCGTCTACAGACAGAGCATGAAGTCTCCTCGGGTACGCCCATGCAGAGCCCACAGGTCTGAAACACACCAATGGATAACACTGATATTTACCCCAGCCCTAACAAGTATGCTACAGGCAGACATGGGGTAACCAAGGCCACGTTGCTGCAAACACTGAAATTTAAAGGAAAGTTTTGCAAATTATAAAAGTATAATTTTGAAAAAGTTTACTGTGAAAAAATTCATCCAAAAACATTCTAATTAAATTTTCATCATTTTACATCTAACCAACTAGAGAACTTTTAAAACACATTATTGTGTCAGAGAAGTCCATTTTAACAGCTAAAAGATTCATTTGTAAACAGAAAGTCTGCATTTGGGCCATCAAGATGGCTCTGCACAAAAAGATCCCTGCTGTCAAGCCTGACAGATAAGTTCTTGAATTTGGTTCCCAAACCCCATATGGTAGAAAAAAAGAATAGACTCCTGCACATTGTCCTCTGACCTCCATACTTGCACAATGGCACATGCTCACACAAGTGACACAAATATACACACATCAAATAAAATGAAATTCTTAAAAAATAAAATTTACATTAACCATAGGCATGAAAATTAACAACATCCTTCGTGAAATTGTTTTCCCGAGAAATATGTGTGTGTTTGCACTCTTTAACACAGAATGAAGCCAGGCATGGGAGCTCATGCCTGCAACCCCAGTACTCAGAGACTAGAGGCAGGAGGAGGGTCACAAGTTCAAGGCCAACCTGGGCTACAGAGTGAGTCTCTATCAAAAGAAATAATGAAATAAAACCAGAATCATTTTTGAAAGCATGTGTGTAGAAGAAACACCTTATCTAACATCGTTTTCAGTGCCAACTACCATCATCAACATTCATCCTCAAACTCAGGAAAGCCTGAACTTCCACAATAGAAACTTTATTCCACTTCTTTCTCAACTGTACCCAATGCTCTGGTTGGTTCCTAAGGTCTAAGAGGGAAAGTGTCGGGAAATGACTTCTGAGACCCCACTTTCCCAGCAACACAGACATTGGCCATGGGTCCTTGATCCTGGTCCTGGCACACTTCCCACAGAGTCAGGCTGAGGCAACAGCACTCCACTCCAGTCCAGTGCCCCAGGTGGAAATATGACAGAGTTGTCCTAAATCTCATCTGTCACTTACAATATTGGTTCAATATGCATTTGTTGTACTCTACTGCGTGCCAAGCAAGATGCTTACGGGTTCCCTGAAAACAACTGTAGAAATAAAGATCGAAAGGCATCAAAGGTACCTTTTGTCCTACTTTTGTGTCCTCTAATTCTGCCAGGGGGTGGCTATGGGGAAGCTGTTATGTTGTTAAAAAACGAACAAATGCTGTATTACACTCTGTCTCCAGAGAGTGACACCCAGCAGTAAAAATCCACTGTGACCGCAGGCTGTGACATGGATGAGTCTTAAGATACAACCGATCATTAAAAGGGAATGAAAGTGAGACGGCAAAACCAAAGCTGGTCCTGATGACCCCAGGAGAAGGACAGGAGAAAACCACACAAGAGGATATGAGTTGGTATTGATGTTCCTGTGTTAGTCAGCACCCTACCACTACAGCAGAGAAGCTGATGTGATAATCTTCTTAATTGTAGTGTGTGTGTGTGTGTGTGTGTGTGTGTGTGTGTGTGTGTGTGCAATATAGCATCTGTGCAGATCAGAAGACAGCTTACGGGAGTGTTCCTTTTCTTCAACCATGTGTAACCTGGAGGTTGAACTCAGGTCATTAGTATTTGTGCCTTTACTTACAACACAACGACTTTCTCAGCCCTGAGATATCTATATTATTTTTAAATTCAAAGCTTTTGAAAGTTCTGGTCTAAGGTTGGGGAAGCCCACTCTGGGCTGCTGTTGAACAGCCTGTACAGTGGCTGTGTGGATGGTAGAAGCATGGGGAAGAGCTACTTGCTTACCCCATGACCAGGAAGCAAAAGAGAAAGAGAGATCCCAGCATCTCACAATCCCTTCAGCTATTCTCTCAAGGGTTCACCGACCTTCCCCAAGTCAACCTTCCAAAATTCTATTCCCCCACCCTAGGAAACAAGTGGGAAAAATGTGGGCCTCAAGGGATCCTGTTCATGAAATAGACTCACCATCAATCCAACTCTGTGCCTGGGAGGCCAGTCTGGGGAATAAAAGACCCACTGTAGCAACTCTGTTACAGAATTCAATGCCTCCAGACTCCTGGGCCCTCAAGAATTCACCTAACCCCAAGGGTTCTTTAAATAAAGGCAGGCAAGAGGCACTCGCTGCAGAAAGGACAAGACTTGAAGTTTGAGACATCAGCTTGAAGAAGAAAAAAAATCTTAGAACCCAAAAAGCAATCATCCCATTGGGTATATTAATTCATGTTACTCATTCGCTTTTGACAGGAAGTTTGGGATATCCTGAGGGACGCCTTAGTTCTGAGACTGGTAGAGTAAATACAAGACATTTTGTAGAATTTGTTTCTAAAGGAACAAGATAACTATATTAGCAAACTGACAGTATTCACAGGTTAGTTAGGAAATCTGTTAGGCTGTGGAGAGACTCGGCATACTTTAATTTAGACTGGCATTCCTCAAGATATAGGTACCAATGGTGCTCATTCAGTAATTGTGAGATTTCTTAGGGCCTCTGAAAGACGGGTGTCTAGCAAGATTGTGCAGTTGAGTAGTGCACAAAATGTGTTTGCAAACCAGAGCTGCATCTTCGGAAAGGCATTCGAGATGTGAACTGATGCACCCTTGAGATAAGAAGAAAGATCAAAAACGAGAGGGCTTTGGGGCTGATTTAAAACCGGCTTAACAGGAATCATCTAAGCTGGTTCGAAGTGTGGCTGACATCGCAGCTGGGCAGGAAGGCTCAGAAAATTCTCGTTATTGGGATGACGTCGAAAGAGTCAGATAAAGAGAATAGATTCTTGGCAGGAACACTGAAAAATGTCTTCACAAGGTCTTTCAAAAATTGCTTCGGAAATAGCTGAATCTCTCTTTGGAGTCTTTATACCTACCACCTCCCTTGACTTTCTAGCGAATGTACACTGAAGGGTCTTCTTACCAGAATTTCAGATTCGAGCTACCAAGACTAAGTAATCAGACGAGGTCATAGAGCTAGGAACAACCCATCTTGGACTCCAAGGACTCGGCTTTCCTTGGCCTGGAAGCCACCGTCTGTTATCCAGCCACCATGGTGTAACAGTGAGGAACAGTCCCAGAGGTGTGTCTCTGACTGGACTGGTAGGAAAAGAAGCTATGGAATGGATTTCAATATGGTCACTCCCTGGATTCCTGTTTACCCTGTGGCTCCTGCCTCAGTGAAGCCCGGTGCCCTTTATCTGAGGTCTTCTTTTTCAGTGTCTTTGGACCAGAGTGTTGCCTTGTGCTCTAGAATGGAGTCTTCCTTTATGGGAGAAGGGGAGGACCTAGGACCAAGAAGGGTTCTAATTACTTCATAGGGAGACTTTGACTAGTCCTGCTTGACCATACCTGCCTCTCCGAGGGAAAGGATCCTCATCACTCCAATTCCTGAAGCTTCCTAGGATCTATTATTCATGCAACCTGTATCTATGTTCCTTTGTTGGGTAGATTTACATTTAGCCTTTTTGAAAAAAAAATCTGTGATGACATCTATTTACTGTGGTACCTCTACACCGTGGTAGCTTGTCCTGCACCTGCTCTCCCATTCCCTGTGTCCTTGTACATTTATGTCTATTCATTCCATTATCTCCATCTCATACAATTGGTTGGAGGAAGAAGCTATAAATACATATGCTCAATCCACCATACTTGATGCTTTTGAAGTAGAAACTTGTTTATGTTCAAGAAGAATGCATGGCTGAGCTTTGATATGAGCTAAGTCTTACACAATGCCTACTTTCAATGTGTAGAACACAAGGGCCCACTAGCTTTCACTGCAAACAGAGCACCGTGGCCTGACTGCAGACACTTCTGCAGATGTGCCCACCTCCAGCTCTAAGCTCTCTTTGCAAACTTAGAGAAAGAGAAATGAGAAAAACCAGCCCTAGCCACCCTCGATTGTTCAGGCCTCCGGGAAGCAAGGTCATCATTTGTAGCATGAGTTAAACCATTTTCACAAAGCTTAGCCACTGTTATTTTAGAGCAAGACTATGAAATGACACGGCCTACTAAATTGAACCATCTCCAAGGCCCTGGGTACTTTGTAACTTTGAAATTTTGGAACTGTACAATAGGGCAATAATATCTCACCAGAAAAGAGAATGGGCATAATTTCTTGCCATCCTCCGTTAACACTGAAGTTACGTTAACCAATCCGCTTGTCTGGGTTGCATTTGTCTGTCCCAAAAGATAGAATGCAGCCAATTTCTGACACTAAGTGCATGTGTGATCGCAGCACCTGATCCTGCACTCCAGCATGAGCAGAGACAACGAGCAAGAAGTCTTCAGCAGATAATAACCACAGGGCTTCTGAGAGCATCCTAGGAGCCTCTCTGTTCACTCATCATGAAACTTTCCTGTAGCACGAATAATAAAAACCCAGAATCAGATATTGGGGTTTAAGCTGAAGATCAGAAAAGCAAAGCAGCCAAGCCACTAGAGAGATCTTACCTCTACCAAGACTCAGACAGACAAAGGGGCGATCCTGTCCTCAGCGTGACTGCAGACTGTAATGCTCTTCACCAAACCTCAGACTGCAATAAGCTCTTGTCTCCTCCTTATATACCTTATATACCTCTGTCTGCCCAGCCATAGCACTCCTGTCTCCACCTTCCTAGTGCTGAGATTAAAGGCGTGTGATTCCCGAGTGCTGGGAACACCTTTGTGTGAGCTGTTTCTCTTTTTAGACAGATTCGATCTCGTGTAGCCCAGGGTGGCCTTGAGTCCTGTATGCCATCACTCCCTGGCCTCTAGTGGTTTAGCTCTGCACTCTACTCTTCAGGCAAACTTTATTTATTAAAACACAAATAAAGTAGCTATACATTCCTTCCTTCATTTAGAATTATATAAGGTCTATACTTTTCCAATTATATATAATATGTTGCATGTTATATGTTATAATGTATATATTATATGTATTGTGTTATTATATATAATTACATATATTATATACACATTATGCTATTATATATAATTATATTATAACATATAATCAAGAACATACATAAAAGGTGAAGACATTCTGTGAAATTTAACTATCATGCTTTCTTGTATGTGCTTACTGTTTAGTGATATTTTTCACTGGCAAATAGAGAAACCATGCCTTTCAGAGCCCCATGGGAAGAAGGGAAAGTAAAGTCCTCGGTGGATCTCATGGCTGCCAGTTATCTCACCTATGAAAGGGAAGTCAAGAAAGATGCTCATAGCTTACACTGCTGGAGAAATGCAAATTAAATTATAATGAAAAGTCACCACACCTATAGAATGCCAAAATCCAGAATAGTGGCACACCAAATCCTGGTCAGGATGTGGAGCAATGGAGCTGCTCATCCACGGCTAGTTAGAACACACACAGAGCGGTCACTTTGCAAGGCAATCTGTCGCCTCCTTAGCAACTAAACATTCTCATCCTAGGACCCAGAACTGGGCCCCTTGGCCTTGTCCAAAGGAGCTGGAAGCTTGTCTCCACACAACAGTCTTCAACAGGCATTTCTACCAACTTTAAGGGGAATTTCCCAAACTTGGATGCCACAGACACTCTTCAGTTGGGATATAGACAGACTGTGGTGAATCTGGATAACTGAGTATTATCCGCTGTGAAGAGAAATTGTCAAACCATGAAGAGATGCAGAAGGATATCAAATGCCCATTACAAAGTGGAGAAGCCGATCTGAAATGTCGACATACTTTGATTTTATTCTGTCGCCTTGTGAGAAACTCGAAATTAGGAACCCTTGTGATGATCGCTCTTGATTGTCAACCTCACAGGATTTAGAGAGACCACAGTAGACCTCTGGGTCTGTCTGTGAGGGATTTTCTACACTGTGGTAATTGGAGTAAGAAGACCCACCCTAGGTGTGGATGACACCATTCCACGGGCTGAATAGAGAGAACACGAGCTGAGCACCAGCTCCTCTCTCTCTCTCTCTCTCTCTCTCTCTCTCTCTCTCTCTCTCTCTCTCTCTCTCTCTCTCTCTCTCCCCCTCTTCCCCTCTCTCCTTCCTCTCCTCTCCTCTCCTCTCCTCTCCTCTCCCTCCCTCCCTCTCATTTCTGACTGTGGATACCCTATGACCAGATGAAATTGTCTGCTGCCTACTGGTACACCTGGCAACATCATAGATCGAGCATCGGGACAGGAGAGCCTGCTGGGACACTGAGCACAGGAAAAAAAGATGCCTCCATTTCCATCTAGAAAGGGGGTACCCAGGACATGATTACGTATTTTGTATTAGTGTAAGTAGACATGTGTAAACCCCTAGAGAAGTCCCAGCAGCACACAGACAGAACTCAGGAAAAGCAGCTGGATGAGAGACAGGATACAGCAGCTGTTTTACCAGATGTAGCATTCTGAATAGCGAGTATAAGCAAAACTTAGGCCAGGTAAGGCAGTTTATACCTATGATCCCAACTGCTCAGGAGGCAGAGGCAGGGGGATTTTAAGTTTGAAGCCAGCCTGGGAAACTTAGCCAGACATCCTCTCAAAATGCAAAAATCTTTTAAAAAGACAAGATAGAACTCAGAGGTAGAATGCATGAGCCTCAAGCTCACTCCTCTGAACAAAAACAACAAAAACCATTTGAGAAATTTCATTTGACAGTACACGCTCTCCAGCTCCTCTCCAGGACCTCCCCAGACCTTAGGAACCAGAACTCTGTCTCCTTAGAAGGACACTCAGGCGACCTGGAGGCACCAGCACCCGCCTGCACAACTGCATTTAGGAAGGGTTGTGCCAACTGTTCTCTGTCTTGTCAACAGTCAGCTAAACCTTGTCCACAACAGGTCGGAAGCTCAAGCCCTATTTGAAGGATGCACCGTTCTGACATCTCCCTGCCATCAGGAGAACATCCTCGGCTGGAATGTGACCCTCGTGGAGACTCTGCCAGGGATTCTGTCTGTTTTACTGTTGAGTGAATGGATAAATGACGGGGGATGAATGAGCTGGCAAACCTGCTTGCAGCCCTAACAACAAATGAGATGGCCAAGTGGAACAGGCCATCTGTCACGTCATCAACACTTTAAGGAGTTTATTTCCGTCCCTTTCTTCTCGGCTCCATTACCGTGTCTCAACGGGGAGAAGTCAAGTCGCTCTGCCCTCCTAAGTAGCTGGGCCTGAGAGCCATTTCCTTCTCCCTTCAGCACTACCTGGCCCTCTGCCACAGGCACCGCAGAGAAGCATAAACCGGACTCTGAAAATCCTCGCAAAAGCCACGTTTTTACTGATGACTCTAAAAGGTCCCCCACAGGGAGCCCTCACATGGATATGTGAGGAACAAGATGCTCCCCACTCCCCTGGTCCCATTTCCCTGTTTCTCCTTCAAGAACCTGGACTCTGAGCCTTAACTGACCACTTCCCCCCCCTACACACCCCCTCCACCAAGCCCCTAGCCTTCCTGATTTTCTGACTTGTAGATAGTAGATTTTCATTCTTTAATTACATTAAATTTGCAGGAGTCAAAGCATGAATCCAGGGCACCCCAGGACTCCCCTCTCACTCCTCGGAGGATCTGGGGACACCCCAGGTCTTGTAAGGAAACAACTAGCCTAAAGGCCTAAAGGGTGCTTACCAAGAGGCTGAGGGGGGAAGGCCTGGTGCTTAGTTCTTGTGATGGGCTTCCTGCCATGGGCTGGCTCCTTCTGGAAACAGGATTCCCTTTCTGCACCCACTTCCTCATCCTGAAAGTGTCATTGTGTCTACACCACAGTGTGTTTCTACTTCTGAGTAGAGAACAGAACCTTGGTGGGCAGAGCCCTGCCTTTCCACGCCTTTGGGTTCCTTCCACAGCCCATCACCATGTCTGTATAATAGGTGTGGATAAATCACTGGTCCCTTCTGAAAGACTGTCGTGTAACCCTGCCATGGTTCTTCCCCCCAGAAAGACTATACCCAGGTAATAAAGAGTCGAGCTCTGAGTGCAGTCTCTGAGCACAAAGGACGACCATGTACGTAAACACTGACAGGGAGCTAGGAATCGTCACCCAAACAGGAAATGGATCCTAGAGGACCCCTAAGTAAACTGTAGGCGATCTGCACAGCTCCTGGGGGTCACCTGCCAGCTACTTCTGATGCTGTACAAGCAATGGAAGCCTGGCTTTGAAAGAGGACAATGCTGGTCACTGTCCACACCTACCTTCCCGCAATGTGGGAAGTGTGTCCGGCTATTGGTCCAAACCTGTAGCCACACAGGTCTTTCCCTGCTGTTGACGGACAGGCCCAGATAAAAGGGGCTGTGTCCACAGGGTCCAGATTCAGGAAGCCTGCCTTTTCTCCTCAGCCCCACAATCACAGGATAAAGAAACACGGGAGGAGGAGGGAGGAGGAGGAGAAATAGTCACATTCAAGAAATGGCTCAGTGAGAACCGGCAAAGCTCCCTGCACAAATCCTATCTGCTCCTCATCCCCACACAAAGCTGCTCCCCGGCGTCCAAGGAGCCAGCGGTGTTGTTCAAGACCCACACAGGCTCTGAAAGGCAAATCAGCGTCCCAGCCTCTGGCAGACCAGCAAGAGCAGAGAGCAGCGAGAACCCTGGGCCCTCTGAGCCCTGTCAAGCGCAGTTCACATGGCGGAATTACTGTTGTAAAGGGGATCTGGAGCTCACTCGTGAGCGGTTCTCTAACGGGCCATTACCCCTTCTCTTTGCTTCCACCCCTCTCCTCTTCTCCCTCACGCTAAGGAATGGCAGACAGTGGAGGATATGAGGGAGACAGTGGTTTTATTTAGTCCACCTAAGAAGTCACCTTTTATGCAATTCTGAGGTGTATATAATTACAGGCACAGTTAATATGCTTAAGAGCTTAGAGGAAGCAGTTGTATATGAAAGATAACTTCCTAACAGACAGCTTTATTACACCCAGGCTGGCAGCTCTGAGCTTCAGAATCATGCACACCTCTGCCTGCGTACTTCTGTCGTCCTTTCTCCTACCAACACCCAGCTCTGAAAAGATGCTATCGAAGTTCAGCTGGCCCCACCTCCCAAAGGCCACAAGTGGCAGAATAAGTCTGCAAATCTCTTGTTGCTGATCTAGGCCCAGCAAAAGGCCCCCAAAAGCCAGGGAAGAAGGTTCAAAAATTAGTCCCACAGCTGACAGTATGAGGTCATGTGCCAGGATTTCAACACAGAGGAGTCGGTTTTCAAATGACAAGGACATCTCAACAGGATACCATCCTAGTAGCAGCATCAAGCTGTTTGGAAAAGCTTGGAGAACCAGGTGCCAGTCATCCTACTGAAGCTTTCCTTTGGGGGAACAGAGACACACCATTCTTTGCTTCTGAACAAAGTCACTTCACGATCTTAGATTACCAACGACCAAAGAAGGACATTCCCCTACCAAAGGCCAGTGAAATACCTGGGGAAATCGTCATGTATACCATTGAGGAGATTCCAATGTGGATGGATCAAGTCCACTGAGAGAGAGAAGGAGAAGGAAATGAGGAGAGAAATGAGTAAAAAAAAATCAAAATAGCTAGCATCCAAGTCTCTCTCCCCCTCCACCTCCGCCCTCTGTGTCTCTGTTTTCTCTCTCTCCCTCTCTCTTTATCTCTCTGTCTCTCCACTTCATGTGTAAAACACACACACATACACACACACACACGCACATACGCCTGCCATAACTACATAGCTAGGAGAAAAAAAGAAGACAGTGAGAGCAACATCCAGACAGACAGGGACAGAGGAAGGTTCAACTGGAACCGTCCTTGGCCCTTTAAAGACTAAGACAGACTGGGTTTGGCTTTGGCGTGAGGTCAGAGCAGGCGCATTTTTGTGAATGTAAGCACAATTAGTGATATCATCTCTTGGTACTTACTACATGTTCTCGCTAAAAGGGGACCAAGAACACCCTGTCCCTGTCCGAACAGGTTGTTGTTAATGGTCTGGAAAAAGCAACAGGCCAAAACCTGGACTAGATGGGGGTAGTTTACAGCCTGTATTTTCCACTTCTTTCTTAGAATCAGCCTCTAGCTTTCTGGAGAAGCACAAAGAGAGTCCATTCCGTGACTTTATTACCTTTCATTTAACTTGCTCCCCTCCTGCCTAAGGCTATCGGCATGCTTTTTAACAGGATCCCCCCCCCCTACCTTTCAAATCAAGCTGTACCATTTTTCAGCTCCTAAAACATTATCATCTGTTAAACATTGTGTGCTGGGGGGGGGGGGTTTGGATGACACTGTCCACATTGTTCAACTCAGCACTACAGAAGAACCAATAAAGACCAGCTCTCTGAGTCTCTGTGTACCTTACAGCTTTCATCTTCAGGGCCACCTCCTAATCCAGAATGACTGCTGGACCCCCAACTGTCTCATCCACTTAGAAAGTCTAAGAGGGTGGTCTCCCTGATGAGTCAGCCATCCGGAAGGTTCCACATGCTTATATATGTCAGTCAAATCCTAGTCACGGTTGACTGGGAACTTAGCCCAGCTGATAGCATACTGGCCTGGCATGCACAACCCGGGTTCCATCCCTAGCAGTGGCGGTAACACACACCCAGAATCCCAGCACTGGGAGGGAAGCAGGACGAGGAGTTGAAGAGCATCCTCCGCTATGCAGTGAGTGAGATGAATCCCTTTCTCAAAATATGTGTGTGTGTGTGTGTGTGTGTGTGTGTGTGTGTGTGTGTGTGTGTGTGTACACATACATACATACATACTGAGTACATTGTCATTCCAAGTGAAAATGGATGTTGGGAAAAGCTAAAACAAAACATTTCCATTTACTTGGCAAGTGTTTATTGAACGTCCCTACCATGCCCACCCTTGTCTGCAGTATCTATGCTCAGCCACCACATATCCCTCTCTCCTGACCCTGACAGTGCTGTCCCCAGCAGTTCCATCTTGGTGACTTGCCTTCAAGAAGTGCTGGCAGCATCTCCCTGCTTAGCCTTCTCTCAGTAGGCATCTAGTTTCCGTGCCCCCACATGCCCAGGAACACATGGAAAGCACGTGATTTCCCAGAAGGAACTGGAACATGACCCGAGTACACCCCATGTCCAATGGGGAGATGGGGAGGAAGAGGTGAAGCGCTGTGCTACTCTCTGTAAGCATGCCCTCCTGGTCAGCATCTGGCTTTGAACTACATTCCCCAGCATTCCCTTCTCTTTATAGTTCTAAGTTCAGTTTAGCTAGACTCCTTTGATCTAAGAAATAGCACAAATAAAAATGGTAGTCATGGTTTTGATGCTGGCTGCTCATTGACCTTGTGGTAGCAGGACAAATGCCCATGTGTCCAGCCTCCCCAGTTCCCGTCAGATCTCCTCAGTGCCTCTGATCCTGGGCTGAGAGTCTCTCCATGATCCTCTCACGTGGAGTAGCTGCACAGGAAAGGACACTAGCGTTCCTGTAGGCCACTCCCAGGGACAAGATGGAGCCAGTGAGAGTCAAGAGCAGCTAACAGTTTATTCTTGAAGTTCCAGCCATCCTTGTTTGCTTTTGTTCACCCCATGTGTTCTTTCCCACTAGTCTAGATGATCTTAGTAAACTCAGGCCCAGTGATAGATGCTGAGAAACAGTCTGTATGGGCTGGCACAGCATTGCCCACTGGGTTTCCCACTCATTTTACAGAGCACAGAACAAGGGCAACATGTTAGCACCAACAAGACCTGTATTTTCTCAAAACTCATCGCAAGTCCTAGCTATGTGATCTAGCACCTCTCTGGAAAATGTCACTGTATATGACAGCTAATGTTTGCTTCAGCTTTTGTGCAGCTGCAAAAATTCAGAGAAGGAAAGAATGATGTTTACATGCTACCGTATGTGATAGTGAACAGGGTATGAGCTGTGGAGATTGTGGAATATGTAGCAATAGATAGATATGTAGATAGATGACGAACAGA
>NC_022034.1:12668619-12670435 GCF_000317375.1 Microtus ochrogaster | reverse complement strand
AGATAGATAGATAGATAGATAGATGATAGATAGATAATAGATAGATAGGTAGATGATAGATAGATAGATAGATAGATAGATAGATAATAGATAGATAGATAATAGATAGATAGATAGATAGATAGATAGATAGATAGATAGATAGATAGATAGATAGATAATAGATAGATAGATAGGTAATAGATAGATAGATAGATAGATAGATAGATAGATAGATAGATAGATAGATAGATAGACAGATGTTAGATGGGTAGGTAGAGGATAGAAGATTGATGATGATGATGATGATGATGATGATGATGATGATGAAGAAGATAGATAGGTAGATATTAGATGATAGCTATTAGATTATAGATGTTAGATAGTGGAGAGCTAGATTAGAAGAGAGATATTAGAAGATAGATAGATAGATAGATAGATAGATAGATAGATAGATAGATAGATATGACTGTTGCGGGAGGTCCTTCCGCTCCTCCAGCCAATAGCCGCTGAGCTACCAGTCCATTGGGGCGTGGTCTCTCTCCCTTTAAAAAAGCGGCCACTTCCCTTCTCGCTCTCTCTTACTTTCTGCTCTTCTTCCGGCGACTAGATTCCCTTCCTGATTGCGCAGAGGGCTGTTGTCTGGGAAGGTGATCTGTAAGTTTTTTTCCCCTTTAAACAAATAACCATTCTATTAATCATAATTCTAAACTGGTGTGGGATTGTTTTTGACTTACGCCTTCTCCTTCATATAACAGATAGGTAAGTGAATAGATGATAGAAATAGATTAATAGACAATAGATGGTTGATTGAATTATATATACATACTTTCAAAAACAAACGTGAAACTTCTCCTTCACACTCTCTTGACAGCTAAAGCCATCAGCAGTCTACAGGGTTGGAGGTATAATGGAATCCTCGTGGTTATAAACATCTACGACTCAGACTTCATTAACACAGCACAAGATGAACCCAGTCTCTACTAATCTTCCTATTTTACTGAATGCCACTGTCACAGATGTCTGACTGAATTTTTTAATGTTTTTAATTCTAAAAATAGGCACCAAGAAACATATGAAAGACTTTCTTTACCAGTCAGCCTTTTATCCCTGTGACCAGTGAACAAGTGAAGTGGGGGAAAGGGGTCTGAGATCCGAGGCTACAGCCATCTGGATGCACTGATTCAGGCAGAGACAAAGCAGAGCAGGCACAGCGGGAGCACACAGCTGAGCAGCACAGCGCGCATGCCACACACACACACACACACACACACACACACACACACACACACACCACATGCACGTGCCACATCAAGGTGACCCAGAAGCGCACAGACAGAAAAGGAAAGAGTCTAAGCTACAACCCTGGTGACCTACCACCTCCAACCAGGCCCATCTCCTCGCTCTCATCTTCTCTCGGTGATACCATGAAGTTGTGACTCTAGCAATTGGTTACTCCATTAATGACATCAGGGCCCCTGTGTTCCCAGTACCTTTCAATGTTAGATCCACAAACAAGGGGACACTTCCTAGTCAAAGCCTTACAATGATCTTAGTTTCATGAGTTATGTATGAGTGTGCTACTCTGAGGCCAGAGAATTCAGAGTGCAAGGTTACCCTGAGCTACACAACAATTGGAGATCAGTCTTAGCTACATAGCAAGACTCCATCTTGGAAAAAAAAATGCAAGTGCAAAAGTAATGTTTAACAAACTTAAGTAAAATTTATAGATAAAAATATTATTGCATTTGGCTGGATTCTTTAAATTTTACATATTGATATTAGTAATTTTTTGCTTTTTTTGGTTTTTTGTTTTTGTTTTTTTGAGACAGGGTTT
>NC_022034.1:12656080-12668494 GCF_000317375.1 Microtus ochrogaster | reverse complement strand
GGTCATGGCCACCTGGCTGTTAAGGAGCACCCTGAAAAGAGCCTCAGTCAGTATCAGATGTGCTCCATGTTGTGCTTCAAGAAAAGAGTACCAACGAGTGTGTTTTTGTCTCATAGGCTTCACACAAGGTTAAGTAGTATTCCAGCTGATTGCTCTCTCTCAAAATCCTCAATAATTATTATCATAAGTTATCAAAAGAGGTACAACCTGGTTTAATTTCTGCCAACATGACACACATCATGACAATAACAACTTGGGTTTATCTCTGCATACACTTCCAAGTCACATGACCCATCCCTAAAGGAAGCCAGAGAGCTGAGGCAGAAACCCTGGTTGAGCACTGCTCACTAGCTTTCTCACTAGCTCGTGCTCAGTTATCACCTACAGCTCAGGCGACCGGCCTAAGGACGGTGCCACCCGCCTAAGGATGGTGCCACCCGCAGTGGGCTGGGACCTCCACATCAGCTTTCTCACTGGCTCATGCTCAGTTATCAACTGCAGCTCAGGCCACTGCCTAAGGACGGTGCTACCCGCAGTGGGCCAGGATCTCCACATCAATCAACAATCAAGACAAAGTCTCTCACAGGAAAGGGACAGGGAAAGAAAGAAAAGGAAACGTGAATGGAAAACGGGAAAGAAAGGAACTTGAGAAATGGCACTGTCTCTAACTGACAGTGATGCAATCTTCCTTATAGAAAGTCCTCAAGATTACACACATGCAACTATTGGAGTCCATAAGCGAACACTGCAAATTTGCAAGATAGAATTTATTTTTATGTCTAATCACCTGGTAATTTTTAGCCCTTGTGGAGTCCCTTTTGGCAACTTCAACTGCACCTTCAGAGATTTGTGCTATTCTTTGTAATACTTCTGATTCACATGATTGATGGAGGAAGGTCATTGGTTAATTAATAAAGAAACTGCTTGGCCCTGATAGGTTAGAACATAGGTGGGTGGAGTAAACAGAACAGAATGCTGGGAGGAAGAGGAAGGAAGTGAGCTCAGATGCCATGCTCCCCTCTCCCGGGCAGACGCGATGAAGCTTAGACCCAGGATGGACGTAGGCTAGAATCTTCCCGGTAAGCGCACCTTGGTGCTACACACATTAATAGAAATGGGCCAGGCAGTGTTTAAATGAATACAGTTTGTGTTTTGTTATTTTGGGGCATAAGCTAGCCAGGCGGTCGAGCTGGGCGGCAGGAATGCAGCCTGCAGCTCTTACTACACATGATATCACTGTGCAACCGATTCTTTGTACTTTAAAATTATTAATACTTCTGATTCACATAGTACGACTGTGCAACTTTATTGAGTACAATGTAGAATTCATATATGTGTGTTTGTGTATGTGTGTGTGTGTGACAGTATGGATATATTAAATGAAGTCACTACCTATCATTTAATCATTTTTATATCAAGGTAGTTAGTGTTTCCTTTCGTTATTTTGAAGTTTACTCTGTTGTTTTAATTGTGTTCACGTTGCTTTGTAGTAGATCTCATGACTGGTACCCTTGAATCAACAAGTCCCGTTCCTTCCCTCCTTCCCTCCTCACCCTGGCTGCCATCATTCTCTCTGCCTCTGTGAGTTCAGCTTCTCTTGATTCCATACAGTGAGATGGCGTTCGACTTGTCTTCCTGTGGCTATAGTCCTTCCCCTAGGATGATTTCCTCCAGATTCATAATTTGCATTTTGGCAGCACTAATTGGCAGACTTGCCAACAATTACCTTTGCTCTGTATCCTCACCCCTGGTTTGCTGCCACACGTGGTACTGTTTTAAAAATTCCATCTTAGTATTGACTAAGGTGTATCTAGAAGTAGATCACTTCTGCAAATTGCATCAATGACCTTGCCCTTGCTCCAATTTTTGGTATAAATTAATGAAATCATGTGGCCCCTATATTAGATAGGGTTCCTATTGCTGTGACAAAACACTATGATAGAAAAGCAACTTGGGGAGGGGAGGGTTTATTTGGCTCACACTTCCATACCACTGTTCATCATAGAAGGAAGCGGGAATGGGAACTCAGACAGAGCAGGATCCTGGAGGCAGAAACTGATGCAGAAGCCATGAAGCGGTGCTGCTTACTGGCTGGCTTCACATGCCTTGCTCAGTCTGCTTTCTTATAGAATCCAGGACCTCAGCCCAGGGATGGCACCACCCGCAATGGGCTGGGCCCTCCTTCATCAGTCACTAACTAAGAAAATGTCCTATATGCTTGTCTACAGAGGCAAACTCAAGACTCCACCATAGAGGAGGAGATTTGGCACTCCAGACTCAGGTCACAAGCTCATTTCACAAACAACTCTACTAGAGATTGACTCACAACTCATACATAATCTGACTTATTTTTATGTGGAGAATGGTTTTGCCTGCAGGCATGTCTGTCTCAGTCAGGTTCCCAGTGCTGTGACAAAAGCCCATGATCATTTTGGGGACAAAGGGTTTATTCCACTCCACAACTTATAAATCTACCACCATCCTGGAGCAGGACCAGGACAGGAATTCATGGCAGGAGTTAAAGCAGATGCAGAAGAAGAGTACTTTGTACTGAATTCTCCTCCGTGGCTTATTTAGTCTGCATTCATATACTGTCTGGGACCATCTGCCCACAGGCTGTACCACCCACAAGGAATGGGACCTCCCAACCTTATCATCGACCAAGAAAATACACTACAGATTTTCCTACAAGCAGATCTCAAGAAGGCATCCTCACAAAGGACTCTAGCTTGTGTCGCGTTGACATAAAACTAGCCAGAACGATGTCTGAACACCACAGGCATGGCTGGTGCCCACAGGTTAGAAGACACCATCGGATCTCCCGAACTAGAGTTAGAGGGGTCTATAATCCACCATTTGGATCCTGCCACCAAACCTAGGTTCTCTGTAAGAGCAGTGAGCTGCTGAGCCATCTTTGCCATCCTGAAGGTGATCATTCTAAGCTACAGTAGGAAAGGACACTATGCACCATGCCAGCATAGTCAGCCTGCAAGCAAGTTAGACAGCTACTAAAGAAAGGAAAGCAAGATATGAAGAGAAATGATGAGAAATAAAAGGCATTTTAAAACTATCTACATACACATGTACACACATATATATACACTCATGCACAAACACAAACATATATATAGACACACATATACAAACACAATTAAGCATATATACAAACACATGCACAAACACAATTAAACATATATACACACACATACACAAATACAATTAAGCATTTATACACACACACACATACACAATTAACCTGAAGAACTAATACCTTGAGAACAATACAACTGAAAAATTATTTCAACAAGAAAATAGTGAACACTGGAAGAAATTCTGCTAGTGTCCATATACTATGTCATCACATAAATACAGAATGGATGTGCTTGTCTTGAATTTTTTTATTCAAGACATGGGAGGGACCATGTACCCAGAGGTCAGAGAACAACTTTATAAGTAGGTAACTTGTACAGTCTGCTCCCTTCTTCCACCTTTGTGTGTGTGGGTCCTGAGGTTCAGACTCAGGTTGTCTGAATTGCACAGCAAGTTCTTTTGCCTGCTGAATCATTCCTTGGACCTTGTCATATTATTTTTTGATTGTGAGCCTAGTCTTTAGCAGCTGACGCATCCCTTCGGCCCTGGACCCTGTCATTTTAAAAAAGAAGCATTAGGACCTGGAGAGATGGCTCCACAGTTAAGAGAGCTTGTTGCTCTTTCAGAGGACCTGGTTCAGTTCCTAGCTCCCACACAGTGACTCACAACTATCTGTAACCCAGTTCTGGGAGATCTGAAGTCCTCTTCTGACCCCACAGACACCACACAAAGATGACTACACATGCATACATACTTACAGGAAAACCACACACAAAATAAAAATAAATATTTTTAAAAGCACTTCAATCATAAAACTGCTGGAAAAATAAACTTAAAAGGAAGGGAAGAAATAATGAGATACGAGAAAGTTTAGAAAAGATGGTGCTAAGTACATGAATGTTTATGGAGAAGGCTGGCTCTGTATGGTGGTGACTGTAGTTGCCTACAGGGACAAAAGCAAGTCCATCTAAAATACTTGACACAGAAGCTGGGAGGATGACTTAGTAGTTAATTAAAGTGTATGCCAAGCATGAGGACCACAGTATAAATGCCCAACATGTGTGTAAAGACTGAGGGGTGTTGTCCACCTGTAATCTGAGCCTCAGAAAGAGAGACCAAGGAATTGCAAGGACACATCATCTGGCAAGAAAAGACAAAGCCAAATCTGGGCTTGACTGAGAGGTCCTGCCTCAGTGGGTAAGATGGAAGAGCAATGGAGGATGTTCCCTGACCACAACCTTGGGTCCCCATGTGACCTCACACCCATGCATTTTCACTCATACATATGTGCCCATGCACATGCAAACATGTAAACAAAACACATATGCATGAAGAAGGGAAACATTGAACATAAATATCCTAACACAACAGAGGGGTAGTTGAGGTCAGTCAGTGGCCATCATCAGTCAGGAAGCGGGCATGACTAATGCTTACTAGTACTATGGAATAGTACACACATGTTGGCAATAACCAGTACAAACGCAGGAAGAGGGTACACGGCTTCCCATGACACTGAGGTGGAGGGAAGAAGAAACTGAACTAAATTAACCTACGAAGTGGAAAATGGGAAATCTGAAGCGAAGACAGACAAGACATAACCAAGAAAGAGGGAAAGGACAACAATAGTCAGTAGATACGTGTTTTCCGGGTTAAAAACAAGCTCAAATTTGCTCTCCAGGTATATATAGTAGGAATTACAGTCATACGTGCCTGTATGCACAGCAGTATGTACACCCCTGTGCAGACATGCACAGGCTATTGGGAGTCTTCTATTGCTCTACACCGTATTTTTTTTTTTTTTGAGCAAGGCTCTCTCAGTAAATCTGGAGCTCACTATTCCAGTGAGGATGGCCAGCAAGCTCCCAGGATGCGCATGTCCACATTCTGAGATTTCAGACGCATGCAGCCATGCCCGGTTTCTGTGTGGGAGCTGGGAATTTGTATTCGGGTCCACTTGTTCTCAGAGAAAAGCACTCCCACCTCCGAACAATCCCTTCGGCTCCTCAAATTGCTTTTTAAAAATCAAAACCTAGTCATACGCTTTTGTAATGAATATGCTTAAAATATACGGCTACATAAATACTATCAATAAAGGAATCAAGACAAGATAAACCCCCAAAATTAAAACCAAATAAAGGCTGCCCTTGGTACATGTTAGGAAACAAAACAAACATTGACGTGGGGGAGATGTTAGGTGCTCTGTGACAAAAGAGAAGGCATCTGGAAGACATTATCGGCTAAAATGTACATTCATTTAATAAAGTAGCCTCAAAATATATAACATTTGTTGGAATACAAGGACAAATGGACTAATTCAAAAATGTTATGCAAGATTCAGGCACGGCACACAGCTATGAGCTTTTAGAGAATTAAGTAGAATTTAAAATAAAATAGAAAAGACGTCAAAGATTCTTATAGAAGAAAGCAAAGCAGCAACCCGTTACAGAGAGGGGGAGACGTGTTTTGATACATCCTGAATTCTCTAATTAGAAAATGTACTTAGTTGCCAATATGCAGAAACCACTTTTTTAAGCACTCCGAGAAGTGGGCAGCTTGACCAGGACACAGTGCGAAAGGATTTGGAAGCTCTCCACTAACGCTCGACAGCATCTGTGGGACTTTTATTAGCAGCATCGTGTTCTGTTCAAGACCAAGCCCCCTAATCAGACACAAGGAGCGAGCGCTGAAGAGGCTCGGCAAAGGGAAAAGGGTACTTGAAAGTCGATGCCGGCTCTCCTCCGATCCAAGCCAGTGCCCTCGTGCTCCTATAGGCCAGGCTGTTGTTTTCTTAATGGGCTAAGATGAGAATTTGTCTACACTTTAGGTCGAGACCATACACTATGGGACAAGTGCCATCAAGAGTACTCTGCACTGAAGTAGGCATCAGGGAAGGGGACAAGGATTTGCAGAAGACACACAGAATCCAAGAAACCGTAGCTGGGATTCCCAGTGTCCTTGGAGGCAAAGCCATTCTCCACACCTGTCTGGAACAAAGGCCTCTCATCTTGTTTCCAGCCCCACCTGTTCCCTTGGCCCAGTTGCCTCCCATACCTTCAGGTCACCAGCCTGCATGAAGGCAGCAAGCTCTAACAGCCACTGTTTTTGAATTACTGAAAAAGAGCCAGTTATGCAAAACTCACATCCCCAAACAGCACTCAACGATGATTCCCCCGACCATACCATTCAAGGCCAAGAGAAGTGGCAAAATCCCGTCATTTCATGGCCATTTCCAGCGGGGAGAAAAATACTGAAGACAGGAGATGGATGGGAAACTGACCCCGTACACTGGGCAAGACAAATCACCCCACTCAGTTTCCAAGAAGAAAATAAGAATGGAGCGTGCACGAAAACAAGGCACGAAGTTCGACCGGTCAGAAGCATCCCATGAAGGAATCGTGATCGCTTTGATATTCACGCATCAAGCACTGATTAAATATATATCACGCTCAGGAAGTAACCCAGGGAAGGAGTCAGAATGGGAAGCTGGAGTCCTAGGAGAAAGCTGTGCTTCTTCTACTGTGGAAAACACAAGGTCCCATGCTGCTGGGGCACTCTGAGTACATCCAAGAAAGATACACTCACGCCATCCTTGAAGGCCCCATTTCTGGCTGGCAGGATTCTGAGAGCTTTAGCCTTTTAGCCTTAGCTTCCTCATTACCTCTGGGAACAGACATTTCCTCTTAGAGAAAGACTTGCAGAAAAAAAAAATGTTTATTCCGTCGTGTTTATTTTTAACGAGTTTACAGACCTGCCCAGTCCACTTGAACCTGTGTAATATGGAGACTGGGGATTGCCAACACGCAGAGTCGGAAGTGGGCCCTGTCAGGGTGCCAGCAGCAGGACACACAAACCATCTATCCCACACATGCCTCTGCTGCTGCATTCGGACAGTGCCCTTTTGCCTGTCTATGCTAAGAACATCATGAATGTATTAGTCCTGACTTCCTGCATCCCTACAAAGGATAAAATACTACAGCCTGGTGAAAAAGCAAAAGAACAGCAAGAGAGCTTAATTCTCTGCACAGACGTGATGAAGAGGGGACCTTGCATTCCTAACTCCCAGTCTCCTGTGCGGAACAGAAAACCCACGACCCACGCAGTCAAACTCCCCAGGCACCATCCCCGTTCACCTGCTTTTAATTAGCACTGACTGTGGCCAAGAGTTGTTTTTTAATGTCAAAGTCAGAAAACAAAACCAGAAAAAAAAAAAACTCAAGTTAAACATCTTTTCCTTAAAAGGATAGGAGGGCATTCAGGGCCAGCGCCTTGGTGGGGACTCAGGGATAACATCTTCCCTGACATTGTCCCTTCTCCGTTAGGAAATGACTTTACTTTGGAGATGTCTCTACACAAAGCTGACCAAAGCCCACCTTTCTGGGTCATGGGGTATTGGACCAAGACCGAGTCCATGTGGCTGGTTTGCAAACTTGGCCTCTTTGATTGGGCGGGAGAGGTTAAGAATTCCCTTGGGAAGGAACGCTGGAGCTCTGTGCAAATCCACTGGGACCATGGGGACTCAGCCAGCCATGGTGGGAAATCTGATCTTACTCTGAAACCTGTCCAGAGGTTTCCTTAGAAAAATCAGCAAAAGGGCTGCCTTCTGGCATGGCTGCCCCCAAGCTAGGCCTGCCTGGAGATGTAGGCAAACTTTTCTGTCCCATGAGCCAGTACCAAATAACCTCTTGAAGACTTATTGTTAATTATAAATGCTCAGTTGATAACTCAGGCTTGTTACTAGCTAACTCTTACGCTCTAAATTAACCCATATTTCTTATCTACCCTCTGCCATGTGGTGGTGCCTTCTTTTAACACGGGCATGTTCATCTTGCTTCTCTCTGTGTCTCTCTCAATTTCCAAAACTCTGCCCTTCTTCCTCCCAGCATTTTCTATCTCTGGCTCCCCCACTTATACCTCCTACCAGCCAGTCAGCTCTTTGATTGAACCAGTCAGAAGGCACCTTGGCAAAGACATGTGGAAGGACTTAAAAGAAATCCCACACTAGCTCAGAACTGAGAAATAGATGGTTATTTGTTTAGGGGTAGACTCACAGATCAGAATCCTCTGCTTGAAGGGAGAACAGCAACCGGAAAGTGAGAGAGGACACATGCTCTTCATCGGTTTATATAGTATAAGAGGCCACGCCCCAGTGGGCGGGTAACCACTGACTGTAAGACTTTCTACAGCAAAGACACATCGTCACAGTGGACAGAAAGATTATTCTATAACCTGGAGACCCTGAAGTCAGCCGTGGAACACCTCAGAGGCAGAATTTGACTGATAGGCCACCTGCCTTTCTAGAAGTATCCTCTTCAGAGTTGGTGATTTTGAGTATGACATCTTTCCGTTGTTCTGTCCCTGGAGTTTGTCACCCAAAGGTCTCTTTTCCCATAAGGCAAATGAATCAAACTCAATACAGCATTCAACACAGAGGTCCACTGAACTTAGTAATTTATTTTCTTCTAGGAACGGTCAGCGTATGTCTTGCCAATCATCTTTGGCCCATAGGGATCGCTACAAGCTTCCCAGGACTCGTCCCCACCGTGGCTCCGCTGTACTCAGTACATGGATTGGCCATGGAGCCTGCTTCCCCACTCACACTGTAAGGACTTTAGCCCCACACGTCTCCTGATTCTAAAGATTAAATCAAAATGTAACTGTTTATCATACTGCAGTCACAATTATTTCAAGCAAGAAAGCAGGGACATGTGGGAAAACTGGTAGATAACAATAGGATAAGAAACAGGATTGTCTCGTGGCCTCCAAGGATCCCCCAGAAGATGTCCATCCATTATAAAGTGAAACACAGGAACCTTACAGAGCAGAAAAGGGCAGGACTCTGCCTGAGGCAGGAAATCAAGGTTAATTCAGAAGTTACCCTTACCCGGATTCCCTCTTCCCAGTTTCAGTGACCCAGTCCACAATGGCCTGAAAACATTGAATGGAAAGTTCTGCAAATGAAAAATTCATAAGGTTTAAAAATAACTTTTACTATAATGTCATAATTATTCCTTTTTATTATTAACTATTTTGTTTGCCTTTTCCTATTCCTGACTTATAAATTTTACCTTAACATAGGTATGTATGCTGTTATGATTTGGATGTGAAAGTCCCCATAGGCTTTCTCCATACTTGGTGGTACTATCTGGGGAGGTTGTAGAACCTTTGAAGAACGCTAGTCCCTGGATTAGGTCTTCTGGGTTAGAGCCTGGCCCCAGTTCCTGCCTGACCAGTTCAAGTTCATTTTCTGATCCACCATGATGTAAGCAGGCAGCCTCACACTTCCACTGCCCCAGCCATAACATTCCATAAACTCTGCCATGCCTACCTCTCCATTATGGGCTAAACCTCCTAAAACCAGGAACCAAAATAAATCTTTCCTGCCTTGAGTAGACTCTTTTAGGTATTTGATTCAGTGAAGAGAAAATGAACGTGTGTTTAGGGGGAAAAAAAAACAGAATATGCCAGCACAGTGGAGACTGATTTCAAGCACCCATTGGGGGCCAAAAACAGACACCATGACATCAGCAGCAGCAAAGAGACAGTACCACACTCCTGAGAGACAGTTTGGAGAAGAGTACACTTGGAGAGCACCCCTGTTCAAACCTTATAACCAGAATTTATCCCGTAGAGACAGGAGACAAAGACATATAAGAAATACTATACAAAAAAAAGAAAGAAATATTATACAAAATACTTGACACATGTACCTTAAAAATTTCAAAGTATGGGCTGGAGGGATGGCTCAGAGGACCTGGGTTCAACTCCCAGCACCCACATCGTGGTTCACAGATGTGTGTGACCAAGCATGCACATAGTACACAAACACACATGCAGATAATGTACCCAAACACCTTAAATATATAAATAAATTCCTGTATATGTAAATAGTAGTAAGAGGGTATATAAGACCCCCTAATACCTGGAACTTGTGGCCAGGTTACATGTATGTACAGGTATGTAACAGAAAGGCCCTTAGAGTTAGAAATTACCCAGGTTACCCCATGACAGGAAGCCTTAAGGGAAAGCTTAAGCATCACTAGGAAGATGAAAGGGTATCTGAGGATGTGCTGTCATGAGAAGGACTCAACCAGCCACCCTGGCTTCGATGGTAGGAAAAGGGACATGCATCAAGAAACATCAATGGCACCTGGAAAGACTCTCCCTTAGAAGGAAGCCTGCCAAAGGAACTCCACCTTGTTTCACCTTGGAGATTTCTGACAATCTGAAAGCCCATAAATTTGTCTTGCTAAGGCTGTCAATTTCACAGTGAGTTGCTACAGTGGCAAGAGAAACCTACTGCAGCCAGGAAAGAGAGACAAAGGGGAACCGACGAGAGACCCTTCCAGATCGAGGGAAACTAACAAGGCATGGCGATCACACACGAGGTCCTGATTCTGCAGCAAAAACGGGATGACCAATTCCCACATGGCAGCTCACAACCAACTGCAACTCCAGTCTGGGAAACCTGACGCCATCCTCTGGCCCCTGGGGGCACTGTACACAGGTGGTATGCTGTCTAAGTCACTGTTCCGTTGCTGTGGAGAGACACCATATCAAGGCAAAGCATATAATTGAGGCTTGATGATAGTTTCAGAGATTAGTTTATTATCATCATGGGGGGAGCATGGGGTCATACAGACAGACATGCCCAAGGAGAAGTAGCTGAGAGTTTTACATCTTGATCCATAGGCAGAGAGAGAGAGAGAGAGAGAGAGAGAGAGAGAGAGAGAGAGACCCCAGGTTTGGCATGTACTTTTGATACCTCAAAGCTCAACCCCCCCCCCAGTGGTATACTTCTTCCAGCAAAGCCACACCTCTCAAACTTTCTAATCCTTTTAAATAATGTCACCCTGGTGACTAATAATTCAAATATATGGTTCTCTGGGGACCATTCTTATTGAAACCATCACATATACATACATCCATGCAGATAAAACACTCATACACATAATCTAAAACTAAACATTTTTAAAATAACCAAAAAAAAGTAATTTATAAAATTTTAAAACACAAAACAAATGAAAATATGTATACTTCTAAAATGTTTCAGAAAATTCACATATACATGTAGGCACATGCATTATTGTATGAGTTTGGGTAAAACACTTGTCCACACCAGCCTTCAATTTTCCCACAGTGATACCTAGCCATGAGGCAGTGAGGATTTGATGATCTGATATGTGCAAATTCTACAGAACAAGGTTAAGCATCTAGTAAGTTGTATATGAGGCTGGGCCTCTACACAGTGAGTTCTAGGAGACTATAACAAAGAGTACTCTCTAAACAATCTCCTACAGACCTCTCCAGCTGGCCACTGGGATCCCAACATTAGAGGTCTGTCTCCTTCAGATTAGATTTTATTTCTTGCCTAAACTCACTGACTTTTACCCACCATTCAGAGTTTGGTATTCAAATAGGCCCCTCAGATCTTGACTAAGAGCAGAGACCTATGATATCAGAGAGAAATCAACATGAAATGATGAATTTCAAAGACTATGTATTCCTCCATGGGTAGTAACTCAAGAAAAGTAGACGCTAAGATAAATAATCCTCTGATGACTGTGAATCTACTCTATTCTCTTGAGATACTAAAGAGAAGATCACCCATAGAGGGACTGACATTTGATAGTGTATGTCTCAGCAGCAACACTGAACCCAGGAATATGAGGAAGAGAGCTTCGAACCTATGTCATGTTTAGCTGAACTGTCATTCAAATGTAGAGGTGTGATACCAGTGTTCCTAGAGAGTGATACCTCAGGGTCTGCTGCTAAATGGTCCACACTGAAAACGTCTGTGGATAAAAATCTCAAGTATTAAAATAAGGCCAAGGAAAATTTCAAAGGGTATGGAGAGCAAAAAATCAAATTTTATTATTGTCTCGATTTTTGAAAAAAAAATAAAAAGAGGGTAATTTGACCACAAAAAATAAATTCTAAATAATATTTCATGAAAAGTCTCTTAGAACAGAAGATTGTAGAAACTGATTGGCTTACAGTAAGGATGAATGAGTAAGTGAAGAGCAAACACCAAGGAGAATAAAAGTGGAACACAAAATGATTAATGTAACAGAAGAAACTCAATCCAGTCCACAAAAAGCAGGGAAATAAAACCATAGGATGCAACATACAGCATAAGTAGGTCTTACTATCATCACAGTGAATCTAATTTAAACTATTGTGAAGTCCTTCAGAATATCAAAATTCCAGGCTCCTCCTGCCCCTGGATTCATCTGGCTGCAGACTTTCTGAGCCTTGTAAGGTATCTGTGGAGTCTTGCTTATTTTCAGCTTTCCCACTATTTCAGACTCTGAGATTTTGCCAAAT
>NC_022034.1:12620475-12655980 GCF_000317375.1 Microtus ochrogaster | reverse complement strand
CGAATGTTTTTCTAATGAATTGGAACGCGAGACTGGAGCCCTTCCTGTTTCCGGTGTACGGTGGATCGCTGAACTCCGGGTGTGTGAGTGTGCTTTTATATTAAAATTGTCTTCTTGTACCCACTGGCCTGGATTAATTAAATTCGCCTTCAAGGTGTAATGAAAAGATTCCTCCTGTTATGTACTCATTAATATGCCTTTTAAAATGCCTTTCAGGGATGCTGTACCAATATCCAGTGTGCAAATATGACATCTAAGTGTTTCGTAATAAATAAAATTAGCTGTGCAATCTCTTCATTTTTAAGATTTATCTTGTTTTTTAATTATGTGTGTTTGTGAATATCTGTGTGCACGTGCATATAAGGCACAGTATCCTGAGAGGCCAGAGGAGGGCACTGGATGCCCTGGAGCCAGGTTGCAGGTGGTTGTGAGCCGCCTGTTGTTAGTGCTGGGAACTGAACTCAAGTCTTCTTCAAGAGCATCAATCACACTTAACTGCTGAGCTATCCCCAAGCCCCTAATTTTCTCCCTCTTGAAGTTACTGCCTGTTGTGGTTCTCACTCCCAAGAGACATTTTTCTTGACTGAATTACCTCTTTGCCTCTTTAAAGAACAAATAGAAACCTAGTCTTAGACCTTGGATGCAATATCCCTGGGCATCAGAATAATGTATTTCCAGAAGTTTCTTCTCCCAGTATTTTCCCACTGTGAGTGCTGTCTCCTGTGTATTTTGGTCTCCGACTTCTACAGTAGACAGTTCCCTTTGTGATCATTCTAGCTGCCCGGATCAGGCTTCTCAGCCTGGAGCTTCACTATGGGAAGTACTAGTCAGGCCACTGATCTGATCACTCTGGTTGCAGGGCCTCATCCTCCTTCTGGAGCTGCTCAGGCTCCTCCTGCCCCTGGATTCGTCTGGCTGCAGACTTTCTGAGCCTTGTGAGGTGTCTGTGGAGTCTTGCTTATTTTCAGCTTTCCCACTATTTCAGACTCTGAGATTTTGCCAAATAGCAAGTGAACAAGGGCTTCTGGCCTTGTCTCCCAAAACCATCATCAAAGCAACTAAAAACAGGAGGAACCAAACAAAAACAATGTTTACAATTACAAAATAGGACACAGAAAGAGGCTGTCTGGGGTCTGGGGAGCTCCTGGGCTGGGGTAGGGTATAGCTACAAACCTCACTGCAGAGACAGAATGACTCTTTCTCCCTGTGACTCTGGAACAGTCATTGGCTGGAAAGAAGTCTAGGTAGTTAACATGGTATTAGTAGGGCACACCTGAACTCTACTGGGATGGAAGTTTTGATGACAGACCTCACTCACTTACCCTTAGGTCCTTGTCTCCTCCTTGCTCTCAGATATCAGATGTAAGATATTACAATCTGGTACTATTTTTTTCCCACCTCAGTGTAAGTTAGCATCAGGCAGGCAATGGCCCCGGACCTCCCCAGAGCAGTGAGTCAGCTGGATTCTCTGTATATGGAACCCATGCTTCTCTACGGTTAACACTTCGCAATGCAGCGGCTCTGTGAGAGATCCTGGGGTTCACGAGTGAAGTGTTAATCCCGATGAGTCCCCAGAGGGGATCATGGGCTTTTGCTGTGTGGGGCTCTATCCAGATTGTGGCCTGTTTGGGCCTCTGCCACACCTCCCTGGCTTTCCTGTAATTACGGCCGTGTATGCAGACCTAGGAGTGGGGAAGGCTTTCAGGACAATGGGAAGCCTGGAGAATATAGTGTCTCAAACAAACAAAGGGCAAACAACCCAAACCACGTTGGGTCACGCATAATGTTCTCAAGTAGGTCTGTATAAAAAAATAGTGGACCGAAGTTTAAAATAAAGTATATCTATAGAAAAAGAAAGGGGAAGAAGAGCGAGAGAAACTCACAGAACAAATATAGAACAAGGGAACAGAAGAGAAAGTCCAGAAATAAGTCTTCAATATAAAGTCCAGCTGGTTTTTAACAAAGACGTCCAATAAGGGGGCAGGGGAGGGGTGACTTTTTTTTTAATACATGGTGCTGGGAAAATTGAATATCCACATGCGGCAAAAGGAAACAGACCCTTACCTAGCATGATAAGTAAAGCCCATTCAAAGGGATCGAAGACCTAAGCTTCAGAACTTTATGAACCCTTAAAAACAACACAGAAGAAAATCTCTTCAATATAGATTATGGATATGGCCATGATTTGTCGGATATGACATTTAAAACAGAAACAAACAAAAAAGCATTAGTTATAAGATTTTTGAATGTTTATGCATCAACGGACACTATCAGTGCAGGAAGAGGCATCCCACAGAACGAGGGAGACTCGTAAGCTATGTGTCCCCTACGGGATCAGCACCCCTTAGTGGAAGAGGTTCGACATTCTACCTCATTGCTCTGGATTTTACTTACAATCTGTTGTCAGTCAACAAACAGCAGTGTAAACAACAACTCAGTTAAGAGTGGGTGAAAGGTGGGAGCAGAAATATCTCCAAAGAAGATAAACAAATGACTGTAAACCATATGGAAGGAGGCTCGGACAGTAGGGAGATCCAAGGCAAAGCCACAAGCTGTCGCTTCTCACACTTTAGATTAGCTTCTAATAAAAAGACATGTTGGTAAAGACGTGGAGAAAAGAGCTCTCATGTGTTGACAGTGGGAATATAGACCAGTGCAGCTGCTGTATATGCCAGAGTCCCATACAGCCTTAAAGCACAGCTACCGCGGAAGCTGGAAATTCAGTTCCTGGCATCTATCGGCAAAGGTCTGAAAACAAGGATTCAACATATACTCATACACCAATGTTCATAGCATCTTTGGCCATAATAGCCAACAGATGGCAAAGAGCAGGTGTACAAATATGGTATGTGTATAGACAGCAGAATATTATTCAGCCCTAAGAAGAATGAGGGTGGGGAAGATGGCTCAGCGAGGAAAGGCCCTTGATGACCTGAGTTAGATGCCCAGAACACACGCAGGGGAAGAAGAAAGCAGGCTTCAGCAAGCTGTGCTCTGACTTCCACATCCGCATCATGGCACAAACATGAACATGTGGGCACACACACATGCAGTAAATAGGTAAGTGTTGAACCGTTGTTCCCACTAGGAGGGACCTAAAGTAAGGAAATCCACACAGACAACGACCAAAACAGATCTAGCAGGAGCTGCAGGGAATCTTTGCTCCCTGGATGAAGAGAGTTCTTATTTGGGATTCTGGAAGGTTCTAGAAACAGAAAGTGGCAGTGGTTGGTGCCACTGAGTTTACTCCATGAAAAGAATTAAAATGGTGAGTTTTACGTTACGTGTATTCTGCCACAATAAAAATCAATTACTCAATACAATAATGAATGTAGAAATGAAAAGTTAGTAGAAAGTTGACAGATAAGAACAGGAAATCTCCAAGGAAACAAAGAAAAAAAAGCAGAGAAAAGAAAGGAGCAAGAAGAAGATTTGAAGAGGAGAATGGACAAAGGAGGGTCGTATTTGTCTAAACCAGTGCTCTCCAGACAGCTTCAGTTAAGGTTATAGACATATATTTTAATTATATATATTAAATATTTATAATTTATGTATATGAGGAGAGGTTTAGGAAGAAAATAAGCTCTTGAGACTATTCAAAAGCCTACAAAGCCTTCAGCCACCTGCAGGCTGAAGACCCAGGAAGGCCAGTGACGTGATTCTGTCTTCTAGTCCAGGGTAAGAAGATGGGTGATCCATCTCAAGAAGAAAGAAGTAATTAGACCTTCTTCAACCTCTTTGCTCTATTCTGGCCCTAGACAGATAGCCAGATGCCCGCTAGCTCTTCTGGCACTAACCCAAATACCAAATTCTGCTGGAGACACCCTCACTGAGAAGTAAAGCAAATGATGGCTTATCTTACCAGCTATGTGGACATTGCTTAGCCCAGTCAACCTGACACATAAAATTAACCCTTGTAACATAACAATAATAGGACTGTCAGAGGGTAGCATGTGCATGGGTTACTGATCAAACCATTCAAGCACCTTTCTTAAGTTGAAGAACATAAACTTCCTTATCAAAAAAATATCTGCCAATACCCAGCATATAACCTATAAATGGGCTCACATGAAGGTCATTGTGACATTCAGAAATCATGAAGCAAGGGGACTATGAACCTGAGAACTGAGAGGCCGAATTTGCACACAGTGATCAGGGATGGTGAGATTGTAATGTTGTGGAAGGAGGGGTTTCCAAGGCTTCCACGGCTGGTCTAAAGTGGGTGGCAGAGTCCATGCACGGTTGATGCTGAAGCTAAGAGGAAGACTACCAAAGAGCTGCCTCGGAGTCACAGGGAGGCAAGGTCACAAAATCTGGAAGCGGGTGCATCTCAGTCAATTGTTCAAGTAATGTTTAAAATCAATCTTGGGCTAGGAGTAGAATTTCAACAAGCCAGACTGGGAAGCAGTGTGCAGTGAAGAAAGGCCTCTGGGCAAAAACCAGAAGCAAGTGTGGGGCCCCTATGAATCCAGAGTATCTGCCTTGGAGGGAAATGGACTATGGGAAACAGAGCTAAGTCAGTGGGTCAGGTGTGTTGGAGAAGGAAGTCTAGCCTCCATACCTCGGTGAACACTGCTGTTGTAGCTGGCTGGTCACCGTGAAGGAAGGAAAGAGCAGGCCAGCTACCAGACACATGGGGGTTTTCAGTATCCTGCCTTGCCTTACCCTGCACAAGTGTGTGTGCTTGGTACCCGAGAAGTCAGGGCCACTCAGGAACGACAGTCTGCAGAGTCAAACACACAACGCGTAGGTTCCTAGAAGCAGCCAGCAACCTCCATCCTGACGGAACTCAGAAGCTGTTGAGGAGGAGAGACACTCTTCTGTGACTAGAGAATAAATCGGATAGCCAACCCGGAAGCAATCTGTCTCGTGTCTGAATTGTTGGTGCCTGAGATCCTAGGGCCCGGCTGATTCTCAGAAAACGAAAGGGCCGCACCGCAGAAAGATTGCTCGCCAGTCCCTTGTCATCGAAGATGCTCTGCTCTCTATCACTCCTGAATTCTGTTTTAAGATAGTTCATAAGCTGGGGGAGGGGTGTGTGTCTCCCCACACCTTCCAGGCAAGGACCCACACATCCTCCTTCTTGACAACACTGAAGGCGCCTAGGATGCGCTCAACCCGGGCATCTTGGAATCCGGGCAGACAGTTCAAAACCTCGCTGTGACTCAGGCATCCTTACCACACACCCAGCAGCCTCAAGTTCCATTATCATCTGTCAGCTCAGTTCTCAACGTATGGCCGCTCCAACAACAAGATTGTGGATAACCAATGAGCCACGCTCCTCCGCTGGGCCAGACACCGCATTTTAAAGTGTCTGTCTTCAGAGCACGAGATAGGCAGAACCTTATTGGCGTCACTGTCCCTGACTTTGTGGTAATTAATGGGAAATTTTCAGAATGTCTGAATCTCTATTTAAGTAATTTATGTAATGGAGTTTCGGAGTTGCTGTTACAATCTATCACTTCTGTAAATGAAGGAATTTGGGTGTGTTTATTGCCAAATTATAGAGGAAACGGAAGAACTAGTGATGATTAAAAAAAAAAAACAACTTTTTTTGCCTCTTGGTTTCCTCGTGGTTCTAACCATCTGTGTTTGGAATAACCGGACAGAACTTCTCACGTGAAGGAAGGGTTGGTTGATTTGTTTTGTTTTGGCCCCTCCAGGTTGCAGGTTGGTCGCCCATGATTCACGACAGTGTTTCATTACAAACTGCTGTAAGGCATGCCATTGCTTAGCCACGAGGTAGGGTGCATTTACTCATAAGTGTTCAGGAGTGAGACAGGGTGCGTGTGTGGGAATGACAGAATGCCGCTTGGTTTTCCCTTGCCCTGTTCTCTTAAAACAAAGGGATGCTTTAAGACTTGAGGCTCAGAGGAACAGCTTGAGAAAGGGGGAATCAGGAAGGCTGGGCCACATGCATCTTAGGTGTATGCCAAGCAAAGACTCAAAAAAGGGGGAACAAGATTCATCCCACCTCTGCATCAGCGTGGTAGACATCTGTCATAGCAAAGCAGAGTTCTTGGGGAAGTAGAAAGTTCCTGTAGGGTTAGCGCCAAGTCATTCAGTTTCCTAGGCCTTAAGTTGGGCTCAATAAACAGAATTTAACCCAAGAGGCTAAGCCATATATATTTGAAAATAATACTGGTGTTCAGTAAACCTTTACTTGAAGAATACATGAAAAAGAGAAGTCTTGCAATCAGAAACTTTTTGTCGTGTGATTTCCAGTCTCGAGAACATTATCATTCTGCATTTTAGTATCCTAGCTCTCTTTCATAACCTCTCGAATGTTATAAATGCACAAAACATTTTGTCTGGTATATTTTTAAAGAGCTTGGAGGAATAACTTTTTAAACACAGAATGCTGTAACAATTCCTCATTTCGAACAAGTTTCGTTTATGAAAGTATGGATTTTTTTCAGATCTATGGGAGATCTTTATGTCGGTGCCTTTATTTTTGTGTATTTGGCATCTTAATGATTCGGAACTTATGCTAGTTGCTTACATGAGAAGCCAATGTTTGTTTGTATGACACAGAGATCACTTGGGTCTGTGAGATCCTCTGCTATGGTATCAGTGTGTCTTCTGAAGTTCACATGCTGGCTGTACTCTGCCCTACAGCAGCATCAGTAGCCTGGGACCTTGAAGAGGTGACCAGGGACCAGGGTCTCTACTATTAACAGATCAGTCAGTGTTGTCCGTCGAGAGTGAGGCTGTCATACAAGAGTCTGGCCCCTTCGTGCACTTCCTGTCTTCCAAGCACTTGCTCAGCTGTGCATTCTCTCCTGACCTCACCATGCATCTTGTGGTGTCCTCCAGCACCTGACACATTGAGCAGCTGGCCCCTCCACTGATGTGACCCCTCCATCTTGGATTTCCCTGTTTCTAGAAACATGAGAATCTAATTTGTTTCTCTATAACTACCCAGTGTCTGGGATTCTGTTATAGCAACACACAATAAAGTAACACATTCTCAGAGCATGGAGTAGTAGTGGTAGTAATATCTGTTGTTGCTTATTTAGTTGTATTGAAATATAAATTTCTTCTTGTTCCTTTCTATTGCTGAACAATATCCCATGTATTTCTTACCTGCTTACCAGTTGGTGGGTATCCTGGCTACACCGATTAAAGATACCATGAAGTTTTTGTAAGTGTTTCTGTGGGCATGAATTGTCCTTTAGGATATATGTCTATGGAATGGCTGGATCGCGTGGGAAGGGAGTTTCAGGTATTCATCTCATTACTGGGATAATATACTTAAGAGAAACAAGTTAAGAGAAGCAGTATTCTTTTCTGGTCATGGCTCATGGCAGAGAAGGCATGGCATTGTTACTGGAGGCTGAGCGACTCCTGTCCTTGGCAGTGGGACCATGAGGCAGCTCATTCACAACATGGTGTCTGCCCAGGAAGCAGAAACCTCTGGCTAGAAATGATTGGCTCTACCCTCTCACCCCCCAACCTTATGTCAGTCAACTAAGCTCTATGCCCCAAAGGTTACAGAGCCTTCCAAAATAGCACCTCCCACTGGAGACCAAGAATTCAAACACATGAGCCTATGGAGGACATTTTAAACCACAGTAGTAGGTACATGTTTAACTTTAAAACAAACAAACAGAAAACTAGCTAGTGTTTTTTTATAAGTGGTATTTGTAGCAAATAATAAAAACCTAGAGACAGAAATTGGGGTTTAATTCAAAAATCAGAAAAGCAAAACGGCCAAGCCACTAGAAATGTCTCACCTCTACCAAGGCTGGGTGACCACAAACTAAACTGACTAAACCTCTCTCTCCTCCCATTTCATATTTCCTCAAGTTCTGGGATTAAAGTTGTATGACTCCCTAGGACTGGGATTAAAGGTGTAGGCTGTTACAAGGGGAGCGGGTCCTTTGTTTGTCCCAGCCACCTGGCTAGCTTACGCCCGAAATAATCACACAGAAACTGTATTTATTTAAACACTGCCTGGCCCATTAGTTCTAACTTCTTATTGGCTAACTCTTATGTCTTGATTTAACCCATTTCTATTAAATCTGTGTATTGCTACATGATTGTGGTTTACTGGCAAGATTCTATCCAGCTTCCATCTCAGTCAGGAGCTCCATGGCATCTGCCTGTCTGCCCTTCTTCCCAGCATTCAGTTCTGTCTTCTCCATGCCTACCTAAGTTCTGCCCTATCAAAAGGCCAAGGCAGTTTCTTTATTCAACCAATGAAAGCAACACATAAACAGAAGGACCGCCTACACCAGTAGACCAGCACCACATGGATTTGTTTCTGCATTGATCTTGTGTAGCTCAGGGTGGCCTTGAACTCACAGAGATCCATCTGACTCTGTCTCCCAAATCCTGGGATTAAAGGAGTGTATCACCAATGCTTGACCTCTAGTGACTTTAGCTTTGCCTCTTGTCTTCAGGCAGGATTTATTTATCAAAATGCAAATAATATACCACTACAGGTATTGTTTTTATGCCTTACAAGAGCTCAGAAACAACTACGCCAATTTTTGATGTTTTGACAAAGGTTGTTTGTTTTGAGACAAGCTCGCACTACATAGTGCAGGCTACCCTCATGAACCTTCTAGGATGTATTTATTAGTGAAGGATTACATTTGCCTCACAAATCTTTGTCTTCTTTAAATGATAGCAGGTAAATACTAGCTTCTTTTTGTGACTGTCCTTTTCATTTCCCTGATGGGTAATCATATTAGCCATCCCTTAAGGAATTTATTGGGCATTTATTTACCTTTATGTTCTCAGTATTCAGATAGCTTGTCTATTTGCCATTAGGTTGTTTGTCTTTCCTTGTTGAGTGATAGGTGTTCTATGCAAACCCTTTATGTAGGTCCTTTGCCATACACATGCAGAGCAAATATTTATATCCTTTCCCTCTGCGGTTTGATGTTTATTTGTTGGTGTCTTTTAGAGGGTGAATACTTTCAATTGTGACAAAGGTCAATATAACATTTTTTTCTTATGTGACTCACGTTTGTGTCAAAGGAGTGAATGTATTTCTAAAAGTCATAGAAACTGTCTCCTGTGCTTTCTATTTTTATAAGTTTGAACTTCGCTGCTGGGTTACACGACCCATCACACATGGCTTGGTTTTGTACACTTTTCTTTTCATGCTGTACTTTGTCCTGCTTGGCCTTCATTGTCAACTTGGAATAGCCTGGAGTAATCTGAGGAGGGAGTCTCCGTTGAGGGATTTCCCAGATCAGATTGGCCTATGCATGTGTCTGTGGAGGACTGACCTGATTTTTAGTTGATGCAGGATGGCCCCCTGCACTGGGAAGGTGGCATCAGTCCCTAGTCAAGTGGTCCAGGGCTGCATGGCTAAGGATGACTTTGTGAGTTGAGCCAGAAAGCAGCATTCTCCCATAGTTTCTTCCTGCCTGAGTTTCTGCCCTGACTTCCTCAATTATGGACAGAAACCTGGGAGTGTAAGTCAAATAAATCCTTTCCTACCCAATGTTGCTTTTAGTTTCAGTATTTGTCATAGCAACAAAAAGGAAACCATAACATCCACCGACTCTGGAAAATGGCTAAGCTGAGGTAGAAGTGCTGCATTCTGTCGTTTCTCCTAGGCAATCCTCCATCATCACCTAGCATCCATTGTCACAGGTGAACAATCAGCTGTCCATGCAACTGCTATGAGCCCTTTTAGCAAGCAGGCTTCTCTCTGATACCTTTATTTCTTCAGTTTTGCCCATCTGGTGGTTTCTCTGAAACGTATTCAAGGAATGACTTGCCTTTTTGTTCTGTGGAACAAAATGGCCCTATCAGGCCAAATTCACATCCACATTTCATGCTAGAAAACTGTCATCTATCATTTTTTTCAAATGTTTTCTATCTCTCCTCATTCTTGCTTTCAGGAATATGAAGTATACATAACATGATTTTTTTTCAACTTCCATGTCCTAGCTGTACCTTGACTATGAAGTGTCACCGATAGCTTCCAGTGTTAAAATCTTGGCCCCCAGCTGGCAGCACCATTTGGGGATGTGCTAGATACTAGGAAGCAGGACCTAGCTGGAAGAAGTAGGTTCCTGAGTACCAGTCTCTGAGGTTATACCTGATCTCTTTATCCTCCTATCTCTATTCTTCCTGTCCGTCATGAAGCAAGCACCCTCTGTCATGTGTTCCCACCACTGTGATGCTCTGTGGTACCAGGGACCCAGAGTCAATGAAGCCAAGGAATATTGCATCCCTTGATCCATGACCAGAAACAAACCCTTGCTCCTTCTAGTTGTCTATGCCAAGTATTTTGTCACGGTGACAACAAAGCAGACTAGCATATCCACTTCCTTCTTAGGCCTGCCAGGCACGGGTAATGCTTTGGCCTTCCATCCCAACCCCTTCAACTCTTCAGTTCTGTGCCTCATTTGAAGTTTGCTTTTTGCTGTGAAGACTGAACCTACCATTCCTAAGGTTTCTAACTGATTTTCGCTCACATCCATCTAGCATTGGTGCAGTTATGGGGTTGTTACTGTAGCATATTGAAGGTAGCAAGGTATTTGTTTTAAAGTGAATTTTGCGTCGATGTGTTATTTATAGCTCCAAAGCAGAAATTCCTTGATTTTATCTGAGCGTTCACGCTGCCTGGGCATTGCCTACATGAAGTCACCCCACCACTTCCTTATGAATTGAGCCCAGTTTTCTTGAGTAGCATTGTGTCCTGCCAATAGCTGGTGACTGGTCTAAGGCAGTTTTGATTGTTTATATCCTTTCACCACAGTTCCAATTTCCCCACCTCCCTGAGCCAAGGGGAGTGGAAGGGATGTGACCCAGACAGCACAAGATGTTTTGGAGGTTATGTTCGGCAGCTTCTGGGAGGCAGGGGTTGAGATACCTGAAGCTACAGTGGCCAACAGACAGACTTCCCAGAGGAGAGGACAAGGGTGAGTGCCTTGCTGGCACCGCTGAGCTACTAATCAAACCTCCTGCGCTCTTGTTCTCAGGGTGGATAAGAAATGCATGTGTAGCCAAGGCCGCAACTTCCTGTTGCTAAAATCATACCCAACTGGTAAGAAAAGGTTCTTCCCCCTCCTCAGCATGGTTCCTGGAAGCGCTGCAGCTCAGAAATACAGCCTCACCTTTGGAGGGGTCTTTCTTGTTCCCGACCTTAAGCCAGGACAGAATTTGATCCACACCCCCGTCACACTCTCCACCACATGGCCACCTCTGCTTCCTCTCGCCGCCAGTGAGAAACAACTTTGTTTAGCTGCTAAAACCCCGTGTGCTTCACTGGAGTTTTCTCAGCTTCTAGTCACGTGCACAGAAGCACATGCCGTTCACTCGCTTCAGAACAGGCACACAAGATGCAGCTGACGGCTGTCCTTCGCTCCACTCCCAGCTTGAACCGCAGGCCCAAGGCACCACATGATACCCCCAGGGAGATCCAAGCTCTGCCATGGGACTCCCTCCAGTCTGGACATAGATTTGCCTCTTTCCTTTTGCGTGGCCAGGCAGAGCTAACTTCTGTCTCTACATTGTTCCTAATTCTTGCATGTGGAACAAAAGCGAAACTTGTGCTGCTGCTTGTTTGGGCTTCTTTTCCATCTCAACCCATGTTTAAATGATTGCGTTTGAACATCTTACAAATAGGCTTACTCTTGGGAAAGTTTGGAACCACAAAAGAGGGCAAAGCTAACAGAAGCGCTGCTTCACCGTGACCACTGATGTCTGAAGCATTGCTTCACAGCCTTTTAAATTCTGCTTCATGATGCTGTGACACCAATTTGGTAGACAGGGCTATGTCTTGCCTTATTATTGGATACATCAGATGGTTCTCTGGAGGTGTGTAATGATATAAATATATCCTATGCAGCTACCATAACTTCCCTAATTCCCCAACTATGGAGCTGTAAATTTGTATCTACTCTACATAATGTTGCATGATAAATATTTTAAGATTTCCTTAGGAAAAACTTCTAGAAGTAGAATTACTTAGACAATGGATATAAACATTTTAAATACATATACAAACACATATCTATTGCCAAAGCATTCTCCCAACAAATGTTCATCCTCACAAACTCTGAGTATAATAATGTTTTAAGCTTACCAGTTTGATAGACAAAAAAAACCTCAATGCTCATTTAATTTCCATTTCTTTGATACTCATAAGTTTGAGCATTTTTCATATGGTAATTAGCCATTTGTCTTCCCCCCGTGCATTTTAAATAAGATTGTATTTACTTAGAACTTCGCAGAGACAGTCGTTTCGCAAATCAAATTAAGATTCCTTTTTATGCCCAGTAAGTATATAAAGCTTCTGAACGGTTTGTGTTGATATCTGTTTCATAACGGGCATCTCCTTCACAAGTTGAAATGGCATCCTCAAGTTGCATCAGGTCCAAGTGCTAATTAGACTCTCTTTAGGTAATTTACATCCACAGATACAGGAGTGTAGAGCTATGTATATAAACATAAGTGACCAAGCTATACATTGTGTTTCTATGTGGACGCTTGTGCTCGTGTATATATATGTATATGCATAGATTCACACAAATAATCCATAAATATGTATATGTAATAGATTATACACATACTTAGCAACAGGTATAAATGATTTTTATCTGAAAACTTCAACGTCATTAGATATTTCTGTAATGTCTGGTCATATGCAAACCTGTCTTGAAAACAATTAAAAAACATTATTGAAACACTGATTTGAGATTTTTTTCATTTTGTGTTGTAAACTTTGAGTCAGACTTTAGCTACGGTTGGAATCACTAATGGGAATGGCCATGTGGTTGAATTAATAGTCACAGCTTCAGGGGTTCGAGAGATGACTAAAGCGCTGGCTGAACAGCAAAGCCCGAGGACCCTAGCTCAGATGCTTCTGCATCTGGTGGAATATTTCAGTAATCTCGGTGCTGGACAGACCTGAGTCAGAGACCATCTGATCCCTAGCGCTCACTGGTCAGCCGGGTTAATGCAAGAGACCCTGTCTCAAGAAATAAGATGCAGAATGACCACAGAAGACACCCAAAATCAACCTCTGGCCTCCATACCCATGCGCCCACACTTTCATGCATACCCATACACATATATGAACACCCCACTCAAATATCACACACATACATACATACACACATGCACACACACAGACACAGATGCATACACACACATATATACATACACACATAAACACGTACACACGTGCACCTACTCCCTTCCAGGTTGATGGGCGTGGCATGATGAGAACACATGAAGAGACTCTCTCACTTCTGTGACAAAGACAACATTCAGGGAACCATTAACTCAGAATTAGGCTTGTTGATTTATTTGGTGGGGGTATACTGTGTGCATGCGTGTGGTGTGTGTGTGCACGCGCGTGCATGCGTGTGCTTGTTGAGGCAGTGATTGACCTCAGGTGTTGACTTCAGAAGCCACCCACTCTTTCTCTATGAAACAAGTTTCATAGCTATACTGTCTGGCCATGAGTCTCCAAGATCTGCTTGTCTCTGCCTCCCCAGTTCTGGAATTACAAGCCTTCACTACTGTACCCAGATTTTTCAAATGGGTTCTGGCGATTAAACTCATCCAAAAGCAAGTATTTTATTAACTGAACTAAGTTCCAGGCTCTAATATTTTTTATTTTCTTATCCTCTCCTCTAACTGGCACACACCAAAGTAGGTCAATGTGCATACAGTCAGGCCAAGTGAGATAGGGTCTCACTGTATAGCTTCTGGCTAGCCTGGAATTCTCTAGGTAGATCAGGCTTGTTTTGAACTCATAGAGCTCTGCCTGCTCTGTCTCCTGAGTGCTGGGACTAAAACTGTGCACTACACTTCCAGCATGGGCTGAGCTTAGTACCCTCAGTGAAGATGTGTGGAAATCATACCAAAAGCAAAGCTGAAAATTTGGTATTTCAATGGCTGTTCAAATCCGTCTCTTTTCATTACAAAAGAATCAGCGAAGGAAGAAAGGACTTATTTTTTCCGGGAAAAATCCCTAAATAAATATTCCTTAACACTTTGCTCATACCCTCTCAGAAAGTTATAAACTGTCCCTCTGGGTAGTGCCTTAATACTGGGCCAGGCTAAATGGAAGCCTGGGGTGTCTGTCTCTTTCAAGGCAAATTTAATGGCTTGTAGTCTTAATTTTTGTGACTAAAACTTAGTTTTGATGCTTCTTAAATAGGAAGGGGACATGAGATAGTCACGAAGGAGCCAGTGTACATAGTATAGGCAAGTTCAGTTGTGTGACCCAAACTGTGTCACCTCTGTACAGCAACAATGATATCACTAGCACCTGTTTCGCGTGGTCTGACAGCCTAATAATGATGACACGTGTATATGATCAAGTCACACATACAAGATACACAGTTATGTATAATTTAACAGTACATCATAGCACATAGTTACATAAGTATCGCATAATTACAGATGACTAACCTATATGGTTTTAATATGCATGTAATTAAGATATATAGAGAGAGGAAGACCCACTATTTGGTATGCAGTAAGTATGCACCTATTGTCTCCCCTCATTCTTTTTTTATGATATGCTTACTTGAAATAAGAACAGGAGGTCTTTTGTCAGAGGGTCTTGGAAATGTATGAACTGTGTTTACGACTGTACCTCCAGTTTCTACTCCAGGTCTTCTCTCTGTGAAGACCAAGTCTCTCATCTTGTAAGGGACTGTACCCAGAGGTACTTAATACATCTCCTTTTTTGATGATTAGACAGTATCTATCATATCATAGCAGCTTCAAGTATACCTGCTTCCCACACAAAAGGAAAGCCAAAGTGTGTAAAATAAGTTGGAAGTCCCAGCCCCCACTCTGGATTCCATTCTGCCCACCTCCGCCTCATAGCTACTAGAGTTGGCTATTTCCCGCCCCAGTCTTCATCCCCTGGGCCTTTCTGGGTGCTCTCCCAAGGATGCTCACAGCTTCTGCTTGCTTTCATGGCTTGGGTTGGACCAGTCTTTCTAGCTTAGCCCTCCACCTCCCTATTTCTCACGATTTTGGATTTGCCTTCTTCTGTCACACTGTGGTCACAGAGAAGCACAGATGCTCAGATGATTGGGGACATTGTGAGGTGTGGCTCACCCAGTGAAGGCATTAGAAGAAAGTCTATAAACACTAAAAACAAGAGCATCCTGGATGGGCTAAAACCATCAGGGTCTGAACTGGTCATCTGCAAGGTGGGTACAAAGCTAGGAACAGGACAGAAAACCCAGTTCAAGGGTTGTTTAGTGAAGAGGCCTCACACAGAGCCATAAGCCCAAAGATACGCCAAAACAAATATGTGTCTTAAGCCAAAGATCAAGCTCCAGCCCCTCAGAGGTCCATGTGAGCCAGAAAAAGCCACCCAAAGTTGTTTGTGAGCATGAAGGTGGTGTCAGATGACACTACCCAGAAAGAAGCCCAAGAATCTGAGTCCTGCTGGTATTGGGAACAGAATTCTGGACCTTGGGACACAGACTCTGAAATCGTATTCAAGACCACAGGTTCAAAGGTAGAGTTGGCTGGAACACCAGGGGCTGAGTTTGTGCTCCCACTAGGAACTGTCACCTGGTGAGCATGGTGAAAAATGTCCTTTCTAAGCCTGCTTACAGTCAATGCGAGCCCCCTGTGTCCACTGCTTCTTCTCCACCCTGGGACAATGAGCATTGGTGATAAATGTCCTTTCTAAGCCTGCTTACGGTCAATGTGAGCCCCCTGTGTCCACTGCTTCTTCTCCACCCTGGGACAAGGACACAGGGACTCTGTTCAGTGCATGTGGCCACTGACTCTCGTGCAGATAGATTTTATTTCTTTACCCAAGAGGATGGTGGCCACTATATCTTCAGTTAGCCCATCTCTCAGGCTTTGACGATACAAAACTTACATCCATCCTTTTAACTGAAGCTGGATCCAAACTGGGTCTCTCCCCTGAAGAGCATGGCATGTTGGCTCCTTTGCCAGTCACCTCTACAAATGCAAGGCCTATTGGACTTACGGAGTTACAGTCACAGGGGATGCTGACCGTTGCCATCCATGTGACCCTCGGAATGCTGACACTGTCTAAGCCTTCCCAGGAAGGAAAAAGACAACTCAAAACTTCAGGCCCTGCCGTGGTTTCAAGGGTGACCTTCAGCTGCCCAGGGACACTGGACTCCTAACATCTGAGAGGGGTTTGTGGTGAAAGGAGACATGGTAAAGAAAAACACGCGGCCTCCGAAAAAGCACTTGACCAACTGTTTCCATATTCTTCAACCCAATTCCTTTAAAAATTGAAAGAAAGGGGGGAAAGTACTACTCCTTATGATTTCCTCAGGCCCTTGGAGTCCAGGTTAAAGAAAACCTGCTGAATCTGTTGACCTTCGCCCAGGGCGTCCAGGGGGTGGGGAGCGGGAATTGTTGCATTCGAGTCTTGTGTGGCTCCTAATAGCTGAGCTTTGCCTGGCGCTTCCGATATTTTCTTTCAAACTTGCCATTTTGCTGCTACAGCTGGGCCTGTCAGTTTTCAGTACTAATGGGTTGTGATGGGGTGTCAGGGGAAGTCAGCAATCAATGCCTGGGAAAAAAAACGGTGGGGGTGCAGGGGGCCCATCACGGCTGACACTGCCAGGAATGGAGGCACAATGGCTTTCTTTTGCAGGAAAAACAGTCAAGAAATTCTATGCTGGTTTTCTGCCTTTTCGAAATTAGTATAGATTTTTGTCCTTTGAGGACTGGGCTGTCCGCCCTTCCCCTAATTTAGGTTTGGCTATCGAGAGCATAGACTCCAGTTTTTAAATAACCAATTTACAGTATAGTTAAATGGTAATTCATGTTGTGGGTTGTAGTTATTTCTTGCAGCCAGATGAAATGAGATAGGGAACCGTCTGTTGAAACAGAGACGTGGAAGAAATGGTGAGAAGCGGTGGGGGCTACCACACGAAGCAGACACTTCTAGAAAAAAGAAATAATTCATTTAGACCCCAGAGTTGCATGACATGAGATGCCATTACAGCCACACTCGGTGTGGAGACGCTAATGTGAAGAATACCAATGCCTGGCTGTAGTCTGCATCCGGGGCAAGAAAACTCATTGAAAACACCGCTGCTAATAATTCAGAGGCCCTATTATGACTCTGGTGTCAGAATGAGAGAATGATGTCTGATGCATAGCTACCTTTGTTCAAGTCGTGTATCAGGGAGCAGATATGAGAACAGATAGCCTCGCCAGCCATATGCGGTGTTGCCTGTGCTGGGGACATGTTTTCTAAATGGAGGTTTATTGTACCTACTTGTGTGGATTATATTTCTGCCAGTCATCCCGCACTGTTGAGCAAAATGGTTCGGAGCTGACTTGATTCAGCGGATGAGATCCTGAGTGTTATGTAACTTGGAGATGGCATCCTACCTAGCCTGTTTGCTTCGCAAATCCAAATCCACACAGATCGGGCTCTTTTAAAGCAGAAGGCATTGCTATTCATCTTTCTGTTTAAAGTCCAAAAATTTTCAGAGAGAAATGTAAGCAGAAACTATTTAAAGTCAAAGTGAAATGTGAAACCCTGTCCACCCCCAGCCCCACCCACTGTGCCTTGTCCTTCTCTAGGCTGTCAGCCTTACCTAGTTCATTGATATAACTTCATCTTTTTTGTTTCATCACTTTCATGAGAGTAAAATAACACATCTAATCTTTTCTCAAGCAAGATCGGCACTAGGAAGTCAGAGTGCACGTACTTTTCCTGTTCCTCCCACTATGGCCACAAACCCTGCATGTTACACATTTATATAAACCAACACAAGAAGAAAGGGCAGTGGAGAAGGTGGGGCAGAACTGAATAGTGAGCTGGGGACTCAAAGAATGACGGGTTCAAGTTGGAGAAGGAGGGGGGTGTTTCCTGTTTTTATTTTTGCCTCACAGATCCCAAGTCTAGAATTGAGGAATCCAACAACTTTTCAGGGCCATTGGGTATGAGCAAAAGTAACCCCAAAGAAGCTCACCTTGTAACTAAAAGATAAGGGGAAAGCTAAGTACCACAGAAACCATCTATGCAAGAGCCATTCACTCCACTGAAGCACCACACAAAAGCTCCTGGCCCCACCGTGCTACAGAAGCCCAGACCTCCACTTTGTAAGGCACTGAAGTACCTCTATATCCCCAAACAACAGACTCAGAGAAAAATCAAGTAAAAGCCAGGACATCATGTATAAGCATCCTTAAAACATGTGAAGAAACAGAAAGCCCCAAGACGATGAGGGATGACAATTACATACACACACATGCGTGCACACACACACACACGACAACTTAGAAGTGCATCATTTCTTAATAGACACACACTACCTCAGATACCCCAGTGTTAAGTGGCAATTTGAATAGTCCCATTGCTACCCAAAAAATAGACACCTTTTTCTCCTCAAAAATATTTCACTGGGCTCAGATGGTTTCACCTCAAAACTGTACGAAACATTGAAAGAAAAATAATTACAGTGTGGTATAATCACCTCAAAAAAGTCGAAGAGTGTTTGGGAGAAACAAGCACCAAAGCCAGCAAATAACAGTAAGTACAAGAAGGAGAAGGATGTAGTTGGTTTTTTGTTTTTAACTCTTCGTGGGCCCACCACCCAGCTCCCAAATAAATACATGGAGACTTACTTCTTCTTATAAATGCCCAGTTTTAGCTCGGCTTGTTTCTAATCAGCTTTTCTAACTTAACTTGAATTATCCCATTTCTCTTTAATTATGTTTTGCCTCTAGGCTTTTTACCTTTCTTTATTCTGTGTGTATCTCTTTGCTTCTTATTTCATGATGCATGGAAGACTGGGTGGCTCCTCCCTCTTATCCCTAGGTTTCTCCTCCTATTTATTCTCTGCCTTCCAGCCCCACCTATTTCTCTCTCCTGCCTAGCTATTGGCAATTCAGCACGCTCTCTCTCTCTCTCTCTCTCTCTCTCTCTCTCTCTCTCTCTCTCTCTCTCTTTAAAAATTTATTTTATGTGCATTTGTGTGAAGGTGTCAGATCCCCTGTAACTGAAGTTACAGACAGCTCTGAGCTGCCATGTGGATGCTGGGAATTGAACCTGGGTCCTCTGGAAGAGCAGCCGGTGCTCTTAACTGCTGAGCCGTCCAGCCATTGCCCCACGCCACTCAGCTCTTTATTAGATCAATCAGGTATTTTAGGCAGGCAAAGTAACAGACCTTTACAGAGTTAAACAAATGCAACGTAAAATAATGCAACACATCTTTGCACCATTAAACAAATATTCCACAGCACAAATGAGTATAACACATCTTAAACGAATATTCCACATCAGAGGAGGACGAAGAAGGGAAGAAAGGAGGAAGAGAGGGAGGGAGAGGGGAGAGAGGGAAGGAGGAAAGCAGGAGGAAAGGACAGCAGACCAATATAACTCATGCTCATAGATGCTAGGATCTTTAACAAAATACTAGCAAATAGAACTCAGAAATATATTTAAAGATCCACAGACCTGACCAAATAGCCTTTAACCTAAGTGTTCACATCTAGTTTACTATTCAGGAGCCATTGTAATTCACCATTAACAAGGTAAGGGGAAGTGCAGGAGTCTGTCACTGTACAGAAAAATCATTTGAGGGCACAATCCATATCTATTCATTATAAAGAAGAGACTCAAGAACAAAACTCCCCCATTCAGTCCAGTCTTCTATGACCCACCCTTCACCTCCTTCACTATCTCTATGGCATTGAGTGAATTCATTTCCCTGAGCTTCAGTTTCCTCCCCTGAAACAAGGGGAGCAATAGCAACACCCAACTCACTGGGCTGCTGTGTAGGTCTCTGCTGCACAGCAATGATGAGCAATAAGGTAGAGGGAGGCTTGTGGAGCGGTGTCTGATGGGACAGCTTCTAGCCTGTGCTCTGTAAATTCAAACAAGACTCCCCTAGCTAAGGCATCTGCCTGTGTGAGTGATTGGGAGAGCTCTTCCATGCCCGCTGTCACAAACTACACCAGAGGTAAGCTGTGGTAAGTAAGGTAAAAATGTACGTTACTGTACCATTGGTTTAGGCAGTTTTGTATACGACAAGGAAGAAATGCTGTATAACTCTGGAACAGACTGTTAATCACTGTAAGCATATTGTTAGGCCAAATATAAAAATAATGGCAACAAAGATAAAAGATTGCCATTGGGGGTGGCTCGTATTCCTTTCTTTCTCCTTTCTTTCATGTTTTTCTGGCTTCTGCTCATCTGCGTGTCTGAGGCGGTTTCTCTCCCATGTCTACTCATGTAGAAGAGACGCCTCCTCTCTCATCTTAGGCCTGCTTGCAGAATCCCCAGTGTTGGCTGAAGCGCTTGTACATGGATATTCACATACTGGCCCCATCACCTCTGTGGAGTCCAGAGCAGCCTGAGGGGCAGAGGTAGTAGCTGTGGGGACAGTTCATCTGGTAAGCGTGAGCCCTGCCAGTGTGGGCAGGCAAGTTCAATCCTCAGAGCCTACATGTAACAGAAAAAAGTTTGATGTGACATGGCATGCTTATAATCCCAGCATGAGAGAGACAACGAATTCCAGATCAGCTAGAGACATGACCTCGAAAAGAAAGGGAGAACAGTTCTTGAGGAATGATGCCCAAGGTTGACCTCTGGCCTCCACCTGCCTGTGAAACCATAAATTGCATGTGTGTGTGCATGGGTGTGCCTGTGACTGCTGGAAGTCAGTAACATTCGTGGATTCAACCAGCTTTGGATTGAAAATATTTGATTAGAACTTTCATATCTGCACTGAGCAAGCACACACTTTCTCTGGTGAACAGCCGCTAAATAGTACATCATAATGATTATTGATAGAGAATTTATAGTATATCAAATACTTATTGTAAGTAATCTACAGATGAGTTGGCATGTACAGATGCAAACACCTTGCCACTTTTATAAAAGGGATTTCATTTTATAAAAGGGTTTGATCATCCACAGACTCGGGCATCTACAGGGTTCCTGGAAACAGTCACTCCGCATACTAACAGAGGCCTCTTCTTTTCACCTCAGGGTGGCCCCCCTCCACCCTGATGTGGTGCCCCTGGCCTGCCCTGCCCTCCACATTCCGAGCTCTCGATCTGCCTGTCTCTGCATCCCCCATCTGGGTTCCACACACATCGCCTGGAGAAGAAGATGGAATCCTAGTTCAAACTGGATTGGACGATGCCTGTCCCTCAGCAGGGCCTAGATTTTGTCATTTGGGGCATCATGACTAAAGTTCTTTTTTAGGGGAGGGTCTCAGAAAACTCACTCTTTAATCTTTTAGGTTTCTCACCATAATGAAAACATCGACTGGATGATATCCTTTGATGGAGCAGGTCAAGCAGACCTGGAAAGGTGTGTGCCCAGAAACCTATGCACACTCCAAACACCTAAAATTCTGGAAAAACTTTTTCATGCACACTCAAAAGCAATAAAAGAAATTCCCCAGGTGTCGGAAGTAAAGGCAAGGTGGTGAGAGGGAGCTGGAGCCAGGCAGGTGACAAGGGAGTTGTGGGCAGATGTAAGACTAATGGACTTGGGGTGCAAGTTTGACGCCTGTGCAGGAAAGGGGGACGAAGACTACAGCTCCTGCAGGGCAGGAGGCTGAAACTACACTCCTGCAAAACTCCCAGAGTCCCAAAGCTTTGCTTGAACTATGACAAGGAGTTTAGCAGTTCAGCACCATGGTTTAAGGTATCTGTAAAATAGCCGATCATCACCTTAGGGAAGCGCCGAGAAAAGACACTCACTGAAGCTGGAGACAGGGGCTGCTGTACACAGGAGGCCATGCTCACATCCATAGTGACTGCACCATGACAGAACCAGTGTGGGTAAATTAATTTTTAAAATGCACACAGCAATCCCACTCTGGGTGTACTGCCAGAAGAATTGAAAGCAGGGTCTCAAAAGAGATCTTTGCACCTACGTTCATAGCAGCATGACTCATGCTAACCTAAAGGTAAAAACAAGTCAAGCATCCACCAGCGCATGAGAAGGTAAATACAATGGTGGCTTTACATCTGAGGGATAGTATTAGCCTTCAGGGGAAGGGGATTCTGGAACACGCTATGGTGAGGATTCGTCTTAAGGACATTAAGGTGAGTGTGGGGGAGGGGGGAGCCAGTCAGGAGAAGATAAAGGCTATATGACTCACTTCTGTGAGGGGTCTGGAGTGGAACTCAGAAATAAAAGGCAGAATGGCAGCTTCTAGAGCCTGAGGAGAAGTCATTGTTAAACAGACATAAAATTTTCATTGTGTAAGAGGAAAACATTCAGAAAATTAGCTGCCTGTGAGTATTAGACACTTTTGAACTACACACTTAGAAGTTCTCAGCGTGGCAATTTATGTTAGATTATCTAAAGGTAATTTTTATAGATTTCCTAATTTTTACATATATGTGTATATGTATCTGCTTATCTGTATGTGTACCATGCGTGTGCTGTGCCTGCAAACATCAGAAGAGGGTACCACATCTCTGAAACTGGAGTTAGAGATTGTTGTGAGCTACCATGTGGGTGCTGAGAAGCCAACCTGGGTCCTCTGCAAGAATAAGAAGTGCTCTTAACCACTGTGCCATCTCTCTTTCCCCTAAACACAAATTTTTTATTTAAAAAAAATGGTTAGAACCACTTAAACCCACTGTGTTCCAAAAGGGTAAATGAGAAATAAGACCACCTAAACTAGAGGACTGAAAATCTATGTCACCCCAGAAAACAATGCCTAAACTCACAAAGATGAGCTCATACACAAAGATGAACTCACAAAAAAAATATGGTCAATACTATGGGGAAATTAGTCATCATAAAAAAATCATCAGAGACAGAAAAATAATTCTCCAATAATATTGACAATAATCTGTGATAATATAGAGCAACTGTCCATACACATGATATAAAAGATTATCCACAGGTATTTATAGCCTATGAGAGGACGGAAGAATGAGCAGATTGGAAGAGAAACAGCATGTAGAGAGAAATTAAAAACTAAACGAGAATTCTACGCACAAGATACACTATCACTTCAATTTTGTAAAACACCATCAGTAGAATAAACGCTGCTAATTCATGGAACAAGGGGAAATACAGAGACAACACGCTTCACTGAGGCCAGAAATCTTACCCAGCCAACTGTTGCTCTGTGACATACAACTCAATAACCACTCCACAGTAAAACACAAAATAGCATCCAAGCATCTCACTGCTCATTCTGACCGACTTTGAATCAAGCTCTCTTTATATGTCCTGAAGACACAGTTAGGCATAAGACAGTCAAGGTCCATTTTCTTCTGGTTTTGGCACTACAGTACTGTGTTTTCTATAAGATGATAGGCAAAAATAAATTCAAATACTGATAAGTCATACAAAAAAATAGATGGTGAGAGAGGAGGTCGCTGCTGGGAGAAGCCTCTCTGAGAATCAAGACAACCATTCAAAGAAAAAGAGAGCAGAAGTTGTTGCCGTATGATCTGAGGATGGCTAACGTGCCCCCTCAACCACAGCATGTTAGATGCCATGACAAGGGATCACTATGAGGCTCCAGAATATGTGTTTGGTCTCCTTCCCTACCCCCTGCTATAATACCCTGGAAATCCTTGGGCCTTCCAACATGATGCTTTCCTTTATTCTGAGGAGCTAGAGAATCATCACTGGTCACAGGACAGATCGAGGCATGGCTGTTGCGGGGTGTTTGTTTACACTGTAAAGCTGTATCTCTGCCTAAGGCATCTTCTGATTAGTTTAATAAAGAGCTAAATGGCCAATAGCTAGGCAGGAGAGACTAGACGGGACTAAACTGAGAGGCAGAATCTAAGGAGGAATCTGAGGAGGAGGGATCCAAGGAAGTCTCAAGAATCTAAGTGTTCAGATTTGCCAGTGGGACATGGAGAGGAAAGGGAAGGAAGGTAAGGAATGGAAGAAAGGCAAGGCCACACAGCGGAATGCAGATTAATGTAAATGGTTTAATTTAAATTATAATAGCTAGTTGAGAACAATTCTAGGCTAAGGCTGAGCTATCATAATAATAAGTCTCCATGTTGTTATTTGTAAGCTGGTGGTCCAGAGAAAAATCCAACTACATGTGATTAAAAAGTTGGGAGTCAGGTTCCTTCTCCTCAGTTGCTCAAGGTACTATCTGGGGACATCTCCCTGGACACCTGCAAGCCCCTCTAGAGTCAAGTCTCTTGCCAACCATAAGGTGGCTCCCTTAATTAGGATATATATTTCTCTGCTCCCCTGTCCACCCTTCCTTTATCCCAACCATCCCATTCCCCCAAGCTCCCCCAATCCTCCCCTTCTCACGTTTCTCACCTCAATTCCCCTTAGCCCCATGCCACCTCACCCCCAAGTTCCCAGTTTTTGCCCGGCAATCTTGTCTACTTCCCATATGCAGGCGGATGACTATATGTTTTTCTTTGGCTTCACCTTCTTATTTAGCTTCTCTAGGATCACAAATTATATGCTCAATGTCTTGCATATCATCTTAGAACCTTCATCTGGCGATGGATTGAGATAGAGATAGAGACCCAAATAGGAGCACCGGACTGAGCTCTTAAGATCCAAATGAGGAGCAGAAGGAGGGAGAACATGAGCAAGGAAGTCAGGAGGACAAGGGGTGCACCCACCCACTGTGACAGTGGAACTCACCAAGGCCAGCAGGACTGGGACTGAATAAGCCTGGGATGAAACTGAACTTTCTGAACATGGCAGGCAATGAAGGCTGATGAGAAGCCAAGGACAATGGCACTAGGTTTCGATCCTAATACATGAACTGGCTTTGTGGGAGCCTAGCCTGTTTGGATGGTCACCTTCCTGGACCTGGATAGAAGTGGGAGGACCTTGGACTTCCCGCAGGGCAGGGAATCTGGACTGCTCTTCATTCTCGAGAGGGAGGGGGAATGGAGTGGGGGGAGAGGAAGAGGGGAGGGGGAGGGGCAACGTGTGGGAGGAGGGGGAGGAAAATGGGAAGTGGGGAGGAGGTGGAAATTTTTTTTCAACAACTAAAAAAAAATAAAGAAAAAAATAATAAAATAAAATAAATTAGCCACAAAAAAATGTTGGGAGTCTTCTGCACTACTGGTAGCCTGGGCAGGAGTGGCGGCTGTAAGGGGGTGGGGATGACTGTTACAAAAGTTAAGTTGATAACCAATAACCACTGATATACTCTCGCGTACCTATGTAACAAAGCCTTCAGAAAACTGCATAAAAGGACCGGATTGGAAGAGTTCCCAGGTCCCCAAACGTGATGGTTTCTAAAGGATAGTATACTGCAGAGGACATGAAGCTGTGTCCCTCCCCATCCTCAAGTTCTATGGCGCTTTGTCCTGGCTGTTCATCTATATCAGTGGTTCTCAACCTTCCTGATGCTGTGACCCTTTAATACAGTTCCTCAGCTTGTGGTGTCTCCCAGCCATAAAATTATGTTCATTGCTACTTCATAACTGTAATTTTGCTACTATTATGAATCACAGTGTAAATATCTGATATGGGACCTGAAGGAGGTTGTGACCAACAGTTTAAGAACCCCTAATCCTTTCTAATATTTTTATTACAAACCAGTACAGGTGTTTCCCTGAGTTCAATGATCTTTCCCAGCGAGTCAAGTCAAGGAGAGGGTCATGGGAACCTCAGTGCAGACTGAAACATAGGTGACAACATCTTCCTTGGGGTTGGCATCTAAAGTAGGGACAATCCTGTCAGATTCATCAACAGTTCAAGGGTGACAATGTCAGAATTGACTTTCTCAATTAAATTAGAATGCATGGCTTGACAGTGGTGCGTGTCTATAATCCCAGCATTTAGGACACAGAGGTAGGAAGGTCACAAGTTCAAGTACAGCCTGAAGTACAAAGTGAGACTCTGCCCCCAATATATATATTGAGCTGGAGAGCTGGTCACTTACTTAGAGGGAGGGGGAGACCCTGGCTTCCTCTGCTAACAGGATATTGTGCTGTGCCCTGTGAGGACCACAGAAGCAGTTGGTTCTATCTACTCATCGCTGGTATCCATAAGATACAAGCTGTAGCTGGGCCTTTAGACATGGTCTACCCAAGGGAATGAAAGCTTCGGCCAGAGCCACACTGCCATGAGCAGACCCAAGCAGAAGGCCAGGAGTAACTTCTTTTTCAAATCATTTAACTTGGTGTGGGTGAAAAAACATGAGTAGACAGTAAGCATTAGTAACCCCTCAAGCTCCCATCCATTGAAAAAAAAAAAAACTGTAACTTCTTCTGAAAAGGGCCAGCAGTAAGTAGAGCCAGCAATAGAGTAGTCCTCCCTTATCAGTGGAGGACATTCTTCAAGTCCCCCAAAGGATGCCTGAAACCTTGGATAGCACTCAACCTAATATATGCTACATTTTTCCTATATACACACAAAGGAGTAATCTGTGATATATCAATAGTAAGAGAGTAACAATAATAAAATAGAAGACTGGACTGAGGTCAATGTCTTAGAGGAATTGCCTTGCCTTGATTGGTAATGGATAACTGATGGAGGAGGGCTCAGCCAACTGTGAGCATCACTGTTAGGCAAGTGAGCCTACACTGTGTAAGAACATTAGCTGCAGGGCTGGAGAGCTGGTTCAGTGATTAGGAGCACATACTGCCCTTGAAGAGGACCTAGGCTTGATAGGTCCCCAGCACCCACCTCTGGCAGCTGACAGATGCCTATAACTCCAGTCCCGAGATATCTGATGCCTCTGGTCTCACTGGGCACATGCAATCCCAGGTGCACACCCACATACCAGCACACAGACACAGACATGCATGCATACACATAAGTTTAAAATAATAAAAAGTAAACTAAGAAGGAAAGGAAGGGAGAGAGGGAGGAAAGGAAGAGAGGTAGACAGAGAGGGAGGAGGAGGTCAGTTGAGTGATTCAAAGAGCAAGCCAGTATGAGTATTCCTCCACGGTTTCTGTTTGAGCTCCTGCCCTGACTCCCCTCAGTGATGGATTGTGACCTGCAAATGTAGGTCACATGACTTATCACAGTAGCAAAAATTAAACTAGAACGGTGGTCTGTCTTATTCTACCGTCTCCAGCCTTGTTCTTGTGGTGATGTGGGGGGATCCAGTGCCTACATGATGGAATACAAGGAGGGTGAGAGTCACTGTGCCATGTTAGTTCACTGCTGACCTCATGAGACATGGTGTGCTCCAGATGATGCTGGGCCCTTCGCCCTCCAATCACAGCAGCACTGTTGACTGAATGTCAGAAGCAGAGGGCTTCTATATGTGAAGTACATTCTATAGGTGAAGTGATTTCCAAAAACCCTTTAGACACACGGAGGCTGTGGTCCTTTGGTGATCATATGCCCGACATCAATGTAGTCCACCTGAGTATCAGACTCCAGAAAGTTTGTTTTGTCATGCTGTACAACCCAAAGAACTTTAGTAAAGTCTCAATGTCCACATTGTGGGTCTGCTTCTCTTTTTCTTCTTTTTCTTTTTGTCTTCGTCTTCTCTTCCCCTTTAGATGATTCGCTTGTCTTCCAAGTCATCTCTTAGCCCTTCCCAATGACCTTGGCTGTATTCAACCCCTTCTTAATCAAGCATGTTGTCAACTCCTCCTCTACCCACTTGCCTTGATGCATAAAATGACTTTTCTGAATCTCCCCCATTAATCCCTAGGAACCCTTTAAAATAACTTTGCAAGTTCACATACTAAACATCATCCCATGGTGCTATTCTTCCAGCATTCTTCTGTTTTCAGCTCCTCTCCTGCATCTTTTATGAACAGTGGACAATCATGAGTAGTCTCCAGCACCACATCATATCCAGGCTAGGGTCTACATTCCATTACTGATGGAATATGATCAAATACCACATGGGTGTTCATGGCCTTGACACACTGAACCTGTCTTGGTCAAGGGGCCAAAGCATTAAGGTTGTGTTTGAGGATGAAAATAAAAGGTAAGTTCCACACTTTCATAACCAGCAGGTTTGGGAGATCGGGTGTACTGTCTAGTATTAACAAGACTTTAAACTTTATCTCTCTTGTTTTTAAGTATTATGTCACTTCTGAGATGTCCATAAAATGATGGCTGCTATTACACATTTTAATGTTATCAGAAATGGACAACTATTTTGAGTGTTTCACCCTGTACTATTCTACTGCACGGAAAGAGGTCATCTGGCTTCCCATGTTGTATGCATCTGGTACCAATGGGTGTTCCATTGACTATATTCTTCTAGGAGAGATGAGTTTCGTCTCAACTGCCACCAAACAACAGCTGCAACAACAGTTTCTTCATTCGCCAATGGTCATCTCTAATCATTTCTGTGTTTTTCAGTTCAAAACTATTCTGGAATGCATTGACTAATGTAGGGTGAAAGGGACCAAGGAAAAACACTCTGACCTTGACTTGGGAACAGGAATTAAAATCCCACCAATCCCTGAGCCCTCCAAGCACAAAACCCCACCAATCCTAGAGCATGGAATCCCACCAATCATTTAGTCCCTGAGCACTAAATCCTATTAATCCCAAGTCACCCTGGAAAGCTCCCCCACCAAATGCTGCATAAGGTCTCTCCCCTGTTCAGTTTGCTGCTGTTTCTCACCCAAGGCAGACATCATCCCAGACTCTTCCTTCCCAATAAATCTCGAGTGAAGTTTGTTTTACAGTGTGACATTTTCCACCAGAGTGAAGTCCAGCTGTAACAGCTTTTGCTGCAGCAGGAGTAGAGCAGAACAGAGCTGTAACACTTTCACTGGGGAAACCTTCCCCTAGCGGACCACAGTTGTTACATTCTGGGGCTTCTAAGCAGAGCTGTAACAACTTCTCTGGGTAAATCCTCCCCTGCCTGAGCAGAGTTGTTACACTTGCATTGGGGAAACCTTTCCCTGGAGCACGGCTATAAGCTGCTATGTTTATGGTGACTTTGTGGTATTCCTTGGCTCCCAACTGCCAGGATACCTTTCCATCTGAGCTGCAGTGATTAAAACTGCCGCTTGCTTGCAGTGAGAGGCTTCATAGCACTCCTTTCTGAGGATTCCCTTCATACAATCTCAAGGATACTGGGAACACTATCAATCAGGGCACATTTTCTGGTCACATCTTCTACCCACAAATGGAATTCCTTTTCCAACTTAATGAAACATAAATGCTGTGCTTGAAGCTTTTGAAGTTTGAGATAAAGCAGCAAAGACAATATGCATTACTATAGCCTTCACACTTTTACAGGTAGAAGAACTCTTCTTCCTGTGGATCCCTGATGTGGGATAATGCTCTTGTACCCTGTAAAGATTTGTAATTCATATTTATGTAATTCACAAAACACTGATTAGCCAATAGCCAGGCAGTAAGTACAGGCAGGGCAACCAGACTAGGAGAATTCTGGGAAGAGGAAAGACAGAGTCAATCACCAGAAAGATGCACAGGAAGCAAGATGAGAATGCCTCACTGAGTAAGGTACCAAGCCATGTGGCTAAACAGAGATAAGAATTATGGGTTAATTTAAGTTGCAAGAGCTAGTTAATAATAAGCCTGAGCTAAAAGACCAACCAGTTTATAATTAATATAAGCCTCTGTGTGTTTTATTGAGACTGAATGGCTGCAGGGCTGGGCATGACAAAAGCATCCATCTACAGATCCCTTTTTCATTTATAGAAAGCTGTTGGGACTTCTCTCTGGTATATGTGAGTTGCTAGCATTACAAGTCTAATGCTTAGGAGCCACTGTTACATAAAACAGAGATTACTTGCACCCAACCACTGTAATGTGAATTTAACATTGACTCTGAGGTCCAAATGGAAGTTCAAAGAGGGTAGAGAGGTTGTTCATTCATTTCCAGGTTGCCCAGACCCAAAATAATCAGACAGAAACTGTATTATTTCAACATTGCTTGGCCAATAGCTTAAATGTCTTTCTAGTTAGCTCTTATATCTTAAATTAACCCATTTCTATTAATCTGTGTATGATCATGTGGTTGTGGCCTACCAGTAAGGTTCCATCTGGCATCTGTCTCCTGCAGTGGCTACATAGTTTCTCTTTGACTCTGCCTACTCTCTCTTCCTCTATCTACTTGGAATTCCCATCTTGCCCTAATCTGTGCTACAATAGGCCCAAAGCAGCTTCTTTATTAACTAATGGTATTCACAGCATCAGGTACAGATACCTGAGAAGCAGCCTCTCCAAATATTCAAGTTTGTATTTTGTAATATATTGATGAATAGCAAGTCACCCCTAAAGTGTAGGATCATGAATATTTGGTATTTCATACAGTTAGGCTCAGGGTCTCAAGTGAGGCCACAGCTAGAGCCATGTCTATGGGATGAAGAAGCCATCTCAGGATGGCTTACTCAGCAGGCTGGTAAGTTGATGCTCGGAGAAGATGCCGGAGTTCTTCATGGTAGGGCCCCCCACCAGGCTGATTGTGTGTCTCTTCACAGCACAGTAGCTGACTTCTCCAGACAGAGTGAACCAACAAAACAAGGCGAAGGTGGCCAGGACTTTGCCTCAGAAACCATACACCATCACTTCCACTGTATGCTTTTGGTCCCATGAACCAACCCTGATAAAGTAAAATGAAACATTTAAAAAGGCTTGAATCCCTGGAGGTAATATCAGGGTGGGCAATGCCGGGCATTGCCTGCCCTTGAAGATCCACACCTTCTTCAGGCAAAGGACACTCATTCTTTTCAAGTGTCCCAAAGTCATTTCTCATTACAGCCATCTACTCAAATCTAGAATCTGATTATACACAGGAAGTTTAGGTGCGAAGAGGCTCCTCAATGGCCGACAAACTGTTCCAAAGATGTATGGAATTTTGAGAAATTTTAGTGAAAGCAAATTGTGTTCACTGAATCTATATACATAATATAGACAGACAGACAAGATCAGGAGTGTTCAAGGTGCTATGACCATAGATGAGAGAGACAGAAAAATATGGATAGGTAAGTAGATAGATGGATAGATTAATCTATTGAGAGATCAATATATAGATATATGATAGAGGAAAGAGAAAGATACACAGGTGACAAATATTATGTGTGTATGTTAAGGAACTGGCTTGCATAATTTATAGATTGAGAAGTCCCATGACCTCCTCTCTCAAGAACAGTATAATTCAATCCATGTCCAAATGTTTGAGACCCAGGAACATTGAGCCAATCTGAGGTAGGAGAATACCAAGTTCCAGCCCAAGCAGTCAGGCAGGGATAAGAGACTCCTGTGCCCCTTCTAGTCAGGTCTTTGGTACACTGTTGAGGCCCACATCACACTGAAGATGGAAATCTTCTTTACTCGGTCTCCAGATTCAAATGTTCGTGCTATCCAGAAACATACCACATATACCCACAATGTCCCAACCAACTTGACCCACAACCGCTGAAATAAGACAACATAATTTAATGTTTCAGGTATTATTTCATATTTATATCTTGCTGCATTTCTAGTTCATGTAAGTTTCCTGATATACATAGCAAAATCTTTATTGGCTCATTTACATATCGAATGCGTAAAGCATACATGCACATGCATTGTGTGCTTATGGTATTCTTCCTAATGGAGACACAGAATCTAAAGAAGTATGGGGACAGCTGGTGTGCAGAGCCAGAGAGATAAAAGGTAGCGTTGTTCACTTGTTCCTATTTTCTGTGACAATTCGTCAAAGCATCTATCTAGAGGTAATAAGGGACACCAAATACAGACACCAGCCTGACGGCCTTTGGGAGGGGGCAGCTAATGGTGTGGGCTTTAAGGGGGAGTAAATGTAAAAATCACATCAGGGTAGGAGAGGCAGAAGCGTGGCAGGCATTTTGGCTGCTCTTCAAGACGAACAGAATGTTTAGAATCAAGGACACATTTTACTTTAAAGAGCTAGGAAATGCGAGGCCCCTTTTAAGCAACAAATCTCTAAGAAAAGAAGGAAGGGTTCAGGATGGAACTTTTTTATACTTTCTTGTAAAATAAAAGTGTCTAATTTTTAGAAAGAGGAAAGATGTAGATATTTAGTGGAAAAGGGGAGGAAGAGGAAGGGGAAGGGAGGGGGAAGGAGAGAGAGAAGATGGAGGAAGGAAAGGAAAGAGAGAAATTATCGCTGTCAATCATTACTAACTGACAGCTGCTTACCCAAAATATCGCTCCACCCTCTCCTTTTCATTGGTCTGTCTCACTGGAACTTTCCCTTACAGAATCTGAGATCAAGATGGCAAGCTCAACCCTTCTAGCATCCTTGGCCAGTCTAGTCTCAGACACTCTAAGAACGCCTTTCTTAGGAGCCTGGCTATGCCTAGTTACTACTGCGATGTAGTTGTACCAAAGAGTTCCATAATAGGCCAGAATGGAGTGGAACAAAGGCTTATTTATTTGGGGATAAACTCACAGTAAGGGTAGCAACTCTGCAGTCCTCTGTGTGCACTGGGAACTGGAACCGAATCCAGTAGAAAAAGGGCCATGCACGGTTTTCCTCTGCCCTCATGGTACATGAGACCATGCCCAAAGTGGGCCAGTATCTTAAAGGCTATTGGCTGAAGGAGTTCTTCTCACAACTCTGTGGGATACTGCAGAAGAGTCCCAATCACACCATCCCTCCTGGAGTTACCCTCCCCCAGCCCACACATTTCCACACAGCTAACATTGCACACATTTAGAATGTGCATTGTACAGTCAGCATAAGCTACCTGTTATCGCCGAGCTATTTGCATTATTGAAAAGCGTCTCAGTTAAGCCATTATTACTGAGAATCACAGTCAAGGCTGCCGATGTGATTTGAATATCCCCCACAGTTTGAACCTCAGAAACTTAATGCCTAAGTTGTTATATTGGTGGTATTTAGAGTCAGACCTACAGGAGCTCATTAGCATTCAAAGAGGTTATGAAGGTGGGGACTCCATGCTTGATAAGAAAAAGGAAAATAGAGGCTAGGGAGATGGCTCAGTCCATAAAGAACTTACTATGCAAAGTAGAGCCTGAATTCAGTCTCTAGCACCTGTGTGAAAAGCTTGCTATGGCTGAAGGTATTTTCTAGGGAGTGAAGACAGGATCGCTGGGGCGTGCTGACCAGGCAGTCCAGCCAATCAGTGAGCTCTAGGTTCAGTTAGAGACCTGGTCTCAAAAAATACAGGGAGAAGTGATTGGGAAAGAAAACTGAATTCAATCTCTTGCCTCTAGCATGTACACACACACACACACACACACACACACACACACGTGTAAAGGAATACTGCTACACACAACATGTACACAAAAAAGACTAGAGATTTCCCCTCAGTTTTGTCATGTGATGGTTTTTGCCATGTTTTGGCATAGTGATGAGGCCCTCACCAGATGCCAGCACAATCATTTAGGCTTCCCAACCTCCAAAAAGCATGGAAAATGTTCTTTATAAGTTAGTGTATGACATTCTGTTATAGCAACAGCAAACAGACTAACGGCTATGAACAATTGCTACCCTATCCTGAGGCCTTGTAGCTAGACACTCTGCAAACTGATTCTGATCCTCCTAAGGGGCTTCTCATGCACGTTTGCCTGCTATTCACATTTTGTGGAAGAGGAAATCAAGGCTGAAGTTACCTGTCCCAAGCCAAGCAGGTAGCTTGACTTCAGAGACCACAACTGACCTTTTGAGTATTATTCCTAAGATGAGATGTCTTTAAGAATCATAGGATATTGTGCTAACAATCTCCAAATCTTGATGGAGCAAACCTGAGCATATCCTGGGAATTGCTTTTTTTTCCACAAAATACCCCTGCTGATGCTAACGTGGACAGTTAGCAGTTTTCTGAGACACACATGATGTTGTTTATCCTTGACAGGCACCATGAAACACACCCATAATTCTAGCATTCAAGAGGCAGAGGCAAGAAAAGTACCTCAAGTTTGAGAACAGCCAGATCTATGTGGTGAGTTCTAATCCAGGACTATTTAGCAAGACGTTAAGCACTGTTGCGCACACACACCCAAAAAAGGTATGTAAACTGTAATGCTGCTTGCCTACATAAAAAGGAATTGAACTCCATTGTATAGATTATAATTGGAGGAAGTTTGTGTGTGTGTGTGTGTGTGTGTGTGTGTGCACATGCGCACACACACACCACATTCAAACCACAAACTTGAACTTGGAGATTTTTTTTAACTTGTTTTATAAAATTATTTTTCAGTTTACAAAAAGGTTCTTTGCAGTGAGTTCTCTGCAGCAGAAACTTCCAGAGTATGATGCTCTGCAATAAGGCCTATAAACTGGAGAAAGTTTGGTCACTATAACGGGTGATGATGATGACAGTGGCGGAATTCCCAGTATACAGGGTGGGGATGCAGCTCAGTTGGTAAACCCGTTGTCTACCAAGCAGGGACAAGCACTGGGCTGGAACCTCGGCATTAACCAGGAATGTTGGCCCCAAACTACAAATCCAGCATTCAAGAGGTGGAGGTGAGAGGGTCACAGGTTCAAAGTCACCCTCGGCTGCATGGTAACTCTGAAACCCAGCCTGGGCTCCATGAGACTCTGTCTAGAGAACAGAAGAAAATAATCTAAGCATATAAAAAAATACATCAGCTTGGTGAATGTGAATTTAACCATTCTAATTTTGTCTCCTGTGCAATTTTCTTTGACATCTGGTGGTGGGTTTCGCTTAATTGCTCTTGAAGGAAAGTTGATGACCAAGAAAATAAAAACACACTAGGCAATTATTGAAGAAAACAGAATCTACTCGGTCACATTTGAACTCAGGTAGCAGCTGGGGCTCCTGAGCTTGTAATCTTACATTTTCGAATGTGACAGAGTCCTATGTTCTGCTGATGCTGTTGTCCCAGCTGACATGAAGTGACTGAATGTCTCCTTCTTCTGGGCTTGCACTAGAAAGAACATCAAGACTTTCAGGTACGCTGCCATCTGAGCAAGCAAGTGAACAGCTGGCCTGGCTCCCTTCAAATGTGATTTTATTTATGCCACTTCAACGATATGTTTTTCAGGAACACATGAATTATGTAAGCTAGCGTGTGCCCTTTCATTGTTCAGTTGAAATCCTTGTTCTTCTGGTTATTAGCCTGCTGCAAAGCAATAGTGACACGGCTCAGGAGCACCACAGCCCTGAGAGACGTGGGCCAGAAGTGATCCAGGAGAACTCATGCCCTGGACTCCTGTATATCACCACCCCTGCCCTGTAGAGGGCCAAGGAACATCTCTCAACAGAGAAAGAAGAAATTAGCGAGAGGGCCCGGGGGCATGCTGGAAACACAAAGCTGGGTGTGAGCTATTGGCAGAGAAAGCAGAATGTGAAGAGGCTCCAGGGATGACTAAATCACCGTTCTACTTTGGTTGTTAAGACACTGAGCTTTGCTTCTGGAAGCAGTCAGTTTAGGCACCAATTAAGCATCAAGCTAAAGAGGTCATTCAAAGAAATGGCTCAGAAACGAGGAATGGACCCCTGAGTAAAAGACGGGAGGCAGAAACATCCAAGATAACATGAGTAAGGCAAACTAAACAGTGCTCAATGAAGCCCAGAGATCAGCTGTGCGCCTCACTGGGTAAGTGACTCATTCTACAAAGCTCAGTTCACCAGCTTGTCTTCAGGACTATCAACCTCTTTATCTTCAGGACCACCTCCCTCTCCATCCTCAGGACCACCAACATTCATCCTCAGGATCAC
>NC_022034.1:12620087-12620375 GCF_000317375.1 Microtus ochrogaster | reverse complement strand
CCACCAACCTTCATCCTCAGGACCACCAACCTCTCCATCTCAGGACCACCAACATTCATTCTCAAAACTACCAACCTCCATCCTCAGGATCACCAGCCTTCATCCTCAGGACCACCAACCTTCATCCTCAGGACCACCAACCTACATCTTTAGGACCACCAACCTTCATCCTCAGGATCACCAACCTTCATCCTCAGGATCACCAACCTTCATTCTCAGGATCAACAACCTTCATCCTCAGGACAACAAACCTCCATCCTCAGGACCACCAATCTTCATCCTCAAGAC
>NC_022034.1:12599822-12619842 GCF_000317375.1 Microtus ochrogaster | reverse complement strand
CAACCTTCATCCTCAGGATCACCAACCTTCATCCTCAGGATCACCAACCTTCATCCTCAGGACCACCAACCTTCATCCTGAGGATCACCAACCTCTCCATCCTCAGGACAATTTCCACACATAGACAGACACAGCTTGTCTCCTGAACCACAATGCTTAGTCCATCACTCTATTTCCTCCCTCACTAGCCCCTCTGTGCACTTCAGAATTTTCTCTCACCTCTCTGATGTACTAATTGTAAATGTATGGCCTTTTTCCTTCCAGTGTCAACATGCCCAAAAGGGCTCTGAGGAGTCTAGGTGGGCCTTTAGATGCCCTGACAGGCTCACAGGCCCCAAGCAAACCTGGAGTATTTGCCTGCCAACAGAACTGTCCCCTAAGCATGTGGGGACAAGGGAACATGGGAACACAAAAGTGCATTTGTCAAGTATGCTTTGGGTAAAGAAGAGGAAGGAAATTTTCATAAGGAGCACCCACTGGAACTGCCAGAACTCGGTGGAAATGCATTCCTGAGAGGTCCCAGAGGGAAGAAATCTAGAAGAGATGCCCACTCCCACCCTGCTCGAGACTGTCACTAGACCCTGACCAGACAAGAAGGAACTGCTAGGTAACAAAAAAAAAATGCTATCAAACCGTAAGAAAACATATAGAGAAATATTTGCAGCATTCTGTTCACATGTACTCTTGTCATTATTATATCCTCACCACATGGTTATGACTAATATCCTCCCTCACTTAACAAGCACAACCATGAACCACCGGTGTAGCACCAGCTACTCAGGAGACTGAGGTAAGCAGGTTGCATGAGTCTAGCAGTTCAGCTCCAGCCTGGGCCGCACAGAGGAACCCCATCTCAGAAGAAGACACAATCCTGTTAGCTAACGAACATCGACCATGGCACACTCAGCTGATCGACTGGTGTTAAATCTTGTTCCTTGCACTTCCGCCCGGAGAAGTCAATGCTGCTGTTTCACATCTACAGACCCCAAAGCTGAGGCTGAGAAAATATCCTGGTTCACGCTGACTCAAGATACCAGCGTGAGCCATGTGGCATAGCCAAAATCATGGAAGGGCTGCAATTGTACAGCACAGTAAATGTAGAGATGCCGGGAGGGACAGAGTCCAGCAGCAAAGTGCTTGCTGAGCAAGAAGGGGGTCTTTGGTTCAACTCTCAAAAACAGTGTTTTTTTAAAGGGCCAGAGAGATGACTCTGTTTCCCCAAAAAGTTGATGACTTGAATTCTATCCCCAAAACTCAAGCAAAGGTGGAAGGAGAGAACCAATGCCACAAAGTGGGCCTCTGGCCTGTATACATGCATCCATGCACACACACTCACATGTACACATGCACACACACACACACACACAAAGTCTTCAAATCACTGAGGTAAGGTTACATCAAGTTTGGAGAAGATCATTAATCATTAGAAACTATTTTATTAAGAAGTTCATTATCGCCGGGCGATGGTGGCGCACGGCTTTAATCCCAGCACTCGGGAGGCAGAGGCAGGTGGATCTCTGTGAGTTCAAAACCAGTCTGGTCTACAGAGCTAGTGCCAGGACAGGCTCCAAAGCCACAGAGAAACCCTGTCTCAAAAAAAAAAAAAAGAAGTTCATTATCTGGGCTGGAGAAGTGGTTCCGCAGTTAAGAGTGTGCCATGGCTGCTCCTCCAGAGGATCCGGGTTCAATTCCCAGCACCCACATGGCAGCTCACAACCATCTGCACCTCACTCCCAATGGTATCCAGTGCTTCCTTCTGGCCTCTGTGAGCACTGTACACGGATGGTGCACAGACATGCATGCAAGCAGAACACCCATATGCATGAAGTAACGAATGTTCAAGAAGGATTACTATTCGACCAACAAAACAAACACAAACGTGAAACTCAGTTTTGGTAGTGCACAAATGAGAGCCCAGCCGGCTGTAAGCGCAGCTGTGTGGATTGATGACCCCAGATGAGCAAAGTCACCGGGCACGTCGCTGAGGGTCAGGTGAAAATCAAGGCATTAGACAAGTATATGCTGCCACAAACATTTGGCTCTTCACTGACTTTGAAACCTCTGACTCCGGGTTCCACTGCGCACAGCCAGCCAGCATCGGGAAATACACCGCGCCACAGCCTTGGGTATGGTACAAGGCAACAGGAAACGCAAACTGATTCTCTTAGTCTGCTGTATTTATGTGGTGCCTCAGAAAACCAATAAGTGTGTGACCTTGTTCCGTGCACACATATGTTCTTTTAACGGGCTTCCCCTCTCCGGCGGGAACTCGGCACTGGTAGGGAGGGCAGGGGGAGTTTTCATCTGCAGAAACATATAAGATTCTCTTTTCCCCTCTTTGTTTGTTTGGTTGGTTGTTTTGGTTTCTTAAGTTGTTTTTTTTTTTTTTCAAAAATACACTTGTAAAGGCAAATCCCTTTCTTCAGACGGCGATGTTAGCAAAGCTATATGCAACGGCTCTTCCTCCCTGCATCGTTGGCTTGCTTTCACCCAGCCACAGACAGCCCACCACCGAGCTTCGGGCCAATCCCGATTCTTATCAGTGCCATTAGAGGCACCGTATTTCCAGCTGTGCTCCTTTCTGACCCCTTGACTACCCCAGACACATGGATATATGGATGGACAGAAAGACAAATAATGAGATCCCACAGGTCAATAACCTCTCTCAGTCCAGCACTATAATTAAGAAAGCCCTGCTTTGATTTTCCTGCCCCTACATAACTCTCGTTTGGGAATGAACCATGTTGAGACTGATTTATATCACAGCACACCATGAAAAAGGCCTTGAGCACACAGGAGCATAGCCACAAACGGTGTGTTTAATTTACATGCGTGTGAATAGCGCTGCGGTTCACATGAAAGCCCGTGTGTGCAGACAGGACAGAGCATAACATACTCCTTGCTCTGGGTTTCTGCTCTTATCAGACACCTGCTGTGTGCTCGGCACCATTCTGGGGCCGGACTTTCAGGACAGAGAAAAAGGGAAGACCGCTGGACGGCCGTGCCATGTTTTCAGACTGAGAAACCATCCGTTCCTCCCTCCACCCATGAATCAGTCAAGAACAAAAAGAAAGTAGTCTGGATTTTTTTTTCTCTTTATTTCCAAGTGGCTTGGGAAGAACCAGGCACAGAGCCAACAAGAAGAGCGGTTTGACTGAGGAAAACCACCGCTCCGCTTGCCTTTGATGGGAAAAAATAAAGAGCAGAGTGCGTGGTGTACAGAGGCTGGGAGGCTGCGCGTAGGAAAGCGGTGTTTTTACGGATGACTGCCATGGGCAAAACAGCAGATCTCATCAAAAGCGCTACACACACACGGACGTGCCCGGCCTCTGGGAGAAGGAAACTCGCACGGACTGGTTTTTCTTCTGCCATTCGACAGAAAAGGAAGACAGTCCTTACTTTGCATAAAATATTTCTCAGCCTCCCATCCTCCACATTAGAAAACGGAGAGGACTCACTAAGACAAACCATTAAACCCAGACGATGGTGAACTAATCACTTGTTCCTCGTGCGCCACCGAGGCACATTGGGGTAGGAATTCCCGTGTGGATCCATGCGGGCATGCAGCAAGGAATCAGGCCTGACTTGGCAGCCAGACTTTGTGAGGCATCATCCTCTGGGCCCCTCTCCCCTCCGGTTTCACTGCCCCTTTTGTTTGCCTGTCAGGGAGACTGGTTCTGCAGCAAGCATCCTCCTGGCTATGCTAGAGGCCAGGGGGTGTGGCCGTTTTCCCTGTCTGTGGCCATCATGTCCTCCAAGCTCATTGGTCTCACAGGGATTGCCTGCCCAAGTTCCTGCCATCGTTCCCCACCGCCACCCCTGCCTCCTGTGGGCTCCAGATGTCGTGTATTTAGAAGTCTGAACACAGAACATGCCTGAGCAGGCAGGAGTGGGCAAGGAATCTGAGAGAGGAAGCGAGGCCTGGCTTCCAAGAAGCCTGGGAGGAGGAGACGGCTCTCCTAGGGAAAGCTTCTGCACCACGTGCTTAGTAACAAACGAACAGAGTTAACTAAGGAAGCCCAGAGGGACAAATCACATGACAATGCCCAAGCAGAACCCTGGGTAGTAGAGACAAGAAACAGCTCTTTTGGGAGCCCTTCTTAGACCCCAGATGGATGTATCTTAAGCCTGCCCCGTGCCTGTCTGTTGTCCAAGCCTCTGGCCACCTCTCCACCTGGGGGTAATCTCCAGGCCCTGGGCACATGGCAGGCACCACGCTGCGCTTGTTTGGATTATCCCACTCCTCACGGCACCATTCTCTGGTCTGCACCACTATTACTCCACCGCTGGAGCCTGGAGTCAGAGCTTGCCCGCATCCGCCGGACCAGCACACATCAGAACTTGCGTGTGTGGCCAGGTGATCTGACTCTAGCACCTTTGCTTCAGACCATGAGGCTTTCAGAACCAACCAGGAAAACTGAATGCACTTCTAAACTCAAATATGAAAGCCAACTAGATTGAACTCTATGAACTCTGCCAAGACGCTAGAGCGAAGGGTATACCCAGTTGTCTATTCAGCCTTATTCAGCAGATGCCAAAGTGAAAGGAATATAGAAATTAGGTTCATAAGTTAGCAAAATTCCTATTAGCAAATAAAACCTGTGGGGTGAGGCTATGAAATCAATCTCTTTTAATTGCATTAAGATTGAACATTCAAGGACAAGGGTGTGTGGCCCATGCAGCCCACGGCAGAGGAAGCGCACTAGCTCACAGAGATTCGTGTTCTCAAGCCTCTCCGTGTAGCTTGCCGGTCCTCCTCTCGTGGGCTCCAGCGTGTCCCTCTGGTCCGAAGCCAGGTTCTCCACCCTGCCTTGCGCTTGCTTCCTGTCTGTCTCGCTGAGATAGACGCTTCTGCATGGATTCTTTTTTTCTGTTTTTTTTTCCTGTTCACATTCGCCCCACTCCCCCCTCCTCTTTTCCCGCTATCATTCTTCCTTTCCCAACATCAGCCCCTCCTGGCCCCCATCTGCAGCCACCCTACACTCTGCTGGCTGGCCCCTGCTTGGAAACCTGCGCTACCCTCTCGTCTTAATGAACACAATAAATAAATAGCAAGAAATCTAAAACTTGTGGCAGGAGAGAAGGTGGAGAGAGAGGAATTAATATTGGCGTAGGACAGAAGCCAGTTGGCAGAAACACTGGAAAGCCCTGCCCGCCCGCAACCCCGAGGCTGACCTGTAACAGAGCATGCGCAGAAAAGCGCACTTTTGAAAATGACCCAAAAGCCTGTGGTACTGCGATAGAAAAGTCCCAACCCTTTGTACAATCTTTGACACTGAGAGTTCAACCGTCTTGTCCAGCTGTCTAGCCCAGTTCCTTGCCCCCAAAGTCTTTCTTCATTAACAGTTGTCCCTGTTTCTACCCCTATCCACATGCAATTCCTCCTCGTAGGACGCACGAACCTGGAAAGGCCAGCGACAGCCTTCCAGACTTCAATGTACTCTTAGAATACAGCATTCCTTCTGCCCATGCCACGCCCTGTTGCAAAGTTTACAAAACTCCCTGACTCACAGAAGTTGCCCCGGGGTGCCACTCACCTAGATTCCCAGGCCTTTTCCCCTTGATGTTGGCTCCAGGACTACAAGGCACTGAAACTGACCCCACTCCGCAGTTTGAAGGGTACCTCCCCGGGTCTCTCTAACATGCACCCTGACAACCTAATTCATCAGCCACCAGCTCAGCCTGGGCCCACCAACCTCACTTTCTTGAACATTTCAGGCATCTGTCATAGAAACTTCCTTTTGGCAGGGATTCTATATACTAACACCAGAGCTAACAACTCCAAGTCTGAAGATTTCTTGACCGAAATGGCTCTGGCTTCAGGGCTGGCCATGAGGTAACCGGCAAGCCATTCGTAAGGCAGGAGTGAAGAGTCGGGCTAACCCTGTCAGGGGCAGCCCCAGCTCACAGAGCTCATACTTGCCGCTGATGATCTGCTGGTGAAAGGTGCGGGCCTGAGTCATAGCATCTGCCAACTCCCTGCATCTCTGGTCCCTGAGCCCGGTACTGGGAAGCTCTGCAGCAGGCCAGTAGCCACTTCTGCAGGTCGCTCATGTCACCAAGGTTAAAGCTAGTGGGAGTGAAAAGTGGTGGCTTGTCCTTGAGGGTGTGATTCAGTACCACGTATTCTGGTGTGCCCCCAATTCTCCCAGCTCTGTGTCTAACTTTCTCCTCAACTTCTAGCCCTTCTGACTTAAAAAAAAAAATAGTGGGGAGAAGGTGGAGGAAGTGGGAGGAGGGGAGAGAGAGGGAACTGGAGGGAACTGGGATTAGTAAAATAAAAATAAAAAAGATTGGTTTAAAAAAATAAAATGAAGCAAACCAATACAGAGGAACTAAACTAGACTTCCTCAGGCCTTATACCAGCTCCCACGATGCCCCGTGGGCCTAGGTGCTGTCTGAAATCCTGTTTGCATGTTCCTGCTGGCCTGGCTGCTCTGACCAAATGCTACCTGGTACACATGAGGGTGCGGGCAGTGGTTTCAAGGGGATAGATCTTTAAAGATGGGTTCCTCAACTTGGCACTAGCTCACTTAGAAGTGGTTCTGGTGAGATTTAGTGGCATCAGTGGCCCTGTCACCATGAGTGGAGGGGGATATTAGCAGCCTGTAGGACACAGTGAGAAAAGCATTACTAAATTGTCACTTACAATCAAGACTCTGAAAGACAAGGCTTTGGGTGTCCAAGCGGTGGTTGCCACAATGCATTTGGTCAAAATAAAAAAAAAAATGTTTAATGCAATTGGTTGCTTTGGAGAATACTAAAGAATTTAGCAAAGGAAAAAGATGCATTTAGGACTTCTAAGTCACAGCTTACTATCTCAGAAACCAGAGAGCTTCTTGGACTGTCCCAGAGGAAGACTTCTCTCCTATAGCCAAAATTTCTAAACTCAAACCATAAGTCCAACTCAAAGTATTCCAGAATTACAAAATGCATTGGCTGTATGTGCCAGGAGAAGGCCCGGCATTAGAACCAGGCATTAACCAAAACTCTGGAGTCTTGCGGGTCTGTAAATGCAGCCTCTCTTCAGATCCGTTTCCTCCCTAAGTGCTTCCCACAGCTGAGCAACTTGAGCTCTCCTGCTGGGGAGCTACCTTGTAGGGTGGGGTGGGGGTAGGTGGGGGAGTGGGGGGTTGTATTTCCTCCAGAGCTACCCCTTACATCAGTCACCGCTTCTTAACCCCTGACCATACTCCCGTCCTGGCAAGTCTTGGGAGTGAAGAGGGCAATGGTGGCCCTTGAGGATATGACATATATACCAGAAAAAAACAGAAGATGCTGTAAACCTCTGTCAAATCTTCCTAGGATAGGTGATTGGGACTGGACCTAAGAGTATTGGCTCATGTTAGAAGGGCTGGGCCCATTTGTTAGTGTGGGTGCACCCATGAGCAGCCGCTGGATGCCATGTTGATCTGGACAGTTGGAAGTGTCTGTTGAAGCTTACGCAGTTGGGTTTCTACATGTGTTACTTTTCTCATTGCTAGACTGACAAAGACGTTTTAAGGAAGAAAGAGCAAACCAAGAGACAACACAATGCTCACTAACTTTCTCCTCTTTATCTAGGCTGTGACCCCAGCCCACAGGATGAAGTCACCCTTCAGCATGGGTTTTTTGTCCCCACCTCAATTAACTCAATCTAGAACCACAATCAAGAAGTGTTCAGCCAGAGGTTTGACTAATAATAGTGATTCTATTGAATGTCAAATTGATAATATAACTGCCCATGTTTTCTGAATCAGGAACAAAATGGCCTCTCCTGACTGAAGCTGAATGCCAGGATTTCTGTGGAGAAATTCCTAAAGTAAGCAGAGACTTGGGGAGGAGGGGGAGGAATAAGATCTGTCAAATCTCCTCAAAATATAGAACTTCTTTGTCCCTTTCTTAATATATCTACCAGAAGGCCACAGAGGACTCTTTCAGCAGCTATGAGTAATGAGCAATTGCAGGAGCCTAGAACACTGTATGGCATGGCTCCTCTCTGTGGGCCATGGAAGCAGAAGACCTCTGTCATCACAATGGACCATAAGGTTCCTTAGAATGAGAACACTAGCAAAATGGCCTTGGTCACAGAGACCAGGTTGGCACCTTGACTAATGTGGGTGGCAGAGAAAAGCAGCCTGATGTAGGATATCTTTCGGTATGCTGTGTATATGTTTTACTACCATTGGTTAATAAAGAAGCTGATTTGGCTAATAGCCAGGCAAAACAGAGCCAGGAGGAAAATCCAGAGATACAGGGAGAAAAAGGGACAAGTCAGAGAGACACCAGCAGCCACCAGAGAAGCAAGATGTGAGGTAGCAAGCCATGCGCTTTCTGGTAAAATGTAGAATAATAGAAATGGGTTAATTTAAGATGTAAGAGCTAGTTAATAATAAGCCTGAGCTAATAGGCCAAACAGTTTGCAACTAATATTAAGCCTCAGAGTGGCTATTTGGGAACTGGCAGCTGGGAGAGAAACCTCCAGTTATAGCAGCCATCTGAATCATTTGAACCACAGAAGTCTTTGGTATCACTAGAAATAAACTGGGAACACAATTGACTGTGTCTGCCAAGAAATCTAACTTGGTCTCTCAACCAAGTCTGAGATTTGAGCCAGTTCATAGATCCAGTGCTCCTCAAATAAGGGCAACTGGCTCCTCTGCAAGATCCCAGCTATATATTAGTAAATAGTTAATCAAACATCTCCTAGATGTCATAATAGTTGCTGCTCATCACAGCACTCTGAACTTGCCAATCCTCCCATCCCAGGTCTAGAAGCTCTGTACTTCTTTGGGGTGCCTCTGGGATCCTTTCCCAGGTTTTTCTTTTTTCTCTGCCCTGAATGCAAAGTCCTTCTCTGTGTTTCTGTCCTGGTTCCTTTTCTCATTTCAAATTAGTCCTTTCTCCTCTATCAAAAATTTTTGGCTTCTCTCTTCACCTCCTACTTTTCTTTCCCTAAATATTGTTACCAGGAAATTCTGGGTTCTCTTTCGGGTTCTTAGACTTGTAAATAGAAAGAATTGAATGACAGAAGGAAGTTTGAGGACCATTTTACCAGAATAGGCAGCTGTAAACCTTGACAACTTCTGGAAGGAAAGGAGAGAAAAGACCATGTCCTTTTTGAGCAGCATCCATGAAAGCCAGCATCTCAGCAATGGACAAAGAATGAGAGAAAAGTTCCAAGTGTCAAGGAAAGCAAGCTTGGAATCAACCTCCTGTTAGAATACAGAGAGAAAGAGAGAAAAGGGAACCGTGTCCGTTCTGAATTCGAACTAAAAAACAAAACAAAACAGCATTACGTGGTCCAAGTCCCACAATCTGCTGTGCTGAGGGAGATGGGCTCAGAGCTTTTTAGAAGTCTAAGCCTGCAACGCTCTCATTGTTGGAGCAGGTAAGATCACCTGGTCTCCAACTCCGATTCAGATTCCATTCTCTTGACAAAGAGGATCTTACTTTGATGATCCCCAACAAAGCCCTGAAGTGGGTGCAGCTGTGGTGTTTCCCTGTCTAATGTCACCAGAGAAATGGAGAGAGGTAAGGTCCAAAGCTAATGCAAGGGGGAAGAGGGTGTCCATCTTCAACGCCTCTCTAACTGTAATCTAAAGTCCAATTCCTGCCGCATTTCACTCCTGCTTTTCCATTAGCGGAACAGCAGACATCTCTCTGCCATCATGGAAAACCTCCCACAGAGCCCTTCTGCCTCCCTAGCACTGATCCCCCTCTCTCCCACATCAGACATGAACAACGGTCAGGGACACATTGAAGAAGAGAAGGCAGAAAGAACGTAAGAGCCTCTGGAAGTAGTGGTGCATGCTTTAACCCCAGCACTTGGGAGGCAGAGGCAGGAGGAGGAGCTCTGGGATCTCTGTGAGTTTGAGGCCAACCTGGTCTACAGTGCGATTTCTAGGACAACCAGGGCTGTTATGTAGAGAAAGCTCTACATGGAGGGGGAAAAAAGCCAGAATGTGAGATCCCACCCCAGGAAGGGAAGTAGTACTGTGAAATTCTGTCTACTAGACAGGCCATGATGTTGTGATGGTTGCACGCATGAACTCATGAAACTGTTGCTATCCACACAAAACCTACACAAGATGATGTCAGGGAACATTCCAGCATGGAATGGGGGGAGGCAGTAATCATGAGGTCCCATCACTCCCTGGGAGCTTTAGGAAGTTAATGGTTACTGGGGGAGAGGAGGCTCCTTCCTCAGTGGACAGCCACTGGTAAGTTGTCCTTGCTCAAGAAAATAAGCCCCGTCTTGTGCTCAGGTGTAGGCAGACTTTTCTTTCCCACCCGCCAGTTCCCAAATCGCCAATATAGAGACTTAATATTAATCATACAGGTTCGGCTGATAGCTGAAGCTTATTACTAACTAGCTCTTACAACTTAAATCATTCCATATTTCTTATCTCCCCTCTGCCACGTGGTAGTACCTTCTTTGAGCACAGCATGTTCATCTTCCTTGTCTCTCATGTTTCCTGAGACTTCACCCTTCTTCTTCCCAGCATCCTCCTAGTTGGCTCTCCTGCCCAATCTCCTCCTGCCCAGCTATAGGCCAGTCAGCTCTTTATTAACCAATGGTTGTAGTATATATTTACAGTGCACAGAAACTGTTCCACAGCACTCAAAGAAGCAATCCTAGGTGAATGAAGCGTGCTACCAAACAAAAGACAGGAAAGCAGAAGGGGATGAAAATGTTTGGCAGGAGGTGGAGTGTGTGGGGACATGTGTGTGTACATGTATGCATGTGTGTGTATATTAAACAAATACCTAGAACATAGAACATTGGCCATCCTTAATGACATCCCTCTTCTCATCCAATATCTCATCAGTAGCAATTATTGTTTTGTTTGTACAATGTCTTAATTGTTTTTTGCAAGAAAGATAACTCCTTGCTCAAATATGTGGTCTCTCTGGAGCAGTGGTTCTCAACCTGTGGGTCACGATCCCTTTCAGGGGGGTCAAACAACCCTTTCACAGGGGTTGCCTAAGACCATCAGAAAACACAGATCTTTATATTACAATTCAGAACAGTAGAAATTTTCAGTTATGAAGTAGCAATGAAAGAATAATTTTATAGTTGGGCGGGGCCACCACACCATGAGGAACTGTATTAAAGGGTTACAGCATTAAGAAGGTTGAGAACCACTGCCCTGAAGGTTCAGTCCCTCTCACCCCCACTTCCCTCCTCCCCAGCCACCCAGCCTATTCTTAGTGTAGGCTATGTTTGGCATGTGTGGATCCCCTATTGAATACTTATGACAATCCCTACCTAACCACAAAGAAATGCCCAAGCTTCCACATTTAGTGGTTTTGACCTTCATTTCCAATCTCTCAGCTTCCCTTTCCTCTCCATTTCTATTACTGACTTTCAACCACATCACAATCTTGAACTCTAACCCACTCATGGGCACATCCACAGTTTGGCTCACCATATTACAAGCTTTATGCTCCTTCTCCCTGTTTGCTTATCCCTCAGCATCGCTAATCATCTCTCTGCAAAGCCTTCTGAGTCCCAAGGCATAAACAATGCCTTGGGACCCTTAGAATCTGGCCTGTGGGAAATGTGTGAATTCTTTAAGGTTTGGTCCAGATATAGCAATCTCTGGAGAACTTCTGGCCATCAGTGGAGACTTCTAAGCGCTGCACTGCTTCCCTTTCTCATGGGACTTACCTGATGCTAGCTCACCCTCTACACTCCGGGGTACTGCCTGACATGCCCTGCCCCTGACTCTATGGAATCAAGCCCATCATTTCCTTCAGTCACTGATCACATGTCACTCTTCCTTCTGTCTCAAATATCCTCCAACGTCTGCCCTGCTTCATTCAGTTCCTATATGACACTGTATGAGTGAGCGAGTATGTGGAGCACCGGTATTGTTCATGTAATGTGTCTTCCACTGGGGTATAATCCCTCTATGAGAACAAGGATGCTGGATCCTAAAACTGTCCTTTAGAATCAGCAATCATCTATGTGGGGGCCGGATATCATTTCTGTATTGTAATGTCTTCCACTGGGGTGTACTCCCTCTATGAGAACAGGGATGCTGGATCCTAAAACTGTCCTTTAGAATCGGTGACTGTTGCCCAGTCACGTCCCATAACTTCGACAAAACTGCATTACTATGAAATTGGAGTTTACATGTTCCTTGGACCAGACCAAATTCTTAGTCAGGGCTTTCTTCCCCCAGTAATTGTTTCCACCAGCGGAAAGGAAAGAGAAAATGCATTATCCTCTCTGGTCCAGCTCAATGCTTTGGGGTTTTTGCCTTTTTCTTTTCACTGGCTATATCTAAAACAACCTCTGCCCTCTCCCCAGGCTCAGCAGACTACAGAGCCTGACCAATGTCTCCGAGTGAACCCCCAACCCAGACACAACCTCTTTTCCAGGTATCCTTCGCCTCTAGGTAGCCTGAAACCTTAGATCACTAGCCACCAGCCACAGCTCTCTCAGGGCAGCTGTCTGGCAAGACACCACCACAGTGCCTTTCTACAGAGCATTCAGTGACCCAGGAGCTGGAGAAGCACAGGATAGGGTCACTGGGCTCCACATCCACCTGGCTTTGAGCAGAACGACTGACTGCTCAGGGGCCCATCACCTCCAGGGAAGTGGACTCACCTGGCTTCTAAGTTCTCAGGAGTGCTTACTCCCCAATTTCCCATATCACGGGGAGTCAGGTTTGGCTTCATTTGGGTATTGCTTCACCATCGCTGACTGGCACAGCGCTCTGTGCGGCGTTTTTGTTTTCTGAAGTGGCAGAGACACCTCGTCTTTCTAAGATGTTCCTGAGGAGAGCACAGTGACAGCAGGGGCTGTGTGATACGTCCCTGTCTCCTGGCTTGATACTGAGCACTAAGTTGGAAGCGCTGATTTCCGTGTCTTCACTGTAGCAGCGTGGTGCCTACCAAACCACACTTCCTCCAAAGGGGAGAAGCATCCACATCCTGGCTGCATAAGGACACCCAGAGCAGAGCCTAAAGACAACAGGCTCAGACACAAGGGCTTCCCAGGGCACATCCTCACCCGACAGTTCCCTTGGTGACCAGCAGTGTGCATCATTTTCAAACCTTCTTCATTGCCCATCAAAACTCGGCACTATGAGCTTGATGTGTATGATCTGGTGAGTCCCCATGGCACATGCCTTCATCAACAGTCCTTGTTGGGAAATAGTGTGGGAGAATGGTCTGTATTCTGTCAATTATATTTAAATAAATGCTGATTGGCCAGTAGCCAGGCAAGAAGTATAGGTGGGACAACCAGACAGGAAGTAGAGGTGGGTCAGTGAGAACAGGAGAATTCTGGGAAGGAGGAAGCCCATTCCTCTGCAGTTGTGACCTGACCACAGAAGAAGCAAAATGTGACTGCCTCACTGAAAAAGGTACTGAGCCATGTGGCTAACACAGATAAGCATAATGGGCTAATATGTTATAAGAGTTAATAAGAAGCCTGAGATAATGGGCCAATCAGTTTATAACTAATGTAGACTTCTGTGTGATTCTTTGGGACCTAACAACTGGGAGAACCAGGCAGGACAGAAAACCCCAAACAGGGAAATATTATTTTCAGCTGTGTGACTTCTGTTTCCACTGCATCTGTCTAACTCTGTGAAGCTGTGTCACTGTGCCTGTCTAAAACACCTGATGGTCTAATGAAGAGATGAACGGCCAATAGTGAGGCAGGAGCAAGGACAGGTGGGGCTGGCAGACAGAGAGGATAAATAGAAGGAGAACCAAGAACAAGGAGAGGAGGGAGCAAACAGGGAGAGGATGACATCAGGGTCCAGCCACCCAACTAGAGAGCAAGCCACAGAGAAAGAAGCAAAGAAAGGTATACAGAAATAGAGAAAGATAAAAGCCCAGAGGCAAAAGGTAGTCAGGTTAACTTAGGTTAAGAAAAGCTGGCAAGAAACAAGCCAAGCTAAGGCTGGGCATTCATAACTGAGAATAAGTCCTCCCATTAGTCAGACACACACACACACACACACACACACACACACACACACACACACACAAACATACTCCTCTAATATTTGGTTCATATCCATGACTTTCTCCTCTAGCCCAGATTAACTTTATTCTCCGTGGGGTCAGGCCAGTTGAGAGTCACCCATCCAAGGGAACCCTGCAGACCCTCTGGACTTCCAGAGCGAATGCCAGCAGCCCCTTTCCGCCAAGCAATTGATTTCCCTGGTAAACAGCTGGTGCTTTCTAACCCTGGGTGTGGATTAGAAGCAACTGGGGAACTTGTAAACCAGCTGCGGTGCCAGGGCCCCTCCTCCCCAGACCAATTAAGTTAAGATCCTGGAGCAGAAGGCTGGAAGCCAAAGTCTTGGTATTTTTTCAAAGGTCTCCAGGGGATGCTCACTGAGGTCAACACAGAGGAGCCATCGTAAGGAGCCTTCAGTCCCTCAGAGCTAACCTCCTTCCTCGCTGTAAGACCCCTCCATGTATCCAGACAACAGAGCTAGTGACTTGCTCATGCTCCCCCTCCTTCTGCTCCTGATTTGGACCTTGAGATTCCTGTCCAGTGCTCCAATGTGGGTCTCTGTCTACTTTCATGGCCTGATGAAGGTTAATATTCAGGAGGATGCCTATATGTTTGTCTTTGGATTCACCTTCTAAGTGGTGACAACCATCTCCGATGATGGCTTCCCTTGAGCAGAAGGGAAGTGGTGTGGTTCACTCGCTTGATATTTTATTGTCCAGAGAAATAAACTCAGGCGCAATCAAAACAGCCTCCCCAGTGGCGTGATACATCCCCCTAAAGAACAGCAGAACCTGGCTCTCCAGACTCTCCGGAGCCACACCTTCATCCAGCCAAGCGGTCCTCAAAAGGCACTCTCGCGGACCCACCTACAGGAAGAGCCCTGCTTAGGACGCTTGGCCCTGCCCCTCCTCGTAAAGACCAACGCGACCACTTTGGAAGCTTCCATAGCCCCCTTTCCACACTACAGACTCCTGCACCTCCCTTCCCGTCACACAACACTCTGTGAAGTCTCCTAAAACACTGATCTGGGCACTTAGGGGGCGGGATTAAACAAGAACTGGGAGGAGCAAGGCAGGGCAGGCTGAGGGCGGTAAACTGAGTGAGCCAGAGGTCAGGCCACGGTAATAAAAGGGAGGTCAACTCAACTCCCTGGGGCATCTTGAAATCTGAGCCCCCACTTGAACCCACGCTCATAGTTCCTCTCTGCCGTTCCGTTCCACAGAGGCATATGTGACTCCGTAGACTGTTGTTACTCCAAGTGTTAGTTCGTTTCCTCTGTCAAATGCTAAGCATCTTAAGGAAGGAACTTGAATGTGTATTTTTCTGTGAACCTACTGGGCACACAGCACACAGTAGGCATTAAGCTAAAGGGTGGGGGGAACCTTGGAAATGGGAACATAAAAGCCAGAAATACTGCTGAGAGGAGGGTTTTATCTGCAATACAATCCACGCCTCCACCAAGCACACACCCGGGAGGCATTCAGTCCCCATTTTAATCAAATAGGCTTAATTTCATAGAATTGCAGTATTTTCAAATAGAGACCTCGAAGCTCGTCCCATCCAAACCGCTCATGTTAGAGGACGGGAGTTTGTAGCCTTTTAAGCCTGGGATCTCCTGAGTAGGCAGGTGGTAGACATTCCTCCAGAGTTCACAGCGGCTGAATGAGTCATCACCACACTTTAGGAGGACACCATGGTCGCCCTAGCTGGGCCACTCCTCCACCACCTACCCCAGCGGGTAAGGCACACCAGCGTCACCAGCATGACATGCCCCTGAGTCCTCTGGGCTCCCAGAACCCCGGGGCCCTGCCAGTTCCCTCTAAATTCAGATATTTAGCCAAAGCAGTTTACGGAACAAAGAGTTGTCTCGGAGCACTGTGTTTGCTGCTATCAGTCTGCCTGCATCTTGGCTTCCCTTGCAGAGAAGATGTGGTTAAAATAGCTCTAAGTGGGGGTGAGCTCACAGTACCCAGAGAAGCTGCAGCTGCCTCAACAGCCTTGTTAGCCTGTGCCCTCTGCAGTAAGCAGGAAGGTGTATCTCCTCTAGGGCTCATCAGCAGAGCAAGGGTAAACACAAGCCACTGCTAAATGCAAAATGCATGTATTTACGACGCATTTTTATCTTGGAGATACTTTAACACAAATTCATGTAATATTAGCATTAGGCTGGTTTGCCTATTAGCTCCTAGATTTTAGAGAAAAAACAGATTTGTTCTTGCGTTTTCAAAATATGAAATATCAGAATATTGACAGTGCTTTTTCAAAACTACATGAAGTCTTATGATTGTTTAAAAAAAAAATACAAAAAGCTGTACTTTCAACTCTGATGACCGAAGAAGAAAATGAAGCCAGACAGCAGAACAGTTTTTGGACTGAGCCCACAGCTTGGAACTAGGCACCATGTTTTTTAATTCAGATAATAGGGGCACTTGGCAGGGATGTCTCAGGCGAGAGTACATGTTCTAACTGCCATCAGGAGTTCTGACGCCTCAGCCTAATTCCCAAGATTACCGAGATCTTAAGGTCTGGCCTCCACACTTCCTTGCCCAGAGTGGATGGAAGAGAAACGGAAACTTAGTACCACATGAGTAGCCTTCAAAAGGAAACGAGGTTTCTCTGTCTGCAGCCTGCCAGAGGTTTAAAACAGACCCTCGAAGAACAGCCTGACAGGGAAAGAGGCAGGAGCCTAGCTCCATCCTCCATAGGAAGAAATCGGAATATTGTCAAGCAGTGCAAAAAACAAAGGATTGAAAACGCTACTGAAGAGAATGTTGCTGCCAACACAGGCCATATTCTCTTCACTGTAGCCAAAGAGAATGCTTTACTGTGATTGCTCTCTGAGCCTCTGAATGTGGGTGAAACACCCACGGAGGGGAAGCTCAGGTCTTCCCCACAACCTGTAAATGGGCGCGGGTTTTGCTGTCACTCAGTGTGTTGCTCGGGACCACTGTTAACCTGAAGCCTTTGGCCCAAGGGTTGGGGCTCATGCTTTCCTGCCCGCCATGGGACCACTGGCACAAGCAGATACTGAAAAGAGTAGCACAGGGACCCACTCCTGACATAGGATGCTCAAATGTCACATGACCCCAATAATCCAGGGACCAGCAAGAGTACCAGGCTCCAGGGGAGCAGTGGGGCGACGTGGGCATTGAGCAGAAGGCACAGGCGAACCCCAGCCCTACAGCACTGCCCACGCGAGAGGTCCCTACCACAGCTTCCACGTAGCCAACACCTGTGTCAGGAGCAATAAATGTGCAGTGGATCCAATCCTCACCACCGTGAAGCCCCACGAGAACTAGAATCCCCACTTCCACGTGAGGAAATGAAGCATGGAGGAATTAATTTAATTGGGCTGAGCCGAGGGCTCGGTGAGGTGGAGAGCTCACTGTGCGGATGGGAGGACCTGAGTTCAGAGCCCAGAGCACACATAAAGCTGGGCTTAGCACAGGTCTGTTATCCCACAATCCCACAGTGAAACGGGAGTGAGGAGCGGAAGGCCTGGGGAGCTCAGAGGCCAGCCAGGTGGGCTTATACAGTGGTGCACAGCAACCCTGTCTCAAACAAGATGTCCTCTGACCTCTACACAAGCACTGTGGCTCAAGGGCGCATGCTGGAGTACACACACACACACACACACACACACACACACACACGAAGATAGAAAGATAGTTAAATAGATATAAGAAAAAATTAAATACAAATTTTTTAAATGAAGAATTAAATTAACTGCTAATTTTTTAAAGGTAAAAAAAAAAAAAAAAAAAGAATGAGGACTTTAGGTTTCTGGTCCAGCAGATAAAAACTTCATCCTAACAACTACAAAGTCAACAGCTTTTCTCAGGTCCCTGAGCACTAAATTCTCAGGCAAAACCACTGTGTCTCTTATGGGAAAGACAGGCAACACTCTCAAAATCAGAACATCCCAGGACAGAAACACTGATGGAAAGCATGCCCCACTCAAAATAAAAAATAAAAATAAACAGCCCTGCCTTGTAACTGAGGGCCCAGAGATTTGGTAGGCTCACATCTGAGAACTGAGCATTCCCTTGTGAGCCGGCCACGGGAGAACTGCACATGCCCTTGGGTTTTATCTCCAGGAGCCCTGCCAGGTCCACTCCGCGACTGTCAGAGGAAAATGCCTTCAAGCTTCAGGTAGAAGAAAGAAGTGCTGAGAAGGTCCACCCTCAGGAGAAAACACTTTACAAAAACCTAACCTCTGTGTTCTTTCCTCACAGGCCTGAGGAAAGGGTCTAACCTCAATTCTGCTCCCTCTGCCATCCTCTTCCACAGAAGGGATGGTGGGAATAAAACGAGCTACTCCCAGAGGTGGGTGGAGACCGCAGACCAGGCCAAGCTCAGAAGCAGAGGTGGATTTATCTGCAGGCAGATAGAATGCTCCCCCTCCCTACACACCTGGCCACTTTAACAAATGTTTGCTCCCTCCTAGGGTGGAATGCAGGCTAACCACTGCAGAAAAGAGACTATAAAGCTAATTGATTTCCTAGTTATTTTTTTCTTTTTGTAGTGGCGAAGCCCATAAAAACGTAACTGACAATGAAAATCCTAAGTGAAGTCTCATGGCTTCAGAATGGACAGTCCAACTGTGTAGAAGTTCACTGAGATGCATAGACTTTGAGACTGGGCAGATATTTGTTTGAGTGATTACCATAAGCTAGTTGTGTGGTGTCTTTATTTGCGAATTCATTATAATGTGCTGATTTTTAAAAATAAAAAAATTAAGGCCAGTTCCTTTGACCCAGCCCATCTTTTAATAATAATAATAATAATAATAAGAGACTGTAAGCAGGGTCAGATACAGCGAGAATGTTGGGATGACAAAAGTAGGAATTTTTAAAAACTGTGACGAATATGCTAAGAACATTAGTGGAAACAAAGACAATGCATAAGAACAGTTGGATAACACGATTAGAAATAGAAACAGTGCCGACTGGTGAAAATGAAATACTAAAGGGTCAAAACAACAAGACAAAGGGAAAGGGTAAAGAAAGTGCTCACTGGGCTGTTGAGTGTGCTGGTCATAGCTGGGAACGCACCTCTGCTTGGGCTGAAGGACATGGTGACAGATACCCTCACACATAAAGCCAAGGAGAAGAAGGCTGAAGCTGAAAAAAAGAACCCAAGAACCAGGAGACAACCATGAAATGTCCACAACGAGCAATATGGGAAACACAGAGGGAACAAAAGGCAAGTGATAGATGCAGCATTCGAGGGAGTCATGACTGAATGTCCCCAAAATTGATGGCCAACACTAAATCACAAATCAAGAAAGTTTAGAAGACAGAAAGAAGGATAAGGAGTCAGAGGAGGGGGAAAAAGAGGGTAGAGGAGGAAAACCTACACTTTAGAATTTCATGTTCAAACTTCACACAACTGAAGAAAGCAAAAGGGAAGGGACAGGGACAAGGAAGAGACACCATTATAGGAACGAAAGAAAGCTAAGAATTACATTTGTCTTCTCCTCAGAATGCATAAATGATGGCGTAGTTATGGAATGTACCCAGTAAGCTGATGGGTTGAATGTTTAGCCTCCACTGGACGGTGACATTTTGGGAGATGGTAGAAACTTTAAAAGTTAGGGACACAGTTGAAGTAAGTGGTATAGCTATGGAACCTTGAAGTCAGCTCAACACCCCAAGACCAACCTCTGAGAGCAAAGGAGATTTATTTGCCCCAGAGGGACAGAGGGCAGGGATAAGAGACAGAGGCAGGAGATACAGGACAAAGAGGGAGAAGGGAAAGAGAACAGAAGAGAGGGGAGAAAATGGGCAAGGGAGCGGGGTAAGGTATTTGTCAGGGGGAAGGTGTGTAAACTGGGAAACCTTGGGTGAGAATAAGGTGTTTAATTAATTAGGCATGTTAATTAGATATGTCAACAGAAGCTTTTAATTGCTGGGCTTCAATACTTTGATAGCTGGACCTTGGTAGTTAGTCTCAGGATGAGGGAATGGCCTAATAAGGGAATAGACCTTGGTGGCTTGCTTTAGAAATGTAATATAATGTTTTTAGGCAGAGTGAAGGGAATGGGGAGAAGGG
>NC_022034.1:12575416-12599173 GCF_000317375.1 Microtus ochrogaster | reverse complement strand
ACAGCCATAAAGCTTGCACTCTCTCTCTCTCTCTCTCTCTCTCTCTCTCTCTCTCTCTCTCTCTCTCTTCTGGCTGCTAGATTCAGTTGCTGTTCCCCATTCACACAGAGGACTGTGATCTGTGAGTCTACCCCTAAACAAATAACCCTTTATTATACTCAATTCTGAGCTAGTGTGGGGTTTCTTTTTAGTGTCTTTCTTCATCTGGAACCCACATGAATCCCAACTGCATGCCTACCAGGTGGACTGGCCTAAAAGGCCCAAAGGTCAGCAACCCAGCAGGTCTTCTACCCTGCCCACCTGGCTTGATTTCACCTACTAAATGGTTTTTTGAAAAAGCCCTGCCAGAGGAGAGCTAAGCTTTCTCCTCCCAAGCTTTCCCTACCACACAGTGACTTGTGCACCTTCTGGTTTGTGTTCCCTGCTCACGAGCTCTGGCTCCTTCATTCAAAAAACTTTGTCCATTTTTGGAATTGATTTAATTGCTCCTAAGCAAAGAGTAAAGTATATTTTTCAATATTTAACTAGGAACCAACATAGAGAATCAAAGCAGTGTGGGACTGTTTGTGCCACTGCCAATCACGTCTCACCACCACATGGCTACAACCATGAGACCTGCTGATCAAAAAGATTATTACACCTACAACAATTTACCAAAATCTCATAACAAAGGAAACTATTTGACCAATAAATAAAATCAATACACTTGAATGTTATATAATGGCAGGCAATATTGCCTTCCAGGAATTTAAGAACCATTTTGTTTATACTATGGATGGTATCCTGCAAGGTTTATATGGTTTTTTTGATACATCCATTTATTGGATATTGGGACTTAATTTTCTTTTTCATATTACATCCTTAAGAAAATGGTTTGTTAATAGAACCAAGAATTAGGCACTTTTAGAAATAATACAATCTTAACATACTAATAATGAACAAGTAGCTGACAGGATTAAAACCATCAAAAATCAAAAGCTAGCTGAAAAAATAATACCATTGAAAATGATAACATTAATTTGACAGACAAAATTCAATCCATGTCAAAGGGTACTGAGAAGTTATTTGAAAGAATTCATACTGACAATAAAAATCTGTTAAAAAGTTATGATAGGTTAGCAGATAGAGTATCTCTCCAGGGAGGTCATCTGCACACTATCCAAATAATGTCCAAGGATGAGATGTTATCTTTAAAGGAAAAACTTCATGCCTTGGAGCCATATGTACAGAATGAGGACCATAGGCTGGGTGCCTCAATGAAATCACTAGAAATATATACAGGCCAAGAGATTCAGGCTTTAGAAGACAGTAGTAAAATGATTTGAAATGGTTGGGGAGATTATTGAAGCTGATAAGCAGGGAAAGAAGGTACAAGGACAGGATTTAACATCACCAGTACTTGTTAGAGATGACCTACCCAGGCTTTTAGCTTCCTACCCTATAATCAACTCTGAAAAAGCATCAAGCTCTAAATGCCCAAAAGGATCCAAAGACTGTAGATGTATATCTATAGGAATGAATAATGTAAAAAAAAATTAAGCAAGCAATAGTATCTTATGGCTTGCATTCACTACTTGTTAGGGTAAAGATATGGGCTTCTAGCAATAAGGCTACCCCACACGATTGGCTTCAATAAATTTTAGCTAACCTTGAAGATGGGCCACGACTATTATGGAAATGTTATTGGTGAGAAGAACAACAGGGAAAAGCAAAAAAAAAGTTGAGACTATATAGATCAAATTCTTGGAGAGGGCACTTATGTTGACCTATAGGCTCAAGCTCTTTTTGATGAGCAAATCTTGTCCCTAGGCCGCACAGCAGCCTTAAATGCTTGGAACAGGATTCAAGAACTAGGAAAACATATTGAATCATATACCAGAGTTAAACAGGGCCAGAGAAAACTCTTTAGTGACTTTTTACAAAGATATAACTAAGGCTGTAAAAATAGGAGTAGCAAACTCAGAAGCTAGATGAGTACTTAGTGAATCTCTGGCTTTTGAAAATGCCAACTTAGCATGCAAAAAGTACTTGGGCCTTTAAAGGTCAGATCAGCACCAATGGATAAATGGATCCTGCATACAATGAACATTGAGACATTTGACTATAATACTGAGTCTTGTGTAGGAGAAGCAGTTTCCAAATGTATGAGGAGACATCAAAATGCCAAATGTTTTAATTGTGGTAGAATAGGACATCTGAGAAGGGACTGTAGATAAAGAATTCCTGGAAATAATGTCTCCTCTGGGAATGGCAAAAAATAGAAGGTCTCAGCCTTCAGATTTATGTAGAAGATGTGGCAAAGGCCAACATTGGGCCAATGAATGTAAATTAACAGAAGACAGAAAGGCAACCTGATACCGTTGAGAAACTCCTTGGGGAGGGCCTCTTGCAGACCCCCAAGTCAAACAAGGTCCACTCATTCCCAGTCACTGTGAAGGCCATGTCTCACCAGGAAAATTAAAAACTCCATTGCCAGAAGTAAAAAATCCATACTGTTCTGGATGATGGAATAAACATGGACAACGTATCAAAATTTCCAATAGAAAAATAGGAAGTATATATTTTGGCAAATTCCTATAAATGATCAAAGACCAAAGTTAAGAGTGTTTATGAAGAACATAGTAACTGAGGGATTACTGGACATGGGTGTGGCTGTGACTGTCATTACTCCAGAATTTTGGCATGCTAATTGGCCTCTTCAAGAGGCAGATAGTCAATTCCTAGGAATTGGAACCCTATCTTAAATGAAACAAGACATGAGATGGGTTGAATGCATAGGGCCAGAAGGGCAGAAAGGAAGGCTGAGGCCATGTGTGGCTAATATCGCAGTGAATATATGGGGTTGTGAACTGTTGCAGCAATGAAATACCCAAATTAACATTCCTGCAGTTCCAGAAACTCATGTTTTGGGGAAGGATATTATAAGGTACTATACATGAGGGTCACCAGCCATTCAGGCTGCACAAGAACACAAAGCAACTAGTAAACTTCAGAGGTATCAACATCCCTACCTTTAAAATAGCTTACTGAAAAATCAATATGGATTAAACAATGGCCTTTAACAGAAGACAAATTGCAAGCTTTAGGTCAGCTAGTACAGGAACAACTAGATGCTCACCATATTGAAGAATCAACCAGACCTTAGAATTTTCTTGTATATGCTGTTTAAAAAAAATTGGAAAATGAAAAATGGTGACAGATCTAATAACTGTCAACATGGTTATTCAACCTATGGACCCTCTATAATCTGAAATTTCTTTGACTTCCCTATTGCCTAAAGGATGGACTCTTAAAGTTTTTGATTTAAATATTCTTCACCATTCTCTTACATGAAAAGAACAGAGAAAAATTTGCTTTCACAGTGCCCACTTACAGTAATTCTCAGCCTACTAGGAGATATCAATGGGCCATCTTCCTACAGGGAATGCTCAATAGCACCACTCTGTTCCAATACTTTGTAAGTCAGCCATTGGAAATAATATGTAAACAATTCCCTAAATCTATAATTTGACATTACATGGATGACATTTTTGTTATCTGATTTAAATATATATACTTTAGAAAGAATGTTTGAAGAAGTGAAGAAAGTTTTGTCTAAATGGGGATTACAACTTGCTTCTGAAAAGATAAAAAGAGAAGATTGTGTCAATTACCTAGGTTATAAAATATGTTTACAGAAGATTGTACACGAAAGGCACAAATTAGGAGAGACTAGTTGTGGACTCTTAATGACTTTCAAAGATTGCTAGGAGACATCTCCAGTCTATGGCCAGCTGTTGGGATAACAACTGATCTAATAATTCATTTAAACAAAATCATAGATGGTGACAAAGACTTTAATAGTCCCAGAGAATTAACAGCTGAAGCTGAGAAAGAATTAACAATTGTTGAAGAGAAATTACAGGAGGCACATGTAGATCAGGTGAATCCAAATCTTAATTGCATTTTAGTCATATTGCCTTCCAGAATTTCCTTTATGGGAATTTTAATGCAGAGGAAAGATATTATATTAGAATGGATCTTTTTACCATATAAACCAAGTACAAAATTAAAAACTTATGTGAAAAGTTTTCTGAATTAATTATAAAAGGAAATTTAGATTTTGTCAACTAGTAGGAATAGACCCAGCAGAGATTATAGTGCCTTTTACTAATGATAAAATTAAAAAATTATGGGAAGACAATGAACCCAGGCAAAGAACTTGTGCTATTTTTTTAGGAGAGATTAATAGCAATTACTCCAAAAGTGATAGAATTAACCTTATAAAGAGAACTACTTGGATACTTCCCCACATTGTATGTGACACACTAATACCTGGATCCTGTACATTCTATACTGATGCAAATAAATCAGTAAAGGAAGGTTACAAATCAGAAGATTTGAGTGAGGTGAAAAAAAGCCCTTATACCTCTGTCCAAAAGGCAGAGTTATATGCTATTCTTATGGTACTAAGGGATTTTAAAGAACTTCTCAATATAGTTACTTTTTCACAAAATACAGAAAGGGTTGTCTTGCATATTAAAACCACTGAATTTATGCCAGATGATACAGAATTGATTCCATTGTTCATTCAGGTTCAAAATATGATCAGGAATAGGCTTTGTCCCATATGCATAACACACATCAGATCTCATACGGGTCTGCCAGGTCCTCTAGCACAAGGTAATGCAGAAATTGATCAATTGTTGATTGGAAATGTGCTGAAGGCCTCAGAATTTCATAAATCACATCATGTCAATAACAAAAGTTTAAAGAAAGAGTTTCCTATTACATGGCATGAAGCTTGGGAGGTTATAAAGAGATGTCCTACTTGCTCTTTCTATAACCAAACATTGCTACCTGCAGGGAATAACCAAAAGGGTTCTCAAAGGAACAAACTCTGGCAAATGGATGTATGAAGACACGATGAAGCAAGCCACCAGGTCAGACATGCTGAATCTTTCCGGGTAAGACTGGTACTACACAGATTATTAGAGATGAGTTGATCAGGATATGAGAATTAGCCAGTAAGGGCTAGAGCTAATGGGCCAAGCAGTGTTTAAATGAATACAGTTTGTGTGTTGTTATTTCGGGGCATAAGCTAGCCAGGCGGCCGGGAGCTGGGTGGCAGGAACACAGCCCACAGCTCCTTCAACACTCAAGTAATATTATTTCCCTTCCAAGGTCTTTGATGGGGTTGAAGACTAGATAGTAGTAATATGACTTGGCCAAGCTATTTCTAATATAAGATTTAGACTCTCTAGGATAGGATAATTATTGAAACATTTAGCATATGTTTCTTGTTTATGCTGGTTGTAATTCTAATTTATATACTTAATATTTATTCTTATTGTATATAATTTTGTAATAGGCTTAGAACTCTCTTATTCAGACAAAAGGGGGAGGTGTTGTGGGAACTCCTTCAGCCAATAGCCTTTAAGATACCAACCCACTTGGGTGTGGTCTCATATACTATAAATGCCCCCATAAAGCTTGTATTCTCTCGTTCTCTCTCTCTCTCTCTCTCTCTCTCTCTCTCTCTCTTTCTCTCTCTCACTTTGTGCCTCTGGCTGCTGGATTCAGTTCCTGTTCCCCATTCATGCAGAGGACTGTGTTTTGTGAGTCTACCCCTAAATAAATAACCCTTTATTATACTCAGTTCTGAGCTAAGTGTGGGATTTCTTTTTAGTGCCCATCTTCAGACTGGGGGAAATTTTTGTCAGCACATATTTTCCAAGAAAGTTTAAAAGAACTTCTCTAAGCATAAGGAATATTATATTGGCAAGAAACACACATGTGCATCATGAAAGGGAGACTTGCAGAAAGAGCAGGTGAAGCTCAAATACAAACTGGTCTCCTCAATATCAAATTGATCTGAAAACAACTTGTTTAGGTAAACAAATGAGTATTTGATTGCATTTTCATGTATGCATGTATATATATATAATTTATTTCTTATGTGCATAAATATTTTACATGTTTCTATGTGGTTATTTGTATGTGAAATTGTAACATGATTTCTAACTGGTCTTAATAATAAAAACTCAGAGTCAACTATCAGGGGCTAAAAGGTGAAGGATCAAAGAAGCAGAGCAACCAGCCACTGAGAGCTCTAACATCTGCCAATGCTCAGACTGAAGGGGTGATCCTGTCCTCAGACTGTCTCCTCAGTCTGTCGCCCCCATAAGGCACTGTTCTTCCTGACTGATAGTCAAGTCCTCTCTCCACCCAGCCATATCGCTCCTGTCTCTGCCTCCCTTGTGCTGGGGTTAAAAGCTTGTGATCCCAAGGGCTGGGATCACCTTTGTGTGAGCTCAGTTCCTCTTTTAGACTGGATCAATTTCACATATCTCAGGGTGGCCTTGAACTAACAGAGATCCGTCTGTCTCTCAGGTCCTGAAATTAAAGGTGTGAGCCACCACTGCCTGGCCTGTAGTGGCTTAGCTCTGCACTCTGATCTTCAGGCAAGCTTTATTTGTTAAAATGCAATGTATTACTACATGAAATAAATGGCAGCAATGGCAGCAATGGGCAGGAAGGGGGAGTACAGTATAGGCAGAGCCCAAGAAGCAGTATTATATTATTTGAAAACAGACTTAGATTATTTGTAGTGAAACCTGCAAACTTTCTGATAACCCCATTAAAAAGTATAAGCAGCACACTAAGAAAGAAAAGAAAAATGGAATCATACAAAATGTTCAACTCAAACTGCAAATGGTGGGAAAAACAAGAAAGGAACGCCTAGAATAAACAGCAACAAAGAGAAAACAATAGAAGTTAGATACCCATCAAATTCACCAATTAAGGGACAACGGCGTCAGAATAGATAAAAAGTGCTCTACAGCATCTACAAGAACCTCATTTTAAACATGAAGGCAAACATTAAAAGTAAAGGATGGAGAAGAAATGGCATGCTGACCAAAAGAGAGAAGAGCCACACTGATTTCACACAGAGCTGACGTCAAAGCAAGAACAGTTGTCTGGGATCAAGAAGGGCTTTGTATAATGACAGTGTGGCCAAAGCTCCGTGAAGTCCTAACCAGCTGTAGTGTATATTCGCCTTGCACCAAACAGAACATGGAAATGCAAACAACAAAGTTCATCACAGTTCAGGGAGAAGCGGATGAGAGTCCTGTTACATTTGGAGATCTCTATACACCTATGTTAGAAGTCGATACATTCAAGGCATGTAAAATCTGTAAGGTCTGGGGCTGGGAAGGTGGCTCAGCACTTAGGGATACCGGCCAGAGGACCCAGCACCCGCATCTATAACTCCAGTTCCAGGAGATCTGGCACCCTCTCCTAGCATCCGAGGGCACCAGGCGTGCATGTGGTGTGGTGCAGAGACATACATGCAGGCAAAACAGCCATACACATAAATAAAACAAATCCTATTTGAAATGAATAATAGAAGGTGCGCAGAGGGGGAACAATGAATTGAAATGGAGACCAGGATCATCAGTGTAGGAAGTCCAGAACCATTAAACAAAGCAAAATACCAACAACAAAAATCCACTCTGTAACAAGGCTACAGAATCCATGACTAATGTCAAAGATTAATCGTCTTTTCCTATTCCAACAATGAACTTGACACTGAAAGTGCATTGTCAACCAGACATGGCCCACGATTTAATCCCAGTACTCTGGAAGCAGAAGAAGGCAGATATCTGAGTTTGAGGTCAGCCTGGCAGACAGAGTTTCAGGACAGCCAGGGCTACACAAAGAAACTGTCTCAAAACAAAAATAAAAAACAGAAGCAACCCCCCAAAAACGTGTATTATCATTCAAATTACTCACACACACACTTATGAAATGAACTAGGTATAATTCTAACAAACTATGTGTGAAATCTACATAAAGACAATTCCAGGCTCTGAGGAAAGAGACCAAAGAACCAAATAGGTGGAGAGAAAATCTATATCCATGACATCACCTCTCCCCAACTTGATCTCCCATTATCAAAGCCCCAATTGAAATCTCTGCAGGTCATTTTGTTGATGTCCAAAGGACTGAAGATCCAGAGGAGCCAACCTAATGTGTAAGAGGAAGAACAACAAAGAAAACTTGTGTTGTTCGTGTGTTTAGGTGTCAGAGCTGGGGTCTGATGACAGGCTGTGAAGGCTACTCATGTTTATTGACGTGACTGGATCTGCAGGGCACACTTGTGTGAGTGAGGTTTGCTTGGTCAGATGATTTGAGAGAGGAAGATCCACCATAAATCTGGGCAGTGCCTTCTGGTGGCAGCCGAGATAAAAGGACGTAAGGGAAGGAAACGACTTTTGCCTGTTTGCCTGCGCTCTCACTGCTCACTGGCAAGTCGTGTGTGTGTGTGTGTGTGTGTGTGTGTGTGTGTATACAACATACACACAGTTTTTTCATCCCATCAGTTCTGTCCTTTTAGGGAACCCTGACTATAACACCAGTAGTTTCAACTCCAAAAGCTTTACCTTAATTTAGAAGCATCAACAGGCCAGTGAGAAGAAAAAAAAAGCAAGTCCTAGACAACCCAGTTGGACACTGTAACGTGTATTTCTTCAACCAGGGGATCATAATGACAGCTGAGCCTTATACCCCAAGAGTCCTTACTACAAGAAGGAAAAGCCACTAAGGAAATCCTCTCTACTCACACCAACCACTGCTGAATCCCAGCTGGTCTCTTATCTGCTCTGTTCAGAATTACCCGGTGGCTCAACGACCATAATGGTATTCCTCCTGCTTCTGTGAGCTGGTAGCCTCACTGCTGCTGTCACTGGTGGTGCCTCACAGGGCATATTTAGGAGGTGATCCCCCGCTCAGCTACATGAGGCTTTTCCACAGCATCGCGACGAGTAAGACAACAAAAGCAGAGACTCTGAGCCCCTGGGTCCCCGCCTCAGAAACTGCATGATGCTGTTTCTGCGACATTCCAGTAGTCAGAGAAAATCCATGGAGCATGGACTGAGGAACTAGACTGCCACTCTTGGAAAGAGTTGAGAACCACACTACCAAAACCATGAGCACAAAATGGTATGACATGCTATGGTACAAGCTGTCATATGTATTCCTCTCCTTGGCTGTGTCTCACAGCTCCGTCATAGGGAAAGCCTCAGAACCTCTCCCAAGCTCAGAATCAGACTCAGGAGAACATGATCTCACACAGGTCATCCTCAGACAAGGGAACCTCGAGCTCTTCCTTGCAGGAACTGTAAAAATGTGTGACCTAAGGAGAAAATGATGTGCCCCAAGACCCATGGTGTCCAATGGGAAGGTATGGGTAAGATGTGTGCAGGAGATACTACCATTCAAAGTCAGGGAGAGTAGCCAGGCGTGGTGGTGCATAGCTGTAAGTGAGTGCATGCCTGCACTTGAGAAGCTGAGGCAGGGGGATTACAAGTAGAAGGCCAGAGGCAGGAGAGATGGCTCAGCAGTTGGGAGTACTCGCTGCTCATCCAGAGGATCCAGATTTGGTTTCCAGCACCCATATGGCAGCTTGTAATTGTCTTTAACTTCAGTTCTGGGGTATTTGATGTCCTCTTCTGGCCTCTTCGGGCACTGCACACATGTGGCGCATATATACACATGTAGGCAAACACATACATACATTAAAAAATATATTTTAAAAATCAAAAGTCAAAGGCTAGCCTTGCCTACAGAGCAGGGAAGAGAAAAGAGACAGACAGAGAGAGAGGGAGAACTGGAGGTATAGAATTATCCCTGGTCCATCCTAAAGTCCAACTGAATGTGCTCAGACCTGCTCCGCTAGACACAGACACCCTCTATCAGGGTACCTGTTCTGTTTCTTTAATCGCTTCTCTAGCTTATTCTTTCAGCTCTTGGCCCTGGTCCACACTTGTGGCTTGACTTTCTGAGGAACCTTTCATTGGCAACAAAATAAACATCCCATGTTCGCATCTACGTTTTTGCTTTCTTGGTCTCTGGAGACTTCCCACAGAAGGTTGGGAGCACAGAGGTCTATGTTTTTTATTTATTTTAATTTATTTTTTCATATCACCATACATTCTATGTATATGAGTTTCATAGAGGCAGTTTCATTCAACAGTATCATTTACTTAGCCCACATTCACCACCCCTAAGATCTCTCCTTCCTTCCTCTTCCTCCTCCTCTCCCTCCCCACCACTTCCTTCCCTCAGTGCCTCTCCACTTCATGTATCCACATGGAATCTAGGACACACAAGCACGGGAAAACACGTGGTATTTTTCTGAGTGCACAGGCCTCTTTAATTTTTAATTCTCTCTCTCTCTCTCTCTCTCTCTCTCTCTCTCTCTCTCTCTCTCTCTCTCTCTCTTGCTTTCAGTCCAAGATGACAGTAACCTCATAAATACAATAATTTCAAAACCCTTCGAGGGTTTGCTATGCATTTTATAGTCTTTCTCCATGTGCCAAAAAGCACATCTATAATTCTTCCCAATACATAGCTGTGCTTCGGACAAGGCTCTACAAAACAATAAATACCCTTAAGAGTCTCAGAAACATTTTGTCTGGCTGACAGGGACTATTAGGCTCCTCTTTAAATTTCTCTGAAGTCTGAATGGTCACAGTCCAGATTCAATGTTTACCTTGAGGCCGTTTCTTATTTTGACAATCTTCAGTCGACTGGAGAGACAGGGATTTTTAAATAGTTTTATTTTCCCGCTCACCATGTCTTGTCTCTCCTGTAGTTCATGTAAAGTCTAATTTTAAGAAACTGTTTCATTCTTTGGATCATTTCTCTGAAGGTCAACAGGCACTGTGACTGAAATCCTCCAAGTCCCCAAGGTCATTGGATGCATTTCCTTCTCTTCCAAGTTACCACAGATGTGAGTTTGCCCCAGAACACAATATCACCAGTCCCTTCCTGTAGCACTTTTCCTGATTCGCAGAGCCTGCTAGCAAAATCCTTACTTCCCTGAAGTCTACCTGCCATCCGGTCCCCAGGCCAATGTCACACATGTTAGGAGTTTGTTCCTCACGACCCTGCCAGACACCAATTTCTGTATCAGTTACTTATCACCATGCAAATGGACCCCCTAAAACTCGGTGAATTAAAAAGACCAGAGCTGATTTCCCCCCTCAGGATACTGTGGGTTGACTCGGTAATTCACTGGCAGACTTTACTTGGATTTTGTGGTGACTAATCTTGACAGGAGTCACCTAAAACACAAGCAGCTAAGGCACTCCTAGGAGGGGCTTCATGATCAGATTATAGGAAGCAGGAAGACCCCCTATAAATGTGGATGGCACATTCTGACGGCAGCCCAGATGAAAGAACACAGAAAAATGGAAGTTTTGTGTTGTGCCTTTTTACTCTTCCTACCTCTGGCAAGTTCGTCCATGGTTTTACTGCTGGATTCCTTCTGGGATGTGAGAACCAGTGTCTTCACGCCTCCAACATGAACTGAAGACCAGTGACTCTCCTGGAACCCTCCAACATTCAGGGCCAGTTTGGAGCTTCTGAGATAAATCCAGCCTCACAGACAGAGCAACTCCCAGTTTCTCGACCACTCCAGTATGAGACAACCATTGGCCTACCTGGACCATATCATCATTCCAATCTAAAAAAAATCCCATGTATAAGCATTTTGTTGGTTCTGTTCCTCGAGAGAACTCTAACACAGGTACCACTGGGTGGCAGATGGGCATTTGGACTCACCTGGTATTTCTCTCTAGAAAGGGTTCATCCAGTGCAGCACTTTCATGTCAAGAGTAACGGCAAACGATGCCACAACCCATGTAAGTACAGCCTCAAACGACACTTGGTGTCACTTGGTTCATATTCAACAGGTCAAGTCACAACACTCGTCCACAGTCAAAGGATGGACAGACAAACATCTGTTGATTGAAAGAGTGTAAAAGAGACGTGAATGCAGGCAGGTCTGATTCATTAAGGCTACTATTGTAACCACTATACTAATCTACCCACATTTTATGTAATATTTTTACATGTAAGGAAATATGTGAGTATGTGCACAGTGTAATCTTTCTTCTACCTGAATTTAGAATCATGATATTTGCATTACTAGCTTATTTAGATGAATGTAGTTGAGTCGTAATGCTTTATGATCGTAAGCCAGTGAATGGTCTGTAGTATATTTGGCAAAAGTAATGAATTCTTAGTGATTTGAGATTTGCTTAGAGCTCCCAGCTATAAAATGTTTCCTGTGAAGTAAAATGACATTGCTGAGGAATTCTGTGTGTGTGAAAATGATAGGGTTTGTGGATTAACAAAGTGAGAAGTAATGAGTTCCACTGTCTTTTCGGCAGTCATAGAACTGGAATTCCTCTCAAGAAATTGATTCCAGGAGAGAAGGCAAGGATGACATCATATTGAAGGCGGCAGGCTGTAAAAGCCTCCATTTCTCCATTACAGACATCGTTTTTATCAGACTATATAATTTATATTAATTACATTTTCACATCGATAACTTGGCAATAGTAATTTATAATCTGAGTCTATTATCTTACTATGGAGTATTTTTTTTTTTTTGCAAAGGCTCAAGACAAAATATAGCTTCCTGTCTTTATTTCTCAGAATCACTTTTACTGTTTAAACTGAGAAATATTTATGCACTGGGATATAAAGTGTTGCTTTTCAGTTGCCTGAGATGGAAAGAAAATGTTATTTTTACCACTTCCAAAGATGTATAAAAACTAATTATTATAAGAATACACCACAATATTTACAATCTTCTTTCACATGTTAAAGGAGCTGTTGGTAAAGTTGGGTTGAGTAACACTAAGTAAGATCATCTCAACTGGAAAACACCTGGTTTTATACATAGAAGAAAGAACCAAGCAAATCATAGGAGATAGTGTATAATGATTTATCTATAATTTATTTGTTTAATAGTCTTCATTAGGCCTAAAGTTGAGACCCTTATTGAGGATGACTTGAGATAACTATCTTTCAGATAAATCACACACTCAGAAAAAAACTGAAATCTGTAAAACACTTAAGGCATTAAGTTTTTCAGTAATTTGGGATGTGGAATTCCCTCTGTGTGCTATGAATATGTTTTATTAACATTGGTTATTGGAGAAGCTATTTCAGCCAATGGCTTAATAGATAAAGCCAGGCAGGAAATCCAAACAGAGATATATAGAAAGAGTCAGTGGAGTCAAGGAGACACAATGTACAGACTCTAGATCCTTACCAGTAAGCCACATCCTCATGCCAATACATGGATTAATAGAAATGGGTTAGTTCAAGATGTAAAAGCTAGCTGGAAATATGCCTAAGCTATTGACCAAACAGTGTTTGTTGTAACTAATACAGTTTCTGTGTTATTACTCGGATCTGGGCGACCAGGAAATGAAAGAGCAGTCTCTGCCTACAAATTTGTGCTGTGAAATCTTTCTCCAAAGCCATTTCAAAAGTCTGATAGTCATCCTGCCAAAATGCAAAATTAAGGGTTAGCAAGGTGGTTCTGCAAGTAAAGGCTCATGACACCAAAAGCCTAATGATGAGTTCAATCTCCAGGACCCATGTGGCAGCAGAGAACTGACTCCTTCAGGTTGTTCTCTAACTTCCACATGGGCCAGTACACACACACACACACACACACGCACGCACGCACGCACGCACGCATACATAAACGTACACACATGCACGCAAGCACACATGCACACACATGCACATACGCACGCGCACACACACACATGCACATACACTTACACCTATACCACATGTGGTACAGGAGAATTGTTTGTAATCTGTCAATCATGTTTTAAATAAACGCTGATTGGTCAGGCAGGAAGTATAGGCAGGAAAATCAGACAGGAAGTAGAAAAAATGCAATGAGAACAGGAGAATTCTGGGAAGGAGGAAGTTAATTCCTCCCAGTCCTGCGCAGACCACCAAGGAAGCAGGATGTAATTTGCCAGCTGAAAAAGGTACCGAGCCATATGGCAAAAATACATCAGAATAATGGGTTAATATAAGCTACAAGAGCTAATATGTAGCCTGAGCTAATGGCCAATCAACTATAACTTATAGAGATCTCTGTGTGATTTTCTTTGGGGCTAAACAGCTGTGGGGAACTGGGCGGGACAGAAACCCCCAACAAGCAGGCCCGTCCATGTTACATGCATGCATGCATGCGCAAATAAATTTTAAAAGTTAATGTAAAATTACTACATGAGGTAGCTGTGATAGTCAAATTCAGAGTCAGAAAGTAAAATGGCAGTCTCCAAGAAATGGAGGAGAGGAAGATGAGGAATTATTAGAAATGAATGGTTGGTGTTGGCTGCATAACAATAAATGTGCTTAACACACTAAATTGTGTTCCTAAGTTTATTTGTCTCATATTGGTGTGTGTGCATATACACACGTGGGTACAGAGGCATAAGCATGGTGTGTGTGTGTGTGTGTGTGTTTGTGTGCATGTGTGCGTGTGTGCGTGTGTGTGTGCGTGTGTGTGTGTGTGTGTGTGTGTGTGCATACTGTACATATGGAGCCAGAGGAAAAGCTTGGAGAGTAACCTCTCTCCTTTTACCTTTATGTGGGTTCTAGGGAACAATCCTAGGCTGCCGGGACTGTGCAGAACCACCCCCACCTGCTGAGCCATCTCGACAGCCCTCAGCTATACCCTTAAACATGACAAAAACAGTAAACATGTTGCTGTGTGTATTGTACCACAACAAAAATAATAACTATAATTAGAATAATGCAGATACAAAACAAATACAAATATCTCAGAATATGGGCAAGCACAAGAGAAAGGAACAGCTATGACAGAATATAACAACCATAAAAATATTAGCATTAAAAAAGCCACACTCCCCAAATCCACCAACACTAATACAGCCGACACTCTAAGAGGGCCTGTCAGACTCAGGAATTACTGCTGAGTGACATAAGCAAATCGGGCCATGGTTAGGCTGTAAAATAGCTCATCACTTAAAAAAAAGACTAAGCTTTCCATTTAAATATTGAAAACGTCAGGACTAGCTTAAGCATCACTGTGGTGTCTTTCTGGAACCAGGGCAATGTTTCTAACACTTGCAATCCCACACTCCCTTGCCCTTCTGTTTCTGATGCCCTGCCCTCCTCCTTGACTGAGTCTGAGCCTTTTCTCTAGGTCATAATTCAGACTCTTTGTGGCATCTTCCCACTTTCTCCTTCACTGATAGCTGCCTTTTAGTGTCCAAAATCGTCTGGTGTTCCAACCAGCATTCATTTGATTACCAGAAGGTAATTCCAAGGAAGCTTGTCAGGTGGCTGCCATCGCACCTTGCTTACCAGCCTAGCTCTGGTTCAGCATACATATGGTGTTTCCAGCAATAGATTAATAGCACGGCTGTGGAATCAGTTTGTGGCGGATGAATCAAGCTTTTTAGAAAAGGTCTAACTGCAAGAGTCAGAATCAGACCCAAAGACTAGCTTAGACCTAATCGTCCTATCTGAGTATGCATAGACACAGTTCACACCAAGTCCATCCCGCCAGCAAGGTGCAGAAAAGCAATTTCAGCCAGCCCACCCAAGGAGGCAGTGTGTTTCCTAATGGCTAATTCCAGAAAGCAGCTTTTACTCTGGAATGCTGTGTTCAGAATCCCATTTGGAGAGACCTGTGAAGAGCTTTGAAAAGAAGCTGACACACTTGCTCACAAAGACTTGTTTTACCCTGGGCATATTCTGTGCACGAAGACTCAAATGCATCAGTTAAGTTCTGTAAAGAACTTATGTTTTACCTTTGTGAATGTTTTACAAAGTATGTAAGTTTTACTGTAAGTATAAGAAATACACACACAGAGATATCACAGCATATATCTAAAGCTATTCCCCACAATCCCATCATCTCTAATATAACTAAATAATTGACCTGGCCTTATCCTGCGTAATTCACCAATGCTTCATTCCTCCACAGTGTATACAACCAACTCTCTCTTTCCTTGCTCACTTCTACTTTAAACCACCCTCATTGCAATCCATAGATTGTTTATTTTTATGGGAGTGTGTGCGTGTGTGTGTGTTATACCTATGCAGGCTAAGGTACATACGCCTGTAAGAATATCAGAGGAAGATTATCAAGCATCCTACTGAATCATTTTCTGCCTTATTTTTTTGAGGCAATGTGTAGGCAGAGGCTATTCATTCATTTCCCAGCCACCCAGACCCAAAATAATCACACAGAAACTATATTATTTGCAATATTGTTTGGCTTATAGCTTAAACATATTTCTAGCTAGCTCTTACATTTTAAATTAGCCCATTTTTATTATTTTAAATCTTACTATAAGGCTTGTGGTTTACTGATAAGGTTCTGGGGCCTCTGTTTCCTTTGGCAGCTACAAGGCATCTCATCAATTCTGCCTGCTTTCTCTCTACATCTCTGTTTGGATTTTCTGCCTGACTTTACTTTGTTAAGTCATTGGCCGAAAGCTGCTTCTTTATTAACCAATGGCAGTGAAACATATTCACAGCATACAGAGAGGAATCCCATATCACCTTCCCCTTTCTGTTTAAATAAAAAGGAAGGTTTTAACTTTAACATAGCAAGATTACATACAACAAAGCAGTTATTAAGCAAGAATTATAGTTACAATATTTAGTCCATTTACATTTGCCAAATTAAGGAAAAACTTTATAATTATCCTACCTTTATGAGTCTAAATATCTAATTTATCTTTTATAATTGTAACCATCTTTCTTCAACTCCATCTAAGACTTTAGAAGGATATAATACTACCTAAGTAAACAGGAAGTGCAATGTAAGCAACTTCCAAATTTCTAGAATTGGCAGAGACATCTTGCTGTCCGGATAGTCACCCAAAGTTCTTCTGTAACATTGAGGCATCCATCTTCAGCCAACAGGCCCATAGTATCCAGCAAATGTTTCCTCCAGGAAGCAGGAAATTTGAAGATCTGTTCTGCCTTGGAATGGCGAAGTTCATCAGTTGTTTTCTTCTATGTCCTGCAGAATGTCTGGCAGTTTCTTCTGTGAAGCAGAAACCCTGCAGGACTATTCCATCTTTTGGAAAGTTTAGCACTCATTTTTCTGTGGGTCCTGCATATTCAGTTCATACAACATACCATCAAGCAGTACACACAAGAGCAGTTTCTTGCCCAAATGGCTAGCAAACTCCTTAAGGAGTCTCTTTGATGCCCATCATCCTCATGAAGTAGACTGGTGCTGCTAGGAGCAGATGTGTCTCATTGTCATGAAAAGTCTAAGTTCTTAAACATTTTAAATGTCATATTCTATTAGTGTTTGAAAAGTTTGAAAAATAACTATCCATCTGAAATACATATAACAAAACTGACCTTAAATATGTATTAATAGACCAAGATCCATACCAATGCAAAGTATTTATCTCTATATCATATCCCCCTTTAAATGTAAATAAACATTAATAAACAATCATTTACATAATTTGGACATTGTTCTCTAGACTACTTCCTGCTGATTAGGGATGCTGTTAATCAGGTCTTTCATGGAGTATCCTGTGTGGTAGGTCCATCTCAGCCAGCAGTCCTGAAGCTGCCATGGATGTTGGACTATCTGGGCCATTGCTTCAGGGGATCTTGTTTGATCAAACCATATTAGCCAGTAAGGAATCCACAGCTTTGGCCAGGCAGTAGTGGCGCACGCCTTTAATCCCAGCACTTGGGAGGCAGAGGCAGGCAGATCTTTATGAGTTCGAGACCAGCCTGGTCTACAAGAGCTAGTTCCAGGACAGGCTACAAAACCACAGAGAAACCCTGTCTCGAAAAACCAAAAAAAAAAAAAAGAAAGAAAGCAGGAATCCACAGCTTTTTATCCTCTGTGTAAACAAAAGCAGAACCGCTTTTGTAAAGCAACAAATCCTTAGACCCAAATTTGGAAGTCAAGATACCTTTAAAACATAATTTGGTTTAGCTTAGCAGCCCACACAATGAAATGTCTCTCTGTACTTAGCTCATTCATAGTCAAAAATGCAAAGAAAACACAATAATATACATAATCCAGACTCTCTATGTATATTCCATCTTTATGTGGCTTATTTTTTACTCTATTAATTTTCTTACGAGTTTAATATTTATTATCTTTACTCCTTTAATCTATGACTGTCTGTACTCTTTTATAACTGAGCCATCTCACCAGCCATTGATATTCAATTTTTAATAAGTCTATAATTTGTCTTTCAATTCTTTTTTAAATGCCTCACTTTATTTACTCAGGAGCTTCCACAACTGTCTACCATGTCTCCCTGTTGCTGACACAATTCCATATAGAATCTGCAGAGAAATCTTTCTCTAATCACTGACTCTAGAAAATTGTTTCACGCACAGCCCAAGATCTACTCCTTCTGCAGGAAAAACCCCCTGTTCACTCTCCACGAAGGACCAGGGGCACTGCCTATACACACCACATATGAGAGACTGTCAGGACCTCTATGTCAGTGAGTGTGCCATTTGTAGATTCTACCAAAAACATATGGGGAAAAGAGGGGTGCCATAATTTTCCTCTCATGAATGTGCACAGGTCCCCTGAGATACTTTGTCCAATTTATAAAGGTTTTGGTTTCTACTTGCATCCCAGAACCAACACCCTACAGAGGCAGGTTTATTTCTATATATTCCAACTGAACATTTGATAGCGTAAATACTAACAGGAAGGAGTTTCTAGGGCCACTCACATTGGTGGCTCCAAAACTGTCAAGATTTTTCCTACTTGGCTTTTACATTTTGAGCAATCTATGAACAAGAGAATTCCCTCAAAAGAAGCTTAAAGGAAAAATTCCTACAGGAGAAGGATGTCTCAGGGTTGGGGAGATAAGATAAAGCAATCTCAGGGTGAAGGAGACAGCTCAGTAGGTAAGTAACTGTGAGAACTTGAGCTTAGATTTCAAGAACCCACATAAAAAGACAGATATGACATCTTCCCCCTTCATAGCACCTGTATCCTACCATGACCATCTCTAGAGCCCGGCCCTCCAAGTCCCCAGCCCCTCAGGGTCCCTTTATATTTTCCTGGTTTCTTTGGTTACTTCATGTTATAGACTCACTAACTACGAACCACAAATAAGAGAGAACATTGGCCATTAGTCTTTCTGGGTCTGGGTTACCTCAAAAATGGGGCAGCAGCCTAAGATGGGGTTTTGCTAAGCCCAAGATTGCTTCCTACTGACAAGGTAAAACGCTGACTAAAGCCTACTTCAGGGCTGGGGCTTGTCTGGTTTACCAAGGGAAGTCAAGGCAGGAGATCAAGGCAGCAATCTGGAGGCAGAAACTGGAGCAGAGACCACAGCAGACTGCTGTTCACTGCTGTGCTTCCTGGCTTGCTGAGCGGTCTTTGAGGGAGTTGAAGAATAGTTATAATTATAGTTTTCACTAGTTATAATAGAAGATACAGTAGATATAAATGTTGCAACTGTAATTCTTGCTTGATACCTGATTTGTTATATTTTTTAATTTTTTTAATATTTTATGACTTTACTATATTACAGTTAAAACCTTCCTTTTTATTTAAAGAGAAAAGGGGAAATGATGTGGGAAGTCCTTCTGAATATGTGTTATTTTTATTGGTTAATGAATAAAGAAGCTGCTTTAGCCTGTGATAGGGTAGAATAGAGCAAGGTGGGGAAGACTGAAGTGAATGTTGGGAAGGAGAAGGGGAAGTCAGGGAGAAGCCATGTAGCCACTGCTACAGACAGAAACGCCGAAATCTTGCTGGTAAGCCACAGCCATGTGGCAATACACAAAATAATAGAAATGGGTTAAACAAAGATATAAGAGCTAGCTAGCAATATACTTAAGTGATTGGCCAAGCCGTGATTTAAATAATATAGTTTCTGTGTGGTTATTTCAGGAGTCTGGGCAGCGGGGGAACAAGCAGCCTTCCAACAACACACATGTATTAGTTCTCAACAGAAAAAAAAATGCCTTTCCTTTCTTCAAAAAGAAAATAAAAAATAAACAAAAAGTCTTCTCTTCCCATTTAGCCTCCAAGCCCCTGAGAAAATAACATGCAAGTTTCTGTCCTTGTGTGGCCTGCATTTAGCTTAAACAGCCTCTGAAGTCAAAGCCGACAGAATTTTTGTAGGTGTGGAAGAGTAGCAGGGGCAGGAAGAATGAGCTAAAGAAAAATTTACCAAGCAGCTAGGTTACTTCCTTTATATTTACTAAATAAATAGGTTTAGTACTTACTATAAAATATAAATCTCATAAAAGTTGTCTCTGTCATTTTTTGTTGCTATAACTAAATATCTGAGAACCGAATAATTTATAAAGAAATCTATATAAAATCTATGTAAAAATCTATTTACAGTGCTGGAGGTCGGAAGTCTAAGACTGGGTAACCATATCTGCTCAGTTTCTGGTAAGAGTTCTCTTGCTGGGTTGTACTGTGGTAGAGTGTTACAGCACAGCCACTCCCTCAGTAACTCAGGAAGCCACAAATCATCTCCCAGGATTCCACCTCCAAGACCATTAGCATAAGACTTCGGTTATTAAGTTTCCAGCATGAAAAATTTGGAGAGCACATCCGATGCCCAGCCCATCTTATGCATTTATTATTCATCACCTCTCATGGTGCTGTGGGTGAGTTCAAGTGAGTGGTTCTAGTTTGGGATCTTTCATGGAGCTGCGAGCAGGCAGCAGCTGATTAAACAAGATGGAAGAACACAGACAGAAACTCTCAAGGCTGAAGGTTGATGTTATCTCTTGGCTAAAGGAACACTGCTGGAAGCAATTTGCATGATATCAACCAGCCCACCTACAAATGATCTCACTAGACACAATTCCTCAGATCTTGAAGATCACAGCCAGGTCCTAAGAGGAAATGTCTCAAGAGCCAGCATTCCAAGAAATGCAGGAAGAGGCAGCAAGCTGCTTATGGCCTAAAACTTCAGATGCATCCCATAGTCAGGGACAGACTTCATAAAAACGTGAATAAGGTAGGGGGTACTGAAGAGAAGGACCCACAGTTAAGTGTACTTGTTGCTCTTGCAGAGAACTAAAGTTCAATACCCAGAACCCACATGGCAGCTCACAAAGGTCTGTCACTCTACTTCCAGGGCATCTGACAACCCTACAATGGGTGCCAGGCACACATGTATATAGACATGCATGCAGGCAAAACACCCACACACATAAGATGATGAATAAATCTAAATAACACATATAAACAGATTTTTTTAAAAAAAAGTATGATTAAGGAAGGTATGGCTCCTTGAGATGGAAAAATCTCTTTTTAAAGATAAATTATTTATTACATATATAATATTATGCTTGCATGTATACTTGCCGGCCAGAAGAGGGCACCAGATCTCACTACAGATGGTTGTGAGCCACCATGTGGTTGCTGGGAATTGAACTCAGGACCCCTGGAACAGCAGCCAGTGCTCTTAACCTCTGAGCCATCTCTCCAGTCCTGGAAAAATCTTTAAAGAACAAACAGATAGATACATTATAAATAGATGATAGATAAATAAATAGATGATAAAGATAGATAGTAGATAGATGCATGCATACATGTTACATATCATACAGCACAGAATGCATTATTATTATATAAACATGTTATAAAATACGCTTTACACACATTATTTCATCACATAAATGAGTCTGGGAAGTAAGTATAATTTTCCATTTTACCAGTGAGGCACCTGAGCTTCAGAGAACTTAAGTCAGTAGTCCAAGATGACCAAGCAACACCTCCCCTCTCCAAAATCCAGTCAATGCATCATCTGCTCTTAAAATGCAAAACTGTCCATCAGCTAACTTACTTTCAACATGCAAAATTCTGCTCTATGCAGCACTGGTGGAGAAGCTCTTAGCACTGGGTCAAGGAGATGTCTCAAGAGGTGAAGAGCTCTCTATGCTAGCCTAACAACCCAGATGCCTAGTTCAGATCCCTGAGTTCAGACCTCTAGATCTTAAAAGCGAGATGCTGGAGCCCAAGACTGCAATCCCAGCACTCCCATGGTGAGGTGAGAAACAGAAGAATCTCCTGGAAAGCTTGTGGGTCATTTAGCCTGGAGTAGGCAGCAAAGAGCCGAAGACCAAGAGACTTCCTGCCTTAACAAAGCTGGAGGCAGGAACCGGCTCCTGAAAGTTGCCCTCTGACCTCTACGTAGATGTATGTGTATACTATCACACACAAACACACAAATACGCACATCGTGCACACACACACATAGTACAAGCACACATAAACAAAAAGAAATACTAAAGAGTTGCTAAGAAGCCTTTTAAAATATGATCTTATTATGAAACTCTGCCATGATGGTAGACATGTAGAAATAGGAAGGCCTCCAGTATCAACCAGCCTCGGCTACATAGTGAGTTCAGGATCAGCCTGTTTCAAAAGACAACAAAAGATCTTGAGGTATGAATTGTGGCAAACAACAACACTTCAATTTTGATCAATCCTCTCCATCAAACTCCTGAAATTAAGTGCAGGAAGTATTCTGCCTCCCATACCTACAATTTGATCAATCCACGAAGGATCTTTTTTTTTGGGGGGGGGGGGCTTTCTTCTTTCTTTTTTTTTTATTTTTCTTTCTTTTTACACATGACCTTGCTGTATAACTCGGCTGATCTCAAATTTGCAACCTAATTTCCTAACTCACAGCACCTTGTGCCACCACACCCTGCTATACAGACTAAACAACACGGCATAGCACATTTAGGATGGGTTAGGTATACAAACTGGAGATGATTTAAAACAGGGGTGTCCAACCTTTTGACATTCAACATGACATTGTCATCTACAAATGTGTTGAGCTACATTCTTAGTTATCATGGGACACATTTGTCCACGAGCCATCAATCAGATGGTCCTGAAAAGTACACAGAGTAATGTTCATGGAGTTTATGAAAATATATACAGCACTGTATAAGAGATTAAAACATGAAAGGAGTTTGGTATGGGGAAGTGCCGAACAGACAACTTTATTGGGAACAGCCAAGGGAAATGGCACTAAAAATGTTTCTTGATCTCTTTGTATATTCTTTAGCGATAGAAAGAAACATTAAGAGTAAGATAGATACAGATCAGATCCGGGTGGAGAGCAAGGACCAGCATCCTCCCGAAGGAGAAACTCCACCACATTGCTCTTGGTATGTTTCGTCCAAGAGGAAGGAATTGTCTTTGTTGAACGCGTAAAAATTTAAATACTATTGATTTTCTCCCTACAGACCAGGAGAACAGGGGTGAGAGAGTGTGTGTGGGGGGGGGGGTGTGAGTGGGTTTAGAATGCTTTTCCTTTTCCTCTGTAGTAGGTAGAGGGCCATAAAAACCTTCAGCTATTTTATCATGGTGTTGATCACTTTCCCTACCTACAGGGCAATAATTTTCCACTCTGCAAGGCAATCAATATGCTATCTACCACCATTGACTCCCCTCTAGTCCCTTCTCCTTACCCTCGCAGTTTTAAAGATATTTCAAAAATTACAACTTCTTTAACGTTTCCATTTTAAGCCTTTGGTTCTGTTCAAAACTGTTAGTTTCCGACTTAAGGGAAATTTTTGTTTGTTTGTTTGTCTCTGCTCTCCAGTTAGAAGCCCCATAGTTTAGTTTTTAAGGACTCCAGTCACAGTATACCTTATTTGTCCCCTTGTGTCTGCTACTGGAGCCCTAGGTGTTTTGTATAATGCATGAACGAGCCCCGCTTAGAAATAGAAATGCATTTTCAATAAGTATTTATTATGTTGTTCTGAGCATACAGCTTTAAATTTGCCCGCTGTAGCTTGAAGCATTACACAAACTGCTGGTCTGCTGACTGCCTCTCTGGCAGCAGCACACACAGAAAATAGATTGCTAAGGGTTTTTTCCCCCTCCTCCTCCCCCTCTCCTTCTCTTCCCTCTTTCTCTCT
>NC_022034.1:12574571-12575316 GCF_000317375.1 Microtus ochrogaster | reverse complement strand
CTCCCTCCCTCCCTCCCTCGTTTTTTCCTCTTTCTGGTTTTCTTTAAACCAGTCGTGGACATTTTTTTTAATCTTGTGGCATTTTTAATCAACACGTATTTCCTTCCAAGACCTATGCTCCTCTATTGATTCCCATTAAAATGCTTTTCTTTTCTTTGACCCCCTCTGCTGATCGAATTTCAGATCAGCCACAGGATATGCAACTAACCTTCCGGCACTACTGAACCCAGCCGAGCGAGGGTGATCAAAAGACTTGATGCATTCATTAAACATTCCCCTCGCCCGGGCAGAAGCTCTAATGGAAGCTATCTCTTTGCACGGCAAATTTTCCCCCCTTTTTGTCTTTCCCTCCACCCTCCAAAGGAAAAAGAAATGTTTTTTTGCCTTTGATCGCAAGGGAGGGGAGGGGGGAGAACATGAGAACAAAAGAGACCTATCTTTTTCCCCCGGGCTGACGTCAGTTTGATTTTACTGACAACTATTCGAGCGTGCGGAGCAGTTGGAAGCGGCCCCGGCCGCCCCCGCCCCCCACACCTTCCACTTTGGGGAGAAAACAAGACTTTTAGCGGCTCCGGAGACGCGCCCTGAAAATGGCCCGCTCCGCAAAGGGCATCCGAGGCTTATTTGTGTGGCACGATCTTTACTGGGGCGGAAAACACGCGGCGGGGGAGGAGCGGGAACGGGCGCAGCCGGGCGGGGAGAGCCAGGAATGTTCCTTCCCGGCCGCGAGCCGAGGACGCGGGCC
>NC_022034.1:12561448-12574444 GCF_000317375.1 Microtus ochrogaster | reverse complement strand
TTTTCCCCCCCTCCCCCCCCCCCCCCCCGGGCAGCGGAGGCCTCGGCGGCGCCAGTCTCCGCTCCGGGAGCGCGGCGGGCGGTAAAACCCGGGCCGGATGGGGTTGCGGATCGTACGACGTGGCGGCGTGGCCGGTCTGGAGGCCGCAGCAAGCAGAGGCCCCGTTCCGGCGTCCTCCACCCGGCTGGAGAAGCTGCAGAGGTCCCAGGCGGGCCCCGGGAGGAAAAGGATCGGCAAGAGGGCAAAGCCACAGCTGCGGTTGCCAAGGACCCGAAGATGTATGAGCGGCCTGAACCGTTTCTGGAAAAGTCATATTTTCCAGGTTTCGTGAAGTAGTCACCCGCTCCTAGTCTAAATCTGGAGGCGGCTGTGCATCTATTTCAGGGAGAGAGGAAGATGTGAAACTAGACCGGACTCCGGGAAACGTGGGCAGTGGGGTTGGCCTGCGCCTGAGGTCCACTCGGTCCCCTCCTCGGTCCCCTCCTGACTCCACACCTGGGGGTCTTCGTTAGCCTAGGGCCTGTTGGGGCCCCTGGAGGGAGGCGATTAGAAGTGGCCTAAGGCTGGGGGCGTGGCTCAGTGTAGTGGTCTACGGTTCACCCCAGCAGCAGAGTCGAACCCCACCTCACTTTTCTTTACTTTTCCAAGTAAAAACATGCAGGAAATAAAACTTCAATTTTTCACTTGACCCCTTGTGTGAACCGTAATTATTATTTTTTTCTTTGAAGTGGGTGGGAATAGAACCCTAACCTTCCGGCCTGGTACAATACTCAAGTACATCCGCAACCATTGCCCTGGAGGAAATTAAGTATGTGTGTTTTCTAACCATCTCCCGGTGACTGAGGAGGATTCCCAAAGCATGAATACCAAGGTTTATGATTTGATATCTACCCTAGACCCACCATAAGCACTGAGTAAGGGTTTTTCTGAATGAGTGTATGTAAGCTAGAATGAAGTTTTGAGAGACTAAATGGAAAGATCTCCTAACTTTAACTGAGTAAGAGGGATAGACAGGGCTTCCTAAAAGGCTGGTCAGTTGGTCAGCACCAGCCACACACAGATTCCATGCTGAGGCGAGGACATGAACATGAGATTGTGTGACAGAAACGTCATAGGGCTAAGTAGTGATGTCAGTATGTGATACAATAAAGAATATGGACTTACAGAAACCAAGAGAAAAAGAAAACAGGGCAGTGGACAGCTTATGGGAATTTTAGAAAAATTACATGAAATGAAAAATGTCCATGAAAAGCCCTGGCTTGGGAGGTGGGGAGACACTGGATAGCATTGTGGAGGTTCTCCCTGGAAAAGGGGAGCAAGGTAAGTATGAAGTTAATGTTTTCATTAGCCATCTCCGGCCATTAGGATCTTTCTTATGGGTGAAGACATGAGTTGATTTAGACACAGAAAAAGGTATTAGTCATCTTTGTAAGGAGATGAAACTCACTGGAGACAAGATAAATGTCTGCCCCGAGGAATTTTAAATAAGCCGTGGCAGGGTCACAAAATGGAGAGCAAGAGAATATGCAGTCAAGTCACTGAAGATATAATTCAGGGCCAGAGGGACGGCTCGGCACTTAGGAGCACCCGTTGCCTCTGCGGAGGACTCGGCGGAGGACTCGGCTCGGTTCCCAGCACCTATGTGGTGTCGCACAATTGTCGGTAATTCCAGCTTCAGGGAAGCAGTCAGTCTCTCTCGGCCTCAGGACCAGGCACACATGCTGCACATACAGACGTGCAGGCAAAACCTTCAGGCGTGAACTCTAAGTCAGTACATAATCTGAAAACACAGTGTGGAGCTGGAGCTGGATGGCCGTTAGCGAAACACTCAGGTTGCACATAGGGGCAACTGAGCTCAACTTCCAGTGTGCATTCCTAATTCCAGCACTGAGGAGATGGAATCAGGTGGATCCCTGGGGCTCCCTGGCCAGCTAACCTAGCCTACTTGGCAAGCTCTGGAATAATAAGAAGCTTTGTTTCAAACACCAAAGTGGATGGTTCCTGAGGAATAAGACCTGCCAGGACCTGAGCAGCTTTGGACCTAACCTTACTGGGCTGAAGGGGAAAAAAACAACAGACACAAGCACCCACCTACAAAGAAAAGCAGGGAAGGGTAGGTGGTGAGCTCTGATAGACACATACCAGCAGCCCTGGGTGCTGTCAAATCTCAAGTGGAGAGTCTGTAGGGCAGCAGTATCGGGCTGCAGTCATCTTGGAGGAGAGAAGTGTGCTCTGTAGTTCCTGCAAACACTGTCAACATCCATATTCAACCAGGGAAAGTTGTGAGGATTCCACTGAGTCTAAGGAAGTGGTTTTCTTTTGTTCTTTTTTGATTTTTCAAGACAGGGTTTCTCTGTAGCTTTGGAGCCTGTCCTAGAATTCGCTCTGTAGACCAGGCTGGCCTCGAACTCACAGAGATCCACTTGTCTCTGCCTCCAGAGTGCAGGATTAAGGGCAGTGGTTTTCAACCTGTGAGTCTAGATCCCTGTGGGTCCTGGCAGGTCTATTCCTCAGGAGCTATCCACTTTGGTTTTTGAGACAAAGCTTTTTGCATATTAGATATTTACTTTACGATTCATAACAGTAGCAAAATTACAGTTACAAAGTAGCAACAAAATAATTTTATGGTTGGGGTCACCACAATGTGTGACAGCATTAGAAAGGTCTACGGCATTGTGGTCCTTGACATGGCTGTGGTCATGTCAATAATACACATTCACTCAGGGCTGCAACACTCAAGGTTGACCTCTGGCCTCCATACACAGGCGTGTACATGTACACCTGCATGAACACATGCTTAAAACCACAGTGCTTTATTGGAAAAGCGCACACGATACATTGCTACTTGAAGAAGCAGGTTATAGGTTTAACAGGTATGTAAGGACACGCCTAAAATATGAGGGATGCTCTCTGGGTGGAGCCATTCTAAGTGTAATTTTTCACTTTCTCATTCATCCCTGTAGAACTGGCTGAAGCAAGTCTCCATATTTTTTGAAGCCCAGGGCCCTTCTGTTGCAACACGTGTGCTATCGGTCACACTGGGTGTCCTCCTACGGAAAAGCAAAGAACACAGTCTCCGGAGTCAAGCTGACCTGAGGTCTGCACAGGCGTCATTTTTCACTGCCTGTGCCATCTGGCTCCAGCAACCACAAGACCTTTCTGGGCTTCAACAACTTCATCTGTGAAACAAAGGTAATAACAGCATCTACCTAACAGGGTGTTGTGAGGCTCCTGCCACGCACGAGGTCTCAGCCTGGGAGAGGAGAGCGTCCGCGGGAGGCAGAGGGCAGTGGCTTCGGAGAACACCTCTTCTTAGCGGTTTCTTCCTCCGTCATCGTGACAGTCCTTTGTGCCCACAACAATCCTTCGTTCTCTCACACAGTAAGACTGAACTTTCTCACCCTCTGACGTCATGGGTGGCCATGTAATAAACTTTGGTCACCAGTGTGGACAAAGGTAACGTGTGACCAGTGAGCTGCTGGCCAGGTTCTATTTTGACATCTGCCACGACAACCAGCAATGCTCAGATCGTGTCTTCTGGAGCCTGATATTGGGGAGGGTGCAGAGCCTGTCGTAACCCTTGAGAGAAGTATAGCACAGGGAAGATCGAGTCTGGTTTTTAGACCACAGGGAAACCAGGGGCTCTTTGCTGCCTAAGCCTTGTTTATCTCATCCTGGGAGGAGAGGGGGCCACTTTTTAGTATTGAGACCTTGAGAAAGGTATTTCCCTGGTCAGGCACCCATCCCTTCTCATATACAATGTAGGTGCAGTATTCTCCATCCACGGGGTTGGAGAAGAACATGTTTGCATGTGTGCAATGTTCTGTCTTGTGCCTGGTACTGGTAGGGACACGCAAAGTGACAGGGTCAGGTCTCCCCGTAGCAGCTTCTCCCCCACTCGCTGAATGAGACCCACTATCGATGCTGACGGGATCTGCTGGGCCAGCCCCTTGCCTTTGAGTTTCTGCACACTCGTGTGTGCAGGTGTATGTGTATATACAAGTGTGCATGTGTGTATATGTGCGTGGATGTGGAGGACAGAGAAACAACCTCACGGAACATTCCTGGGGTAGTCAAAAGGCCCAGGACCACAGAACATGACTGTGCCCGACACAGACCACTACAGGATAATAACATCCAGCTTCTTCTCATGTAAAACCAGTCTTCTGCTGGAGCCACGCTGGTGGCAGAGGCTGCTCGTTCGTTTCCTGACTGCCTAGACCCAGGATGATCACACAGAAACTGTATTATTACAACACTGCTTGGCCTATTAGCTCTTGCCTCTTATTGACTAGCTTTTATATCTTAAATTACCCATTCCTATTATTTTATATTTTACCACAAGGCTTGTGGTTTTCCAATATGGTGTGGGGGTGTCTTTCTCCTCCAGCAACTACGTGGCATCTCCCTGACTCTGCCTACTCTCTCTCTCTCTCTCTCTCTCTCTCTCATCTTTTCCAGCCTGGATATAGTCTGTTAAGCCATTGGCCTAAAGCAACTTTTTATTAACCAATGACAATCAAACATATTCGTAGCATACAGAGGGGAATCCCACATCACCACACTTGCAGGGACAGCACTCAGGAGGCAGAGGCAAGAGGACCTCAAGTTTGAAGTAGCCCTTGACTACATAGTTAAATCATGTCTTTAAATCAAAAAACAAATGTTAAAGGAACATTTATTTTCAATAAAGCCTCACTATAACAACACCAGTGTTCTTGCCCCCTTGGTTTCAGAAGGAGTCTCTCATGTGGAGAGAGTAGCTTGCATGGCTTGGTCTCCCTGGTGCTGTCTGCCCCCTGCTTAGAGGAAGCACATGGCCACATGGCATAGGAAAACATTGTTTGTGTTCCTGCATAAGTGGGGTGTCTCACGGTTCAGACAGTCCCTGAGCAGTCCAGTGAGGGAGTTTGGACACAAGGCCAAGCACCCCTGAGAATCAGAAGTGTGGAGCGGCTCTCTTCTCCTGGCTCAGCAGGAGGTATTGTGGAACCTTGCCAATGTGGAAATGAACAGAAAGGACAGTGAATTCCCAGGCAGCCCCAAAGACACCTTATTGAGTGGATTTCCTCCAGGCTGATGACGAACACAAGTCCCCAGAAGCTATCTTTACCTTACCCAAGGGACAGTCACCCCCACTAGTGTTGTGAGTGATTGACGTCCGTATTTTCACACCAGTGAGGGGTTCCCACACAGCTTCTCTGCTCAGCCTTACAGCAGTCAGGCAGTCAAGCGACATGAACCCTCCTTTGCTGATCCTCTCTAGGACATGATCCTCCTAGGCTTCAGGACTGGGGCAGCAGTCACGCAGAGGAAGACCAGGGGGCGGGGAGTATTGAGCCTGGCGGTCCTGTGAAATTAAGGTCAGTAAACAGGGGGCTCATATTCACCTGTTACACAGCCACTGCCGTTTCCCCACAACCAGCCGGCAGCTGCTCCTCCACCTGCCCAGCAACACTGACCCAGGCATTAATGACTTGCTTTCTCTCCGCTCCCACTGCCCATCTTTTCCTAAGTGCCGCTCTCATCATGGCGCTTTCTCATAAAAAAGAAAATGTGTGTGTGTGTGTGTGTGTGTGTGTGTGTGTGTGTGCGCACGCGCACACAGGCTCGTGCGTGCGCGCGTGTGTGCGAGCATGTGCTATAATCTGTAAACACAGCCCTCCAAGGATGGGAACACACACAACAATGTGGCTGTTGCTACGCTGATTGCTCCTAATTAAGGCAGAAATTCACTCTCCAACTGCTCCCTCCCTGGCCGGGGTCCTCTACCTTCTCCTTGACATCAGTTAGGATGTTGTACACCATAACCAGAAGCAGCGGCCCCATGCTATAAACCCAGCACTCGAGGGGCTGAGGCAGGAAGATTGCTGCAAGCGTTAGGCCAGCCTGGGTTACATAGGGAGCTCAGGGCCAGATTGGGCTGCTCTGTGATGTCCTGTCTCATAAAAGTAACAAAAAAATTAAATCCGCACGTAAGCAGGGAGCCTGTACTCCACGAAGCCATCTCTGGCAGGCCCTCTGCAGCTCACACAAGCCCCTCCAAACTAGCTTCATTAATCCCTCAAGGATCAAAACATTACAAAGTGGCCCACAGACAAAGGTGTTCTGAAGGACACACCAAGGTCTTCAAATTCCATACCTGCTTTGTATTAAGCACCTGTCTGTCACAAGGGTTCTTTCTTTTTTATTTATTTATTTTTATTTTGTGTGCACTGGTGTTTTGCCTATCCCCTGGAACTGGAATTGCATGCGGGTGCTGGGAATCGAACACCGCTCCTCTGGAAGAACAGCCAGTGCTCGTAACCACTGGGCCATCTCTCCAGCCCTACAGGGCTCTTTCTAAAGTCACCTTTATTCTCACTCAGTCTCAATCTCACTGTGATTCTCTCTCAGGTTTGAAAAATCCCATCTGAGTTGGGTGTGGTGACTCATACTTCATGGCTCAGAGGCAAAGGCACAAAGATTTCTTTACATTCAAGATTAGCCTGGGCTACGCAATAAGTTCTAAGCCAGCCTGGGCTAGTGTGAGGTCTTGTACCAAAAATTCCCATAATGAAATAACTTATCTAGACACCAAATAATGGAAAACATGTGTTCATGGAAGGGAGGGGGATGGCTCTAAAACCTGTGTGATAGTTTGCAAGGGCTGGCAAAACGAATTATAATAGACTAAGGGTGGGGGTCGACAATAGAAACTGTCTCCCAATGCTTGGAACCGCAAGTCCAAATCTGAAGTATTATCCTGGCCAATTCTTCTGAAAGCTCTGAGAGGGAATGTTCCAGACATCTCTCCTTGACTTGTAAATGGCCTGCTCCTTGTGTCTCTTTATACCATCTTCCCTCCATGTCTGTCTCTGCCGAGCTTTCGCTTAAGGGCCACCCTATTGCCTCACGCTAATTGAATCTACAAAGATCCTGTTTCCAATACGGTCACATTCTGAGGGGCCGGGGGCGAAGAGTTCAATACGTGAACACAGTTTCACAACCCGTAATGGGTTGGGTTAGCAGGCCTTTTGCAAATCAGGTGTTGTAGCAGTTTGTATTGATTGCAGGATCTTGAATCACCATGGAGACAGATCCCTGGGCATGTCTGCCAAGGATAGGTTAGCTGAGGTAGGACCAAATAAAAGAGGAGAAAGAAGCCAGGCTCCAGCATCCATCCCTCTCTGCCTCCTGACCCCAGATGCTAGGTAACCCACTGCCTCAGGCTACTGCTGACCTTAATGCCTCTCCAGAGGGACTGTACCCTGAAATTGTGAGCCCTAAGTTGCATTGTCCCAGCAATGCAAAAAGCAACTAGCCCAGGTGATTTCCAATGATTTAGTGTCAACAAAACTAAAAGAGGATCTAAAGAAGCTATCATATGATTGATCTTTAAATATGATAGATAATATATTATCATATGCTTTGGGCAGATAATTTAGAAGAATTCCAAAAATAAAGAACGTGTTCCTAATAACACTGTCTACATTCCATCTTCTCCTACGGAAGCACCAGGGTTTCTTGACTCTAAAAAAAAAAAAGCAAGATAAAATTCCAACTGATGTTGCCTACTTTGTGATCATAGCAATCTGGTTGTAATATTTATCCCAGTCAGAAACGTGTGAGAAAAGTACAGCACCCATTCCTCTTATTAAAAAAAATATAAACTTCCAATAAAACTTTCCCTTCACGCCAGCACTTATCAAGATTTTCCATGCATTTAGGTTGCTTTGATCCGTCACGTGCTACTACTCATTGTGAAGATAACGCAATCCTGAAAACACTTAGAGCCTTAAGTCATGGGAATTTAAAAATGTATAAATTTTCATTCTTCAACATAGACTTGATAGATGAAAGTATAACATGATATTTGAAAGGGACTTTTTATCATAATTATATTACAATAGCATAAGATTCTGAAGTAGAATGGAAATAAAATTTCTAAAAGAAAAGGGAGCACACATATACATACACACACACACACACACACACACACACACATTTGCTAAAGAGAAACCTGTGTGTTGTTTCTTCAATAGACAGTGAAGGTACCAAGCCAGGATGAGACTTAGAGGCAAAAAAAAAATGATGTCACCATTTCATTTTATTTTAAAATGTCAGTATTACTATATGCTAGATATTTCATTGCTAGCAATACTTAAGTTTATGATCAAATTCTGCGTGTCAGTTCTAAAATACTCTGAGAAGAGCAGAGTCTCTGTGCTTGTTTCTGTGGTGACTTGTGTGAAGGGTCAGAGTCTCTATGCTTGTTTCCGTGGTTACATGTGTGAAGGGTCATATTTGCGGAGGTCAAAGGGAGTTGATGCTATCCTCCACCTTATGGATTCCAAGCATCAAACTCAGTTCCTCAGGCTCGGCGTGAAGCATCTTTATCTGCTGAGTCGTCTCACTGGCCTAAGAGCATAGCTCTCTAAAGCATTGTAGGGTCCTTGAAAAAAAAAAAAACCTTATTTAAAAGTTTGATTCATGCCGGGCGATGGTGGCGCACGCCTTTAATCCCAGCACTCGGGAGGCAGAGGCAGGTGGATCTCAGCTAGTTCCAGGACAGGCTCCAAAACCACAGAGAAACCCTGTCTCGAAAAACCAAAAAAAAAAAAAAAAAGTTTGATTCATATGACACCCATTTTCATTTTGTTCTTTCTTAATGTGGCCCTTGATGGCCTCCCATGGACAGTGGATGCGTTTTCTCCCCCAACAGTGGAGTGGTGGAGTTGGATGTGCACTTGCGACCTTTCCTCCTTTCTGAGAATGACATCATGGCATGAGAAGCGCACAGTCAAGCACACGAACCACACCCCTCCTCCAAAGGCTCAGGGGTGATCACAGAAGAGGGAGCAGAAGGACAGTGAGAGCCAGAGGCAGTGAATGACCAGGACACAGTGTCCTCTGCACACAGCAGGGCAGCTGCACATAGGAACCCCCAGTGGTTGGGACTGCATCGGCAGCCCTGTGCAAGCCCAAGCCAAACCAAATCCCAGCGTGGGGAAGAGAGCTGGGTGTGAAGTTCTGCCCTAGTGAAGGAGCCATCGGCAGTTCTTAGCTGCTGGGAGAGGAGGGGGTCACTCTTCTCTGAGAGTGTAGACCCTATAAGTCAACCCCCTTTCAGTGGAAGGCCACCTATTGAAGAATATTTGGGCAGTACAAATTGGCCTTGACTGGGGAGGTTCTGGTGGAGGAAGGGGGCAAAGTTAGGGAGGGAAGGGGTCGATCTGGGAAGAGTTACGGGAGAGAGAGTGGATATGATCAAAGCATGAACAAACTTCTCAAGGAACTAATAAAATACGTGTTTTACAAAAGAAAAGTAGATGGTCTTCAGACCATGTGATGAGGTGCTACTTTACTTCTGTTCGATGCCTGGTATCAAAGGAAGAGAGCCCAAGAGGGAGAGAAGAGGAGAGAAATAACCAAGTAAGAATATATTGGGATAGTTCAAATAGTTGTTATGCACTGCCACCCCTGGGGAAAGTAGTATGATGATTCCTCAAAAAATTAAAATATCATCAAATTAAATAATCTCACTGGGTAGTGGAACCTCACACCTTCAATCCAAGCACTTGGGAGGAAGAGGCAGATCTCCATGAGTTCAAGGCCAGCCTGGTCCACAGAGAGAGTTCCAGGACAGCCATGGTTACACAGAGAGACCCTGTCTCAAAAAAAAAAAAAAAAACAAAAAGAAATAATCTCCTTTCTAGGTATGTGCTCCAAAAATCAAAAGGGGGAGGAGGTTCTGACGAGATAGTTTTATAGCAGCATTATTTATATCACAATAGCCGAAAAATAGAAGCAATCCACCAATAGGTAAATGTCTAAACAAACCGGCATATCTCCCTAATGGAATATTACTTATCTCAAAAAGGAATCACTTGTCTTCAAAAGGAATTCAGGCTTGTGCTGTGGTATGAATGAGCCCTGTAGACATCCTGAGTGAACTGGGTGGTCTTATTAGGGCAACACTGTGATTGCATTGGTATGAGGTCCCCAGGTGCAGTGTAGCTATTTCTTCCAAACTAAAGCATTACCTCCAGGAGGGGAGGCGACTCATAAGACTCAAGAAGCTGATAAAACTGAGGAGGCTCGGGAAATCCACAAAAGCTACAAGACTCAGGACTCTCCGAAACTCACGTTACTTCGCCTTGAGGTGATATGAGCAGAAAAACCTCTTCTAAGGAGATGCCTTCAGTCTGGGCAGGGATGCAGCTTCCATGAGTCATCTGACACCTATGCTGGGCTGGGTTACTCAGGCATGAACTAAGTCACCCAATGCTCCTTTAAGTAACCACTCACCCACACTTCTGCAAGTAACCCCTATAAACTTGGGTAAAAGCATCTCTTTGGTCTGCCATTGCTGTGTCTGCAATCAACATGTATTTGTTTGACTATTTCCCCCAGGAACCGCCATACAAGACAGTCGACTGGTGAAACTCATGAAAACGGTCATAGAAGAGAGTTTCTAAGGACCGGGAGGAGGGGCTCATGGGATACTGAGTTGCACATTTGTAAGATAGAAACAATCTGGATATAGCTGTTGTAGACGATCATACAGCAATTCAAAATCTACGGTCTTGGGATTCAGTGAGATCTGGGTTCGAACCCAGGATTTTCTTAGTTTGTGATCTCGAAAGAGCTGTTTAAAATCCCTGAGCCTAGGTGTCTTGCCGTCCAAGGGAAACAAAGATGCCACACTTGGAGGGTTGTTTTGAAAAATGAAAACGTCAACAGACCCACAGTGGATGTTGTACTGTGATGCCAGAATCTCTTTTAATTGCTGTTGGGATACCAACTAGAGGTGACCCACAGACCATGTTATGAGTCCTCTTGGGGGACAGTGAGTTGTCAACACCAGCTTGCGAGGTCCAACTTTCTTGCTTCAGTTTAGGAAAGGGTTGACTGGTTCTCCAGTCAGAGCAGCCAAGGTTTTTGAGAGCTTCCAGTTGTCTCAGATGAAACTTGAACGCTTTTCTTACAGGAAGTGTCTCTCTCTGCAAGGCTCAACCACTTGCCTCTCTCTCCAGCTCCCCATACACACCGTTTCCAGCCACCCTGAGGATTCCAAGTTCCATCTCGTGGGCTGTGCCTTTCAGCGCACAGTTTGTTCTGCCTGGAGCACACACCCTCCCAGGCTTGGAGTAGCTCCCTTCTTTCCTCTAAATCACACAGGTGCCTAAACCCTCTTCTCACTTGTACGCCAGGCCTGGTAGTCTCTGGCTTTGTGGGTCTTCTTCACAGCTGTGCCGTCTGCATTGAGCACACATGTTCATTTGTGTGTACGTACTAGAGCATTTTCCGAAAGCAAGCACTTTCCCACGCTGTGCCCCGCGGTGCCCCCAGTAACCGGACTACCTGGCACGTAATCCGCACCGGGGGAAATAGTCATGGGAAGAACGAAAGAGTCAGAGATAATGTGCACCAAGGACATAACTCAGCAAATAGCAAACGCCAGGGCCCCCGCACATGGTGCAAGTTATTAATATTTTATTGTTTCTTGTCCGTTCAACTCAGACAGTGAATGTCAGACTGTCCTTCTTTGTTTGTCTTTCTAGGCGCAGAGCCACTCCACGAGTAATCTCTAGCCAGGCTGGATGCGTCCTAATGCCGGCGGGAGAAGGGAGCTGAGGCGATCTCTGTCCATTGGCTCCTCGGTTCTCTTCCACTGGAAAGCCGGGTCCATCACAGCATGCCAGAACACCAGCCATCACTCCTTAAGAGAGTTAACCGGCTCCTGCCAGAGTCATCCTGGATCCCCGTGGAAGCTGGGGGCGGTGGGTGGAGGCCCCTGTGACATCTCTCCAGTCATCTCACGTCTTTAGATATTACTCTTAGAAACTCCAGAAAGGGAGGGGACAGACACCACCTCTGCCCTCACATCACTTGAAGTACAAAGTTGTCAAAGCAGAAGAGAAAAGAGCGGGTCCTCTGCACACACCTGTTCTGGAGGCCACTGGCTCATCAGTAACAATGTCTCCTTTCCCTGCACCAGCCCCAATCTCCTCAAGGCCTGGTGGCTATGCCCTGTGGGTTCAGAGATGGGATGCACCTTGGTGGGTTTTATGACCAGAGTTTCTCCTGTCTTGCCATATTCAGGGAGGTGCGTACAGACGCACTACTGAACCGGACCATTTCCCCTCTGCGCATCCGTGTGTCAAAGCAAGCATACTGAGGACTGTACTGCAGTTGGTGATAAGTCTTCGCTCTTGTTCCTATTTTGCAGATAAAAGAAAACGTGGGAAAGAGAAGCTGTGTCCTTTTTGTTGGGAATGCTTTCAAAAGGAGGGGAGGAGGGCTGGAATGTAGCTAAATAATGGAGCACTCCCCTAGGGGAAGACAGCTGGAGACAGCACTCAGTGGGTGTTTGCCTAAGGGAAGAGGGCTGGGCTGTAGCTCATTGGCCAAGTGCTTGTCTGGTGTTTTGTGAGGCTCTGTGTTCAATCCTCAGCATCTCAAGAAAGAAGGGTAGGAAAAGCGAAGCGATTGGCAGCTAGACATCCAGCCTGGTGTCGGAGAAGCTCACATTAGGAACTGAATCCACACCTTGACACTTGGAGGCAGCTGGCACCATCCTCGGAGGTTGAAAGGATTGGGGACTGTGTCTTGGGTCCCCAGAGGGAAAAGCACTGACCTGGGATTTAAACTAAGTTTCCTGGTCTCAGGCCTCATTCTTTCACCAAGTCTCCTCAACAATGTATGAGGTGCCCTTGGGCTGGTGACCAGCTTCAAAACATGCTTGTCTTCTTAACAGCCGCCTCTCTGTCCCTTCTTTCATTTTTAAATTTGATTTAATGTATCTTTAGTAGTACTGCACAGTGCTTGTATGGAGACCAGAGGGCAACATTCAGGGCTCAGATGTCTCCTTCCATCTTGTGTGTCCTGGGGATAAAACTGTGTCCTGGGGATAAAACTCAGTCGTCTGGCTTGTGTCCCAAGTGCTCTTATCTGCTAAGCCAACTCATTTGCCCTGGGTTCTACTTTGTAAAAAACAAAAACTAGCCGGGC
>NC_022034.1:12515282-12561348 GCF_000317375.1 Microtus ochrogaster | reverse complement strand
TTTTTTCCTTTTTTTTTCTGAGTGAGTATCTAAAGTTACCCGCATTCAGGAGGCAGAGGCAGAAGGATCTCTGTGATTTCGAAGCCAGCCTGGTCTACATAGTAAATACCAAGACACGAGGGCTCTATTAAGAGACCTTGTCTCAAAAAAAAAAAAAAACTAGCCAGGCATAGTGCTAATACACCTTTGATCCCAGCACTCAGGAGGCAGAGACAGGTGGATCTCTGAGTTCAAAGCCAATCTGGTCTACAGAGTGAGTTCTAGGACATCCAGAGCTACATAGTGAGACCTTGTCTTGAAAAAATATATAGAGAGAAAGTTGTCCAACTAGATTAAAAATATCATCAATTAGGGATGGAAAGATAACTCAGAGGTTAAGGGCACTTGCTGCTGTCACAGAGGATCCAGTTTAGTTCCTAGCACCCACATGGTGGCCCAGCTCTCACAACTTCAGTTCCCAGGGCCCCAAAGTCCTTCTCTGACTTCTGCAGGCACATGGTGCACATACACACAGTTCCAGAAGATCTGATGCCTCTTCTGGAGGTGTCTTCTACCACACACCACAGCCCTGGTGCACATGCATACACTAGGTGTGTGCACATGCCTACACTAGGTATATACACATACTCCTAAAATACACACAAAATACCATGAGCCTTAACATATCAACAGTCTACAGTAATTCAGCCAGGCTGGTGAGTTATGAGATCGAGCTCAGAAATAAGCACAAGCTGATAAAGGGAGCATTCTGGTCAACAGAGGAAAGCCAAATTGCTCTGAATGCACTGTGTGAAGCCTGTGAGTGAAACTGTCCTAGGTGCCCAGTCACATACAATACGCCGCTCTCCAGCTTCCACCGTGACTGTTACGGGATTCAGGGGTAAGTCTCTGAATTCTGCAACCTTTTAGTTCTTAAATCTTCCATCTTACAGCATTCCAACTGTGAGGCCTCACAACCTCCTACAGTGCTCCAGGATTCACCAAACGCCTTCGCTACCCTCGTAGATGGGGCAGGTGTTTTGTTCTCGCTTCCTGTACACAGACTCCAGAGGTTAAGTTCGAAGCGGCTGTGGCCATGTGAAACAGAGATATAGGTTTCCTGATGCCTTTGTCAGGGGTCTTACTACTCAACTATCTAGCTAATGTCTCCCGACCCCCGCCCCATGCTCACAACACACAGTGTAGCAGTGGGAAACAAACAGCGTGCCTGCGTTAATCTCAGCGCGGTGGCTGTCGGGAAGTCGTGGACTCTCGGTGTCTGCCCTGAAGTCGTGGACTCTCGGTGTTTGTCTGTCCTGAAGTCGTGGACTCTTGGTGGCTGTCGGGAAGTCGTGGACTCTCAGTGGCTGTCCTCAAGACACGTATTTTGCATAATTACACATCACTGCTCCATTACGGTTTCATGCTCCATTTTTCCACTTCCTGTGTCTTAAGCCAACTGCCGACGATTACGTAGGAATAACTGATGACTCTCTCCTGGCTCTCACTTGCTCTCCTTCTACAGAGCCGCCCGTGTGAATCTCTGTAATCCTGTCGCTCATAACTGGTCCTCCTTCACCTGAATGAGTGCGGTCAGTTGTTCATATCCCTCCGCACTGTGAGTCGTCCTGTTGATTTTCCCAGGCTTTGGGTGACCACAGGGTGAGCGTGGTTCCCTCTGCTTTCGGGCTTCTCTCTGGGCCAGCAACCCTTCTGCAGCCTATGCCCAGAAGCCTGTAGCAGAAGGCGGCACCTGTGGCCTTCTCTGGGCTTCTGGTCTCTCATTCCTGCCCAGGCCTCACTCCTTGGTTTGTATGTAAACCTGTGACTTCCTGATCCAGCTGCAGGACAGTCATTACACAAAGCATGATCCATCGCCAAGGTATCCTCCATGGCCAGGCAGAAAATGCCCCTGTAAGCCACCATTACTCACCCAGCGTGACTCACGGACTGCAGGTACTGCGAGGAATACTAAATCAGTCATGGTTTTCAGTTAATCACAGGGCAATGCGGACGGGTGAGCTACAGTTAGCATTCTGCGTGCCTGTTTCAGAAGGTAACGTGGTCTCCTGGAGACACTGCCTAGAGGCAGAGACACAGGAGAGAGAGAGTGAGTTAGTGCCTGTCTTAAACACTCTATCAAGTCAGATTAGATCTATTTTAAAATAGAAGTCAAGTCTTTTGTTGTTTGGAGATTTTTGTATGTTGTCTTTTGTTTTGTTTACTTGAGACAAGGTCTCACTGTGTAGCTCAGGCTGGCCTCGAACTGCCTCATCCTCCCAGTGCTAAGGGAGATTGTAATGACATAGTACTCCAACAGTCTGTCCACAATACGTTAAAGACTTCCCATAGCTAGTAGTGGCGCACACCTTTAATCCCAGCACTCAGGAGGCAGAGGCAGAGGCAGACAGATCTCTGAGAGGCTAGCCTGCTCTACAGAGAGAGTTCCAGGATAGCCAGGCCTACACAGAGAAACCAGAAATTCTCCTGATGATCGGTGGAGAGCGCTGAAGGAAGTACACAACCGTACCTGCCCCAAGACCATCCTCTGAGCAGGTCATCTGATGGACAAGTACGTGGGCCAAATCTGTATGACAAAGTTGGCTCACAAAGTGGGCAGAATTCCCTGAAGACTCATGCCGAAACAAAGCAGAGATGGACTTAACCACATCATGGCGACAGAGCAGGTATGTTTGTTTCTACAGTTACTTTGTGTTTTAAATGATAAATATTTTCCACTTCCCCAATGCAACCTCTTCTCCTGAGAGACACATGAACGAAAATGGTCAATGCCGTATCCACATGATGAAAGAAACAGAAGTGGGAATATTTAAGAAGTGTTCGGTGAAGAAGAATGGAAAGGAGAAAGGGAAGTAAAGAGTCTCTGAGACGGGCCAGGCGTGCTGGCACATACCCCAGATGCCAGGACCAGCATTTGGGAGGGTCTCAAGTTCATGATCAGCCAAGACTGTGTACTGAAGTGCATGTCTCAGGATAAAATTTGGTGCTTTTAATGGAGCTTGAAATGTGCCCAGGGACAGAATGCTTTACTCCAGACAGTAAGGAGAGGTTGGAAACAAAAGGAAGAAGGTCGAGGGGCATAAATGTCAATCTCTGACACCAAGCAGCACTCAATGATTTTGTTTGTTTGTTTATAGTAATATGAGCAGCGGGTCTGCGTCCCCAGCATCCCGGCCGCCCACACGGCTAGCTTAACCCGAAATAACAACACACAAACTGTATTCATTTAAACACTGCTTGGTCCATTTCTATCTAGCCTCTTCTCGGCTAACTCTCGCACCTGGACTAGCCCATTTCTTATAATCTGTGTAGCCCACGAGGTGGCTTACCAGGGAGATTCTAGCCTACGTCCATCCTGGGTAGGAGCTTCATAGCGTGTGTCTCGGGCGTGTGTCTCGGAGAGCAGAGCTATCCCCGTGTCCGCCCAGGAGCCGGGAGCATGGCGTCTCTGCTCCAGACAGCAGAGCTGTCGAGTCTGAGCTCACTTCCTCTTCCTCCCAGCATTCTGTTCTGTTTACTCCTCCCACCTATGTTTTAACCTATGAGCCAAGCAGTTTCTTTATTTTTTTAACCAATGACCTTCCTCCATCATTTGTTTGTTTGTTTTTTGATACAGGATTTCTCCCTGTAGCTCTGGCTGTTCTGGAACTCTCTTGTAGGCTTGCTTCAAACTCAGAGATCCACCTGCCTCTGCCTCCCAAGTGATAGGATTCAAGGCATGCACCACCATGCCTGGCTTCTCACTGAATGATTTTTCAATCAGTAAGTCTACTAATCAAGCCAATATATTAAATCTAGCACACACATGCCACCCCGGCACTTGGGTGGCTGAAGAAAGAGTATCCCAAGTTCGAGGCTAACTGGACTGCATAGCAAAATACCAACATACACACAAACACACACACTAGGAAAAAAAAAACTTAATATTAAATCAAAGGTTATCACCCAGGTCAATATCTCTGACATATCTTAAGTAGAAATAAATAGTAAGGATATCTAAGAAAGGCATAAGAAATCATGCTATTAGTAATATACCTAAAAACAAAAACCCTACAATACACAAAAGTCTTATATAAATTAACATAAACACTTTAAGTTTCTTATCTGGGCTGACAATGCTCCTTCCTCCAAAGAAAAGCTAACAAAAACACCAACACCAGGCACGAAAAGTCCTCTTTTGAATTGTTGGTCGAGGTTGTCCAAGAGGCTCCCAAACATTACAGGATATTAGTATTGCCCTTCGTTGCCTCCCAGAGGTGGAAAATAAGTCCTACTATGCACTTCCGACATGGGACTCAGAGGCCCCTGAGCTGGAACTGACCTGAAAGTCTCCTCCCGAAGGACCAGCTTGCATGGTACCAGACAATACCACGCAAGCTTCCAAAGGAGGAAAATAGTAATAACACCCACCTCCCACCAGCTAAGATGCCTGTGGATCACAACCGCATGGCACGACACGCCAACGGATACAGGGGTGGCACACATGCCCTGGTGTAACCAACAGCTCTCTAATTGTACTTCAGGCCCACTCAAGAGGGAAACGATACCTAGTGCTGGATGCAAACCTAGCCAACTAAGGGCTAGTGACGTCATGGATCTTGAAGGCGATCCTACAGCCACCACTTTACTAACCCAGCATAATATCTGAGTACATTCTAGATATTTGTCCTTATCCCCACAGATAAGTGCAGTCCTCACATCAAGGAAACATCCCTTTGCAACAGACAGAGACCACTGACGAAAACCACAACCCATGCAACTGCAGAGCTGTGGAATCCCGTCCCCGTGGATTCATCTACAAAGCACTCCTGCACCTAAGGCTCGGGGAATGTTTGGAAGAGGGGATGGAAGGATTGTAAGAGGCAATTCATGTGAGATTGGGTCTTCTCGGGATGTCAGGAGCAACCCCTATAGTCCCATCAACATGACTGTCCAAACGTGAACTGAACAAGGCCAATAACATGCATGCCAAAGTGGAGGGGAAGAAGGAGGCAAAGACCAGGAGGCCACAACCCCATGCAAAGAACTACAGGCAACGAAGGATTGCTGAGAGTGGGAGAAGTCATCTCTACCAGGAAAGTGCACAGCGATTTGTAAGTAGCATTACACAGACGAAACAGGATGCGCCTGTGTGTTTAGGTGCTAAGTCAAAAACAAAACTGTGATCGTTCAGCCAGAGCATTTACCAGCTAGGATGCCAGGATGTGCTCACTAGCTCCCTGTACGTTGACCTTTGTGTACACAGAGCCGCAGACCCATCGACAAACTGGTTTGTAAACGCTCCTGCCCAAAGTGTCTGCAAAAGCTAACGGTCTTGACGAGCCTCTTTCTAGATGCTAATGAGTGCTGTGTCCAGGGCAGGCACAGAGCAGCCTGTGCTCAGGCTGACAGCAGCATCACCAGCCAGCGTGGCAATGGCGGAAGAGAAAAAGTGCTTCTGTATACGCAGATCTTTATTTGGTATGGGGACAGTAACCACTGCAGAACGGGAGACATCGGGAATCTAGGAAATCCTAAAAGGAGGCCTCAGGGAGACTACCTTCAACTGAGAGGAAAATGACCATTCTGGATAAAGCTAAGGGCGTGGCATTTTGTAAACTCAAGGGAGACAGCGGGAGTCAGTTTCCCTCTGTCAATCTGTTGGCCTTGTGATGTCAGCCTGTAGAGAGCTGACATGGAATTTTCTTCAAAGCAAGATGGTTAAGTCAAAATAAAGAAATTTATTTATAAATCAACCCAAGAAAAGCAGCACTAATACAACGGTGGCTCGGTGCCCTGCTCAGCATTTAGGATGCTCTTCCGGGGTACGGGCTGTGTAGAAACATCTTTCTCAGATACTATGAAATGTGGACCTGAGACCCCAGAGAAGAGGCACACAGTGCAGTATTCTTTTCATTCTAAAGAGACTCTTCCTCAGCACAGACGCTGTAACGTGTTTTACTCACACACCTTTGTCTGGACCCAGAAACATAGTCACGGGGAGAAAGGAAGAAAAAATAAATAATAAAGAAAAAGCTTTAGTTCCTCCATAGCAGCAGTTATCTTTCTTAAAGGATGTGTTTGGTTTTGTGTGTGTGCGTGCGAGTGTATGTGTCCACACGTGTGTGCGTGCGTGTGCGAGTGTATATGTGCAATATGTATTGGGGAGTGGGGTATGTGAACTCACCAGTTTGTTCCAGTGTACAGATCAGAAACTGACACCAGGTGTCCTCCTCAGTTGCCTTCCATCTTAGTTTTTGAGACAGTCTCTCACTGAACCTGGAGCTCACCAATCGGCTAGACTGACTGCCAGTGACCTCCAGGATCCTCCTATTCCCGGCTCAGATGCTGGAATGCTTGACATGTACAGCTGCATCTGGCTTACATAGAAAGCATTTTACCTACCAAACCATCTCCCCAAGCCTTCTTATCTATTTTTATTTTGCAATAGGGTCTCACATAGCACAGCTGGCCTCCAACTCTCTATATAGTAAGGATGTCCTAAAACTTCTGATCTTAATGCCTCTGCTTCCCTAGTGCTAGGCAAACACTCCACCAACTGAGCCACATTGCTGGCCTTGTCACTAAGAGCAAAGACACAAGGTGCCTGCTGTGTTCACATGTTCAGTGTCCATGTTGAGGGCATGTATCTGGTTTCATCTCTTGCCTCTGGGACAACAGGGTGTTGTCGTGGTCTGTTATCAGGAAAGGGGAGATAAAGATGGAGATTGTGAGTCACTGTTGACCCAAACCTGCTGTTCACGTTGATCAACCCCTCACTCCCGTGCACACGTGTACAGTATTCAAATTCTTTTAGCCCAGGTGGCTTTGCTAGCTTAGCCAGTGAAGTGCTACCTACATAAACACCAGGACCTGAATTCAATGCCCAGAGCATATGTGAAAAAACAAAAAGCTGTGCACTGGGTCACATGTTTGCAATCCTAGTGACCATGCAGAGACAGTTTCATCCTTGGGGCTCATTGGCCCGCCAGCCCCATCAGGTTAGTTCCAGGCCAGTGAGGGACCCTGTTTACTCAGCCTGTTTTGTCACTTTGGAATTGGACAGGGACCAACATGGTGGCTCGCTTGCATTCCACCCAGATGTCCACTGAGAAATTCTACCTCGGTCATCAGTACTTTGCCTGGACAAATATCTCTTATCAATGCTCACATCAACAGGAAGCTGGGGTTTTGATTTGTTTCATTCTGTTTCATTTAGGCAGTCCTGGGACTAGAAGCTAGGGCCTCATGAATGCTGGGCAAGTGCCTGGTTTAGCACCCAGTCCCGAGTCCCTGAAAGGGACACTTAATTATGCTTCTGATTCCCACGCACTCTGCCTTCCTTTCTTCCCACATGTACCCCCTCCCTGCAGGACTCAAGACTATTCTCGCCTTGCTTCGGCTGGTGAAACATCCTGCATGATGGAAGCCCCTCCAGGGCAGAGGCTTCAAGAGAGAACACACAACTAGCCCTTTCCTTTTTCTCTCCGCCATAATCATTTCTCTATGCTCTGCACAGCAGCCACTCCACCATTTGAATTCCGTAAGGAGGCTTCCGAAGGTCGGAGCCATGGATGGACCGTGAACGTGCAATAAACTGTTGTTGACAGAGGCTAATGAGATGTCCTAGGGCATTTATTACTGAAGTGTCACCCAAGTTCCACTGATGGATACAAGGGGTCTTATGAGGCCTGAGGGAACATGACTGCCCTGGTGCCTTCTGGGTATCAGAGTAAAAATACCACGGAGTAGATGGATTAAATGACAGAAATCCAATGTTCGCAGTCCTAGGGGCTGGAAAAAGCAAAGTCAAAGTGTCAGTACCTCTGGCATTTCTTGAGGATCTACTTCCGGGCTTGCAGATGGTTCTTTTCTCTTCACACTGTCACCCGGTGGCAAGCAGAGAGAGAGGAAGTCTCTTCTTAGAAGTGCTCTCATCCCTAGGAGACCATCCTCTCCTGAAGAGGACTGGGCAGCTACCCGCTGGGGAAGGAGGGGTCATTTCGGGGGTGGGGCAGATGTAGCCACCATGCTACACACTCATGTTAGTAACTCTAACAAACTCAGTGGATCACAAGACAAAAGACACGAGAGTAGCAGGAGGGCTGGGGAAGGAGTCCAGGGCAGGGGGAGGTGATGACAGAAGGTGAGGGGTAGACCTCGGGTGCCTTCTGGTGACATTCTTCACTTTGGGGTTGGTGGAAGCTGCGGCCGACCAGCTTAGTGCATTCGGGGAAAGTTCCATCCGAAGGTAGGTTGTTCGCAGAGGTGCCGGGGCAGCTACGATAGATTGTAACTGGGCAACACTCGAGCTCTCTACAGTTAAAGTTTGAATCAGTTAATGGCCTTGTAGAAAGTTCCAGGTAAAATGGCTTCTGTCTAGGAGCTGTCCTAAGTGTGAGAGCACATTGACTGTATGTATGTGTTAGGGTTCTGTTACTGTCACAAAATACCCGAGTTCATCAATTTCAGAAGAGAAAAGGTTTGTTCAGGCACAGAGGTTCTTAGGTTTCAGGTGGTTGACACCATTGCCTTTGGACCAGTCACAAGGTAGACCATCCTGGAAAGGAGTTATGGGTGGTATGACTCCGTTCGTCAAAGGGCATCCAAGAATCACAGTATCCTCTCCTAGGGCATGCTCCCCACTTCCTTCCACCCAACCCCATCTTCTAGCGGCTCCTCCATTTCCCAGTAGTGCCATGGGCTAGGAGCCAAGCCTTCAAAATATGGGCCTTTAGGGGATCCTGATTCATAACATAGCAGCCCTAGAAGAATGATCTAAGTTATAATCTCAAAGACAAGCAACAGAGCTGGGGGAATGACTTGGTGAGTAAAGACCTGCCATGCAACCGTGGCAATGAGAGTTTAGAACCCCAGAACCCACGTAACTGCCGACTGATGTGGTAGCATGTCTGTAATCCAGTGCTAAGAAGGGGAACACCAGGGATCCCCAGAACAAACTGGCTGACTGCCCTCACGGTGTTGGTGAGCTCTGAGTTCAAGGGAGAGACCCCACCTCAATGAACAGAGTGGAGAGTAGCCAAGGAAGACTCTGGATGTCACCCTCAGGCTAGACACATGCACACACATGCTCACACATGTGAACAAGCATGCACATACTATACACATGTACACGTGAAGGGGGAGAGAGATGAGTAACTGACGGCTACTCAGAAAGAAGAGCAAATGGAAACACTAGTAGATACTGGAAAACAAGCTGGGTCGTTAGTCTTTTCATGTAAAGGATTGACAGTAGTCGGTTCAACCATGACTTCCTAATTCTATCTGTGACCCCTTATGACCTGAGAAATTTACATAACCCGAGTATGTAGGTGTATAATAGATGTACAAATCAAATTTACTGATAATATATCATAAAGAAATTTATTTTAGAACAATTCTTTCGTGTACATATAATTTTACCACTTATTAGCAACAAGAGCAAACGTGCATCCTGACAAGACAGAAGTGATTGTTTTCTTTCACGTAAAAGATTAAATCGTGGATGAATATTTGATGCTGAGAAAGAGAGAGCATCTTCAGTGATTTTTCAGAGTTGGTTGGCATTATGATTTTATAATCGCCCAAGGCTGAGAACGGTACCACACGCAAATGCATAGCACAAAATGGCAGAAGTATGTTTAAGGTAGCGCCAGAGACTGTTGGAAATTTTGTCCTAATCCCAGAGCTAAATTTATTTCTTTTAATGAAACTCATCAGCGACTCAAACAGAATGTTAATTTGAACATTCTAACGCAATCCAGTCCAAAGAAAAGCAAATCTGTGTTCTGAAATTAAACCTGCAGAAAACCAGCCCAGTGCGAGTGCTCCGATGTGCAATATAAAGCTATCTCATGCTTCTGAGTCACTGAAGGCAGCGTTCCGTGGGGCTTCACAGCTGCCACGCCTTGGGAGCTGTAAAGCGCAAAGGATATGTGCTCACGGCAAGGTCACAGAGAAGTGCCAAGCAACGTGGGCAAGCACTGATAGGACCACCTTGAATTCATTAAGAATTCTGTCTTGGATCCCCATTTGAGAACTTTTTACTGTTTCTCTCAATCTCCACATTCACGTCAGTGACACCACCCCACGTGGGACCTGTGTTAGTTCACATTTCTCTTGCAGCAATGAAATTCCATGACGAAAAATCAAGTTGGGGAAGAAAGGGTTTGTTTGGCTTACACTTCAGCACTGCTGTTCATCACTGAAGAAGCCTGATCAGGAACTCACACAGGGCAGGAGCCTGGAGGCAGGAGCTGATGCAGAGGCCAGGGAGGAGTGCTGCTTACTGACTTGCTCCCCCTAACTCACTCAGCCTGCTTTCCTATAGAACCCAGGACCACCAGGCTAGGGATGACACCACCTACAATGCACTGGGCTCTCCCCCTTCAATCACTAATTAATAAAATGTCCCACAGGCCTGACTGTAACCCCATGTAACGGGGCATTTTCTAAATTGCGGTTCTTTCCTCTTAAATGATGTTAGCCAGTGTCAAGTTGACATAAACCTATAGAGTCTAGGATCACCACCCACAATTTAAGAATCTGAGAAAAAAACAATAGCAAGCACAGAGACAGATACTGTAGATACTATTGAACAGAGTATACAGAGATACTAATGAGCCTATTGGTTTTCATCTCCTTACAAAATGTCTAAAAAAAAAATACAGCTTAAATGGGGGGAGGATTTATTTTGCTCACTGTTTCTGGGGGTTTAGTCTGTCATGGTGAAGAAGGCGCCCTCTGCATGTAAGTAGGAACAGTGCAGCTACTATCACCACTTATGGGAACATGTGCCCTTCGCCCTTTGCCCTACCCCTTACTTCTTATTCCATCTTTGTGCCTAGCCTACCCCATGATGCTGCCCACCTTTCTCAGTTTGGCCTTCCAGGAAATGTCCTCAGAGGTTTGCCTTCTTAGTCCCCTAGGTATTTATCTGTGAGTCTATTGTTGTTACATTGTATCTAGAGGGGCAGATTCAAGTGTGTGTATATATAAGAGGTCAGAGGTTCACGTTGTACGTCTTCTTCTATCATTCTCTGCCTTTTTTTACAATTTATTTTTGTTTTGTGTGTGTGTGTGTGTGTGTGTGTGTGTGTGTGTGTGTGTGTGTGTACCCCTACATGAGTTTATGTGCACCCTGTGCATGCCAGGAGTCTTTGGAAGCCCAAAGGTCACTTGATGAGGGTTCTAGGAACTGAACCCAAGTCTTCTGAAAGAACAGTAAGTACTCTTAACCACTGCTGTGGTTTGAATAAGAATGGCCCATAGGCTCATATGTTTGGATAACTGGTCCCAGCTGATGGACCGCTTTAAAAAGCAATAGGAGGTATGGCCTTGTTGGAAGAGGTGTGTCATCAAGGGTGGGCATTAAGGTTTCAAAGACTCAGTGCCATTTCCAGGAGTGTCTCTATTTGCTGTTTGTGGGTCAGGATGTGAACACTCAGCTGCTGCTTTGGCCTCCTACCTCCATGCCGTCACTCTGCGATCATAAACTCCTCCCTACTGGAACTGTAAGCCCAGTTAAAATCTTGGTTTTCTAAGTTGCCATGATCCAGGTGGTTTAATCACAGCAATAGAAAAGGAACCAATGCCATTACTGAGCCATCTCGCAGACCAATTTCCTTATTTTTTCAAGGCAGGGTTTCCCACTGAACCTCAAGCTCACCAATTTAGCTAGGATGACTGGCCAGTGAGCTTCAGGAATCCTCCCCAGGCAATTCTTAAGATGAGGAGCTGGAGGCTAGCCTGGGCTACATAGTGAGAGCCTGATTAATGTTTGGTGACTTTGCTCTGCAGGCTTTTCAGAGGCTTTCTCCCCTCTGGGGTGAGTCACATTCTGTGGATGATGAGATTTCGCCCATTCATGGAAAGCACTTGGGACAGTGCCTGCGTGTATGAAGGTTCCAGCCATCTCTGGCTGCCATTGCTCGTATTAGAGGCTGAGTCATTCTTCCAAGCCACACAGCAGGAAATAAAGGAGCCTGAATTCAAACTCTGGCTTCAGAGCGCCCCTGTCTTTTGCCTCGCTTAGGGGAGAACTCTTGTGGGCACTGGAGCCATCTGGCCAAACCTGAGCTATTCCAGTTCACCAAGTTTCTGGCATCAGAATGTATCAGAAACTAGAGAGTCTGCTCTGTTTTATTTGTACCTAATTGCTTCTTGCTTCCCTTACTTTTTCTCCAGCTAATATCTGTGTATATACCACAAGTTACTCAAGAACGGACACTGTAAACTAGGGCTTTGGAGATGGCTCAGCAGTGAAGCTCTCTCCCTGAAGAATGGGGATCTTGAGTCCAAGGCCCAGCCCTGTGATTTTTTAAATGGTAAGATTGGAAGGAGCATAGTAGTTTGTGTCTATAATCCCAGCACTGGGCAGTCAAAATCAAGCCTGACCCTGAGACTCATTGGCCTGCCAACCCAACCAAATTGGTGGGCTCCAGATTCAGAGAGAGACCTTGTTTCAAAAACAAAGATGGACAATGACTAAGGAAAACACCTGACATTGACCTCTGGCCTCCAAATATACACCCACATACACCTGCATACATATGAACCAACACACATACACACGCATGCACGCGCGCACATACACACAGAGTAAAAACTAGTGGGCTACTGTTGAATGTTTAGCAACCACTTCTCAAGGAGAAGCCGGAGCTGAATGTCAATGTACATTGACTTCGATGGTATGAATACTCCTAACCATGGCCAATTTCATGATATCAGAGTGAAATCAACCAGTTCAAAATTCCTGAGACGCTGACAGTCAGCTCCGGCGAGTTAGAGCAAGCCCATTACAGCATGCCTCTGGGTCTAGGGGTTTTATTTTGTGCTTAACTCTTTCCTTGTGTGTGTGATGTGCACAGTAGTGTATATCAGTACAAGTGTGCACACCCCACAGTGTGCAGGTAGGGGTCAGAGGTCAACCTTCAGAGTGGTTCTCACCTTCCACCTTGTTTCAGGGAGGGTTGCTGTATTGTCTACTGGGCTAGCTGGCCCTCAGGGTTCGGGGGACTCTTCTCTCTCCACCTCCCACCTCACAACGGAAGCATGGGGATCACAGATATGCGAGACCAACCACATCTGTTGACATCTCCTGCATCATCTTTCATGGTTCCGGATATAGCGCTGAGCAAACAGGACACAGCCACCTATATCGACACTTCTGGTTCAAGGTAACAAACTTCACGTGTACATTCACAAAGTCCCAGATCCCCTTAGAATGAGAGACATAAACATTCGTACTTCCATAAACATGTGTGCTCATGAAGGGTCCAGCCAATGAGAAAACCTGAAAAATGTATGGAAGGCAAGAAGGCAGACAGAATCCTAGAGAAGCCAGGGGAGCCCACAAGGGAGGCAGCATGGGAAGGCTTCTGTGGAGATGGGGGCATGCCTTCTTGGGGCAGTGAAGCAAGACACTAAGGGACTGGTTGGAGGCTGAGAAGAGCTGAGCCATCTTCCTCTTTCTTATTTTCTACGTGTTTCAAGTCTTATGTCCTCAGCTAAGCATCCCAGAGTTACTCTGGAAATCAAGAGCAGTAGTTCTCTGGGAGAGCTTTAAGGCCAAGGACAAGATGCTGCTCTTCTGTTAGAGCACCTGACGAGCATGCATGAGACCAGGATAACCCTCCAGATAAAAATAAATAAATAGTTGTTAAAAATTGAGAACAGATAAGCATTAAATGCACAGAGTTATAATGTCTAATATCCAAACAAAAAGAGGAAGAAAAGAAGACCAGAATAGAATAAAGAGTGTGGATGAGGGCAGAAAAGAGATGGCTCAGCTATTGAGAGCTCGGAGTGCTCCTGCAGCACCCCCAGGATGCACACCGGACAGCTTACAACAGCCTGTAACTCCAGCTCGAGTCACGGGGATCCAACACACTCTTCTAGCCTCTTCAGCCACCTGTACACACACACACACACACACACACACACACACACACACACACACACACATAAAAATCAGAATAAAGCAGTGTAAAGAATTTGGGCTAGTTGTTTAGTTCATGGCAGAATACTTGCCTAGCACACATGAGTTCTGAGTTCCACTCCCAGCAGTATGAACAAATAAATAATTTGAAATATTGACAGTCTGAACATAGAGTAATGGGAAAAATACAAAAATATAAATAAATTTAAATTGGAAGTATAAGGCCATAATGTTGAGTGATATGTTACATGATTGGATGTGTGTCTGTCTGTGTGTGTGTGTGTGTGTGTGTGTGTAAATTTCTTCAAATCATAAATAAATTGCTATTAGAGGACAGAGAAGTGAAGAAACTATAAAAGCCTGTATGGAAACAATGGCCACCACTTTAGAAAGACTGAACTGAAAACAGATAGAAAAGGACTTCAAAAATCCCATCGGATTTTTTATCTATGATATGAAGCAAAAAGAAAAGAAAGATGGATGAATGGTGAGCCACGCAATTCAAGGGGGATTCTACACTATCCAACTGTGCAAATAGTAATAATAATAATAAATAACAAACAAAAAAACCCTGTATCTACCACAAGCTTCAAAGTAGAGAGAGACAGATGAAACATACATGAAGCATACAAACCTGGGGCTGGAGAGCTCACAGCACAGGAGAGTGTCTATTGATCTGGTAGAGGACCTGGCTTCAGATCCCAGCACTGACACAGTGGTTTATGAACATTTGTAAGTCCAGTTCCAGGGGGTCTGACGCCCTCTTCTGGCCTCTGAGGGTACTGGACTCACTTTCGGTGCAATATGTATATAGAGGTAAACACGTGCATAAAATAAGTAATCCTTTTTCTTAAAAAAAAAAAAGCATGACTACAAATGTAGTCAAATCTGTGAAGGATGATTTCAGAGCAAATTTGTCTCTAGTTGCTAGCACCGGCATTAGCTTTCTGAGTATGGAGGTCTACAGAACAGAAAATGGGTTCCATTTGCCAAAGAAAAAGCTGATAACAACAGGTCAGGGGAAGTTTTCTGACTTGGTTTATTAACACTCAACAAAGTTTAGTACATGCATTTTTAGAAGAGCCATGTTTTCTTAAGATATTTACAAAGAAGATGATTTTGACTCATTTTTGTAAGACCTTTCTCTTAAGGAAAAACAAATGGTATATTAGATGATGGTTCTTAAGTTGCTAGTCTGAAAATACCTGGGGAAAAACATTACCAAAGGTGCTGAGCGAGTGAGCGCGCCCTCCAGGTCCTTCCAAATCTCACGTGGAGCAGGGGCCTCCACTCATTGATGTTTGCCAAACTCTGAAAGAAAGTGGGGCCTTCCCTGCCATTTTACAGAACCCTCAGAAGCAGGGAGCAGAGGAAACCTTCCTTCCCTTGAGATGGCTCTCGGCTATTTTGGTCACAGTGGCAGAAAAAGAAACAGCATCACCGATGGTCTGACAAATCATAGGGAGAAGAGATACAAGAAATGGTAACACCTGAGTTGTGTCCACTCTAACCCTGGCCTGGATGGATTGGAACGGCAGGCAAAAGATTAAACCCAACTGCGAAATGTCAGGGCTGGGCCCAGCCTCTAGAGTAGTTGGCAACACAAACTGGATTCAGTGGGTTTGAAAAATAAGAGGAGGAGGAAGAGGAGGAGAAAGAAGACGTGAAGGTGAATGAGTCAGGAGGTGAGGATGGAGGGGGGGGTCCTCGAGGAGTTGTGGGGGAGCATCATCAACTCAAACTGTATGAAACTCTCAGAAGGATTAATAAAACACCTCTTTTCAAAGATGACTATCTGGACACTAACACCATCAGATACGACATCTTGGACCGAACGCAAGGAAGCTTGCACCGACTCCAGAGAGCTTGCTCACATCTGCGACCTCCTCCGGAGGGTGATTCTGAAATGCCATTTTCTCCCAATGTGTTTTCATTGAGTCACATTTGCATTTGGTAAAATGCACACACTTCTGCAGTTCCATTAACAGTGAGGAGCTAAGCACTCATCTCAACCACGACACCAGAAACCATCATTTTAAGGACACTTGTTGAAATAAGAGCAGCGGGGCTGAGTCCCCCTGCGTCCCCGGCACCCGGCCGCCCACATGGCTAGCTTAGCTTATGCCCCGAAATAATTACACGGAAACTGTATTCTTTTAATCACTGCCTGACCCATTAGTTCCAGCCTCTTATTGGCTAGCTCTTACATATTGATCTAACCCATTCCTATTATTCTATGTAGCCCATGAGCTGGCTTACCAGGAATGATCTTAACCTGCATCTGCCTGGAGTGGGGGAACCATGGCGACTCCCTGACTCAATTTCTTTCTCCCAGCATCCTGTTCTGTTTTCTCCGCCTACCTAAGGGTTGGCCTATGAAATGGGCCTAGGCAGTTTCTTTATTAATAAGAAATCACTCCCACATCAGACACTTCTCTCAGCAAGGAAACCCAAGGGCTTCTGCTTCTCAATGTTGTCTGAAATCATAGGAGCACGCTCAGATCAGAGCCTGGATGCTAAAGAGGCACAGGCTGCAAACAGCACATCTTACCCCATTTATTTACTTATTTAATAATTTATTTATGTTTATTTTATGTGCATTGGTGTTTTGCCTGCATGTATATCTGTGTGAGGGTGCCAAATCCCCCGGAAAGGGAGTTATAGATAGTCGTGAGCTGCCATGCAGTTGCTGGGAATTGAACTCAGATCTATCTGAAGAATAGCCAGTGCTCTTAGCTGCCAAGCCATCTCTCCATCTCTGTCATCTCACCTCATTAACAAGAACATTTCTAGGACCAAGCCTGAGGACACCTGCCTTTAATCCCAGCACCGAGGAGGCAGAGGTAATCGGATCTCCATGAGTTTGAGACCAGCCTGCTCTAGACGGAGTATTTTCAGGCCAACCAAGGCCACATAGTAAAACCCTGTCTTTAAAATAAATGACAACCAAGAAAACCCACTTTCTACTGTGACTCAGGGAAGAAGCAGTAACTGCTATCAATCACTGTCAAGCAGTGTTCTCAGCCTCCCTAACGCTGTGACCCTTTAATACAGGTCCTCATGTTCTGGAGACCCCCAAAGATACAATTATTTTCATTGCTACTTCAGAACTTTAATTTTGCTACTGTTATGAATCATAAATATCTGATATGCAGGATATCTGATATGTGACCCCCCCAAAGGAGATGCGACACACAGGTTGAGAAATGCTAGCATAAAGTGACTTGTACTTTTGAGCCCAAACCCTTAACATTTATTTGCTGGGGGTGTGTGATTAATATCATCCTTTATTTCCTTTCCAAGTGTTTCTCATACTACTGCATGAATAAGCCAATACAGCTTATCTCCCTACTATCTGAAGTATCTAGATTAATAGCCCAGGCTGAGTTCCCCACTAGCAACTGTTCTCTCTAAGTCCAAGGAAAATAACAACACATCCAGACGCCCCCCCCCCCCCAACTCTGAAGTTCCTTCATTTTGGCTTCAGTGTCATATAACAAGCTCTTTTCAAGTCTTGGGAGCAGTTTAGAATGACGCTCTTATTGGTTTTCTGTGCTCAGGATGGGTGGAAATGGAGCGATTCATGGTACTGATGACTGAGAATTCTCAGTGTCTCAAGACCCAGAAGAAAAGCAGAGGAAGCGTTTGAAGAACTCCTGTGACTGGGCTCGTCATTTAGACTTCAACACCTGGGAACAGGACAGGTGGACAAGAGGACATGGGACTCCACTCGTCTCTCTTCCCTAAATATAGCCCCACTGCTTCTGTTAACTTATCCCCTCTGTTTTTGGAGACCAGGCACATCGCACGGCTCAGCACAAAACCAAACGCTTTGGTCTCCACCTTTGGAATCCAAATCTCCACATAATCACTTGCTCGGAAGGCGGTCCTCTGTTTCCAGCTTCATTCTCCATGCGCCATTTGTTAGAGATGCAGATAACCAGAGGTTACCGTGAGGAATTGCGTTTCCACTTTCCAGCTCGAAGAGAAAGGCCTTCAAGACAAACAAACCGTTTTTTTTTTAAATGAAGACCAGAAGTGAATAGGCATTTTTCATAAGAGGGGAGAAGAATAAGTTTCATAAGTTCAACCTCATAAGCAATCAGGCAAATGTAAGTGCAAGCCATTTCACACCTCCTCGGATTAGGAAGTGTCTTCTGCCAATGCGCAATACGGATAAGGATGTAAAACTATAAGAATTCTCACACAACTCTGTGTTGGGCAGGTAGGGGGTGTCTGGAACAGTGAAGCCTGTCGGGAAAACAACTTGCATTACCTAGTAAAGTGGTATGCGTGCTAAATCCAAGGTGTCTGTTTTTAAGAGGTGTGTATACACACACACACACACACACACACACACACATGTTAGGTGATCTTAAATTACTGTTAATTTTATTAAGTGATAATTCTGAAGTATTTAGATCTGAAATGTCTTCAAGATGTTCACAAGTTTAAATTGAGTTGATAAAAACCAGAAAGGAGGAGGAAGGGGAGAGAGAGAGTTTTTTTTAAAGGAAGGGGGAAGACTCTGGGAACAGATTCATCCAAAGATTTGAATGATGGATCTGTCAGTTGACCCGGGAGATTTGCTTCAGCCTCTCTCACACTGTCTAACCATCTTTACAATGAAAGCGACTGTTGTCTGACTTCCTTGAGGACTGACAGTTCACAAATAAGGGCCCAGACACTACATATTAATTATGAAAGCCTGGCCTTTAGCTTAGGCTTATTTCCCACTAGCTCTTGTAACTTAATTAACCTACTTTTTGCCACATGGCTCCTTACCTTTTCTCAGTACAGCACATCAGACTTGCTCCAACTCTGCTGGAAAAATCCCCAAGCCTGAATCTCTCCTCCCAGTTCCTCTCTCTGCACAGAAGTCCCACCTATTGCCTCCTACCTAGCTATTGGCCATTCTGCTTTTTATTGAACCAATCAGAAGGCGCCTTAGGCAGAGACGCGTCTTTACAGTGTACAAAATGATTATCCCACAACAAGCTACAGTGATGAACACTTAGGAAACGAGGTCATTAAATAAACCAACTCGAGTAAATTGTCACTCCTCTGTCGCAGGTTTGCAATGAACTGCTTGGCTCTGTTAGCAGAGGGTGCACACTCAGATTAAAGGAGGAGCAACTCCTTAGGTCCCATAACCGACTTCTGATGATGGCAGCAGAAAACACAGGGCTATGCACAATAACAGATTCGCAACACCAGACCACCCAAGACCAGAAAATAGCATAGCTACACTGTGCATTGGCAGGAAGACTACTACATTAAGTTAAAGGACCTTGGCTGTGGGGAGTGAAGGAGCTCATGAAGTTCTGAGTGACTGTCTATTGTTGACATGAACACAGCAATGTGAAGGACCCTTGCCTCAGACTCATGGAGAAATGACAAAGCCTCCCCTACCCCAGGACGTGAGACTCAAAGAAACCCAGCCTCCTTGTTCAGTTGCATGCAGTAACCCTGTCTCTGTGTTGGACTCTGTATAATAAACACACCAAGCTTCTGGGATGTCGCAGTTTCTCGACCACCCAACCCCAACTTTTCTGTCCATCCATGTGTTTTTTTTCTTCATTTCCTTGCCATCCCCATCAGGTCCAAGTCCCCGAAGGCCAAGCAAGAACTGGGTAGCTGGAGACACATCTCATTCCATAGACTGTTCAACTGGCAACCGTGAAGGCAAGAGTTCAATCCCTTTATACACGGCAGGTGTATGCTTGCAATCCCAGGGTCAGGGAGGTTCTGTGGGACAACGGATTTGTCACTTGTATTTTAATAAAATGCTGATTGGCCAGTAGCCAGGTAGGAAGTATAAGTGGGGCAATGAGAACAGGAGAATTCTGGGAAGAGGAGAGACTCAGTTTGCAGTCGTCACTCATATGCAGAGGAAGCAAGATGAGAATGCCTTACTGATAAAAGGTACCAAGCCATGTGGCTAACATAGACGAGAATAATGGGCTAATTTAAGATGTAAAAATTAATTAATAAGAAGCCTGAGCTACTAGGCCAACCAGTTTATGATTAATATAGACCTCTATGTGTTTCTTTAGAACTGAATGGCTGTGGGACCTGGTGGGACAGGAAAACCTCAGTCAACAGGAAGGCAGGACAAGTGGGCCAGCCTAACTAGCTGCTTCAGCAACAAAAGAACCAATTCAGCCGGGCGGTGGTGGCGCACGCCTTTAATCCCAGCACTCGGGAGGCAGAGGCAGGCAAATCTCTGTGAGTTCGAGACCAGCCTGGTCTACAGAGCTAGTTCCAGGACAGGCTCCAAAGCCACAGAGAAACCCTGTCTCGAAAAACCAAAAAAAAAAAAAAAAGAACCAATTCAGTCACTGAAATTACCATGAAGATGAATCAAAAAGTGCTTTCATTTAAAACCATATTGTCCTTCTTCACAGCACTTCTGGTTAGAGTAAGAAATCACTGTCTAGATGTTTAACAGGTGAATAAACCAAAGAAATAACAGCTATAAAACAAAGAAATGTCCTGACAGTGATTGGCTCTACAACCATCAACACAGTGTCTTAAAGTGGATATTTAGTGATATGACAGAATGCTCACAATATAAAGTTAAATTTAAAATAGAGGCTCTGGGGCTGGTGTGATGACTCAGCAGATGAGAATGCGTCCCTGTAGTAAGAATAATAACAACTCAGAGACAGATATTGGGGTTCAAGCTGAAGATCAGAAAAGCAAAACAGCCAAGCCGCTAGAGAAGTCTTACCTCTCTACCAAGGCTGGGTGACTGCAGACTGAGCCCTGAGCCTCTGTCACCTTCTGTCTTAAATTCCCATTTAGTACTGGGATTAAATGTGTGAGCCACCACCACCTGGATTTGTTTCTGCACTGATCTTGTGTAGCCCAGGGTGGCCTTGAACTCATAGAGATGCATCTGACTCTGTGTCCCAAATCCTGGGATTAAAGATGTGTGACACCAGTGCCTGGCTTCTAGTGGCTTAGTTTTACCCTCTGATCTCCAGGCAAGCTTTATTTATTAAAACATAAATAAAATATGACTATACTTCCCTCCAGGCCTAAAGACCTGCATTTGATCCCCAAGTCCCACAAGGTTTTAGCCAAGAACTGGTTCCTGAAAGTTGTCCTCTGAGCTCTACTGAAGCACACACAAACACAACACAAAACGAACATGTAACGAAACATTCTATTTTTTTTGTTTTTGTTTCTGTTTCATGTTTTTGTTTGTTTGTTTGTTTGGTTGGTTTGTTTTGTTTTTGTTGCTATCATTTTGTTGTTTGGTTTTTCAAGACGGGGTTTTCCATTATGGCCCTGGTTGTCTAGGAACTAGCTCCTTAGACCAGGGTGGTCTCCAAGTTAGAAATCCTCCTGCCTCCACCTCCCCAGTGCCAGGACTAAAGGCGGGTATCCCCCGGACTTGGCCACAAAGATGTTTTTTATGTTGCAGCTTTTAAGCTTAAAATTCTGAACTCTTTCCACTGCTGGGTGGAAGACTTGACACCAGCACAGTGAGACCAGACAAGGGAGTTCATGCCAACCTTGTTTATGTTGGAGGAAAAGGCAGAGCAAACAACATCCATCAAGAGAAACCTGGATGTCTAGACAGCAGATTTGCCAGCAGAAACAATAAAAGGAAAGAGTTATAGTAACCAGTTCGGATCCAGCTAGCAGAGGCTATCTGTAGTTTGATAGCGATTATATAGAAGGCTGAAAGCATTCAAAACAACACTACAAGATGTGTGTTTTGTGTGTGTGTATATAAGCAGGGATTTTTCTTCTGGATTTTCCCAGAAAGGGTTTTTCTGTACCAGCCCTGGCTGTCCTTGAACTCACCTTGTAGTTCAGGCTGGCCTTGAACTCACTGAGATCCAGCCTGCCTCTGTCCCCTGAGTGCTGAGATTAAAGGCGTGTGCCACCACTCTCAGTTTAGCAGACACTTTAAAAGACATTTTATGTCTGTGTGTAGTTGTGTGTGCATGTGATGGAGGAAGGTCATTGGTTAAGTAATAAAGAAACTGCTTGGTTTCATAGGTTAGAACATAGGTGGGTGGAGTAAACAGAACAGAATGCTGGGAGGAAGAGGAAGTGAGCTCATACTCGACAGCTCTGCTCTCTGGAGAGACGCCATGCTCCCCTCTCCCGGGGAAATGCGATAGCTCTGCTCTCTGAGATGCTATCGATGAAGCTCCAACCCAGGATGGACATGGACGTAGGCTAGAATCTTCCCGGTAAGACTGATGCTACACAGATTATTAGAGATGGGTTGATCGGGATATGAGAATTAGCCTGTAAGGGCTAGAGTTAATGGGCCAATCAGTGTTTAAAAGAATACAGTTTGTGTGTTGTTATTTCGGGGCATAAGCTAGCAGGCGGCCGGGGTGCTGGGGGCACAGCCCTGCCATTCCTACTACTACATGCATGTAAGTATAGTACCATTAGAAGCCAGCATAGGTAAGAGCATCTCCTAGGCGTGAAGCTGGTTATGAGCTACCCTGGGCGGGCGCTTTGAGCCTGACTTGGTCCCCTGACAGAATAGGAAGTGCTCTTAACCACTGAGTCATCTCTCTAGACCTATGGCTTTTTTCTTAAAACACAGGAACAATAATAAGTTCCAAATGCAGGGCGATAATTATCTCTGGAAGGTGAGGAAAGGAGCTGAGTGTAGAAAGGGGACACATGGTGGTAGCTTCAGCTGTGTCTGTAAGGCTTTATCTCTTGGGTAGAGCACAGAGGCTTGTTCCACAGTTCTCTGGAGGTCTCGGGTGCCTTTAACATTTCATAATTAAAGAGAAGTATCTATAACGAAATAAAAGTTTTCAGTCAAATGGGCCACCAGATATGCAGTTAATTGAACCACGAACTGGTGGAATCGTTTTCGATTTATTTGTATTTATGTGTTCATGTGCCTGCATGAATTTATGTGTAGCATGGGCAGAGCTGTGTAGGTGTCCACGCCTGCTGAATCCCCTGAAGCTGGAGTTACTCGTAGTTGTGAGCCAACAAGTGGATGCATGGAACCAAATTTGGTTCTCGGAGAGAGCAGTAAGTGCTCTTAACCACTGAGCCCTGGTCCCTGAAATACTTTAAAATTATATATATATATATATATATTTGGCAAAAGCCCAGGATTTCCAAAATAGAAAACTTAACCTCTACAAAACAAATGATTTTCAATGCAAATAGTTTTATTATAATCATTTCCAATTTTGTTTAAAATCCAAACCTTCTCTCCAGGGGAAGGAAAATTAAGGCATGTTCTCCCCTCCCTCCAGAACATATTCTCTTTAAAAGGGAGAAACAAATGAAGACATTAACTGTACAAAGCAGTAGTCTTCCTTTTATTCTTCCACCAAATCACAAGTTCGGGGAGAAATTGGCGCTTCCAGCTTTGGTTCCACAGACCTGCTCGGGCAGTGACACATTTACACAGGGCTAACCGGACTCGTCAGTGAAATGGATTGAAACTTGCTTAAAAGGAGGAAAAGAAAACTTTTGGTGCATTCCACACTTCCCCTTAAGTGTATTGCACCTTCAAATCATGCCGCCTCTCGCATTCCACAGAGCTTCGAAACACCCTTTAAATTGTCTACATAAATCACCCCATCCCCTAATGGAACAGTTTTCTCTCCCTGGACAAAAAAAGAAAAAGAGGCGCTCTGTCCCCAAGGGGCTACACCCCAGGATGAAGAACCTTGCCTAGACAGGACCTCATGCAGGTGTTACAACGACCCAGTTCTATCTGGAAACCTGGAGAGCTGACTTCCTGTTCCCTCTGCCACCACAATCCCTGGGTTAAAATCTCTACCTTTAAAATCTGGTACTTTCTACCTCCTCAGCGCAGAGAGCAATTGTTCCGGTGTGCAGAAACACGGGGTTACACACCAAGAATGTGAACACAGTTACCAAGCTCGACCTTAAAAAAAAACCTAGAGGCAAGCGCCTCCTGGTAAACAGCTATGTCCTCCGTGGGTTTCCTACAACTCACACGTTCCCCTTAGCTCTTCCCAAACTGGTGACTTGCTGACAGGCACACACCCTAGGGAAGACCCACGCCACGTTCTAGGGGTTTGAATGTTTCCTTTGCGGAGAAGCCGCCAGGCCTGCGAGGGGCGGGCCCTGGCAGGGAAGGCCTTGCAGCAACTCACCTCTCCCCGCCCAGCCGGCTGCTCCAGCTGGAGGAGGTGCAGCGGGACAAGCGAAACTAGTTCATGTGTCAGCTCCCCAAGGGATTTGGCCGAGGAGGGCCGGGCCTGGAGCAGCCGAGCCCAAGCATGAAAAACACTGGCACCACACTTCTCTTCCTTCATGCATGGCCGCTGCAGGTCAGCTTGCGAAGGTGACACACACACCCACACACACACACACACACACACACACACACACACACACACACACTCTGCTTATTAGCTGGTGTCCCACATCTCCCATGAGTGCAGGAACCAGGCCAGCTCTCTGGAGAAGGGAAAGCTCCGCCTCTGAAATGTCGGAAGCCTCCATCTCTGAGCAGGCTGGGCCCAACAAGCCCTTCCCAAGGCCTTGGCTTTCCCTGGCATCGAAAGGGCTGCATCAAACGGGAGACCATCAGACTGCATTCAAATTAAAGTTAATATCAGGAAGCTCAGGTCCAGACCAGAGGGGCCTATCTCCCCAAAGGATCTCTCCCATCCTCGCAGCCAAATAAGGGGGTGCTGGTCCATCTCTCTAAAGAGATAAAAGAAAAGGGCTTTGTGAAGGGCCACGCTGTTCATACAGGGCCACCATAACCGCTGCTGGGTCTTCTGTTCAAAACCCCAGATTCCAGAGTAGGCGAGGAGGAGCTGACTTCACCCTTGACCCCTTGTTTCTCTCACCCACTATTTCTCAAGAGCCATTTTTCATCCCCCCTCCACCCCCTCTTCTCTCCTTGGCCTTTCTTGAGAAGAGCTGTTTCTAGATTCTCAAGGAACAGAGAAGAGGATGAAAGGCCCAGAAAGCAGGGGAAATCCTCCCTTAGAAAAAGACAGGGCAGAGCCGGGGACTTCCGTGCTGGTCCCGCCCCCGCTCAAGTTAATAAGCTACGAGAACCAGTTGCTTCAAGTCCGGACACGCTTTCCAGTTCTGCAGATACAGAACCTTTTCTTTTCTTTCTTAATTTTTTTTTTTTTTTTGTCACTTTAACTCCAGTGATCTTTGGTGCCCCCGAAGGCAAGCAGCACACCTGAATCATAAAGCTTCCAGATGCTTTTGAGTTCAAAGTTTTATTTTCTACTTTTAAAGCCCTCAATAAATTAGGGCAAAGGTAGCTGGAACTCAGCCTCCTGCCCCGCCGAGATTAAGGTTGGCTAGAAGATCTGCTCTTGAGAAACCAGGTGTAATGCGACCTGGGCGGAGGGATCTGGGAGTTGTTTGTGAAAGTGTTCCTGTCCTCTGCGGACTGGGCCGGTCTCCTACCCGCAATCCTGCAAGTTTGACGCCAGCCAGGATCCGGTTGAGCTGTCTTTTTTTTATGCAAGTCTCTAAAGCAACCGGGCAACCTGGCTTCAGTAGTCCTGGCCTGCAGTGCCTGTCTCTGTAACCCCCTCCCCCGCCCCCGCAGCAACCTGCTTGCTGGCGGGGTCTTCACTGTAAAAGCCATGTAATGTAGTCAAACATTCTGAACAAATTTAGATTGATCCTAAGGAAAGCAATTAGTTCTCACTGACGTCTCCCTCCTCTTTAATATAAGTTTATTGTGTGCTGAGGCTGTCGACTATTCGCCTTCCCAGTAAAAAACATGCTTCCAAAATTCTTTTTAAAGCGCGTTGCACTGTGGGGTTGGAGTTAAGGATACTTACTACTTTTGCAAAGGCGCTGGGTTCGATTCCTAGCACCAATATCAAATGCACACACACATGCATAAATAAAAATGAATTTTAAAGCATTTGTTTAATGTAGCACCAGGAATTTGTGTTCTCGCTAAACCCTGTCTATCTGCACACCAGCATGAGTGTCTCTTGTAGTACTACCACACTTTTGAATCCTGGACCTACAGATGGTATTTTAGTGTAGGGAGGAGGGACTCGGATGGTTTCCCCAAGGGGAAACCCCGGAGAAGACCCTGGGGATGTGGGGAGGAGCAGGCAGAAATTTAGAAGGGCAGAAGGAAGGTATCTTTATTATTATTATTTTTTAAATTTTATTTTATTATTTTACATCCCAACCGCAGTTTCCCCTTCTTCCACTCACCCTGTTCCCTCCCCTCCCCTCTGTCCCCACCCCTAAGGAAGGTGTCTAAAGGTGACTGTGTTCCAGATCCCTGGGATATTCACAAACACACTGACTTCCTACTCTAGAAGACTTTCCCGTTAAATCGGCTTCTCAAGGTCAAAGGGGGAAAAAGCAAAGGCTTTGGGAGAAAAACAAAGAGAGAAAGCAAAGCTTCTAGACCTAGAGGAACTCTTAGCCCTCGGTTTGTCAGTGGGAAAGCTGCTGGGCCCCGGAGGTTCACAACCCTAGGCTCTCCCTGAGGCTGTGAAGGAGAGGGATGGCTCCGCCCCTCCTGGCCCTCTCCCACACTCCCCCTGGAACTTCTCTGACACCTGCTGCGGCTCAGTTGTTTCCTAGAGGGCGGTCCTACCCAGGGAGGGTGGGGTCCCTGCTGTGCACAGTGGCAGTTCTAGCTGGGCGTTACTCCCAACTGTTGACTGTTTAGGTTTGTTTCACCTTAGTGATATTACAGAGAGAAGTGATTTAACCAGCAGACCAAGCGATGGTACAGACCAAGAAATGTATAGATTGGACCAAAAGAGAAACTGCGGTTGGGATGTAAAATAAATGGAAATAAATATTAATTAATAACAATACTTGCAACACCTGCACGAGGTCCTGACTGGGCAGGGGTCTTTATCCTGGAGCATAGTAGCTCCTTGAGGAAAGAGCGCCTCTTGTTTTTTGTTTTTTTTTTTTGGTCCAGGAAGTGAAATTAATCCAAGATTTTGACTGTTCCTTTGCTCAATAAAATCCTTTTGGCAAAGATTAAATGATGCCAAATAGCTATCAGTTTTACGCTGACAAGACTATCAAACTTGTTTTACTAAACACTTTCCCCTTCCCTTCCAACTGTCTAAACAGGATTTTCCCACTTAGCATCCTATCAGGCCAACTGTGATTATACCACAGCTTAGGAGAGCCAATGTATCAAATATTAATGTTTGTCTAGCTATTAAAGGAGTTGGTGATTTCTCTCTCTGGGCTTAAATAGAGCATGCCATTTATAGGATTTGAAAAGAGCATAAATTAAAAAAGCATTCATCTCGCCTTTGGTTTTTGTTGGAATGGCTTATAAGATGGCGTATTTTAAGCAGTAAGGCTAATAAAGAGGTGTATTTTCAAAGCACACAGCTTGTAAGCAAAACCTTCTGTGTTGCTGGAGGTATTCAGACTGTATTTATCCAAGGATTTTTCCCCCAAAAACAAAACACTGAATAGCAGCCATCCAGACAAAACTAGAGGTGTGGAGGGAATCCTGGGCCTTGGTCACCGCAACGCACTGTAAGCGTGTTCCTTTGAGGACACTTTGATCTAGAAAGAGGAAAAGCAAGAATATAAGGTATATTAAGAAGAATATATTATACATGAGGAGCTGGGACAATAACACAGTTGTTAAATGTTTGCCGCATAAACATAAGGACCTGAGTTCGATTCCCAGAACCCTACAAAAACGACCAGATGTGTTTGTAATCTCACTGCCGGGAAGGTGTAGATAAGTGGATCCCTGGAGTACACTGCCAGCAAACCAAGGCCTAGGAGAAATGTTGTTTCAAAAAACAGGTGCATGGTGCCTGCGGAATGACACTCAGGGTCTTCACACGCGCACATACATGTATCCACATGCACATGCACCACACACATGTGTACATCCACGTACAGAAGAATATACATAATGCACACACACACACACACACGCAAAAGGGAAATGAAGGCACTATTCAAGGTGGCCCATGTGTACGTACCACAATGTTTGTGAAAAGTCTTTCAGTTAATATCTGGCTCCTATCTTTATCATTCATAGTTTAAAACCATAACTTGTAGCATTTCATATCAGTGACATACACAACAGATACAATAATCATTTATACATAATACATAGATAAGTAAGTGGATTATTTCAAACTATTTCAAATTTTAACCTTCTTTTATTTTGTTGTTGGTTTCTTTTGTGGGGAGCATCTGTTTGTTGCTGGTTTTATCCTAACAGTGCAGAAAGAGGTCAAAGGGCCTACTAGTCCAAAAGACCATGTGACCTGGATAAAATTATTTAGATAAATATTCCATTTTGTAGAACTAGAACACAATCTTACTAAGTGATTGTCAAATTAAGATTAGTGTCTAGAACAATGGTTCTCAACCTGTGGGCCACAATCTTTTGGGGGTTAAACCACCCTTTCACAGGGTCACATACTAGATATTTACATTACATTTCATAACAGTAGCAAAATTACACTTATGAAGTAGTAAAGAGATAATTTTATGGTTGGGGTCACCACAAGAAGAGGAGCTGTCTTAAAGGATTGCAGAAACAGGAGGGCTGAGAACCACTGCTCAAGATAATATTTTATCTCAAACTCTTTTCTTTTCCTCTGAGAACAGCAAGATCTTAAATGTTGAAGAACATCACAAAACCATGTTGAGGGTTCCAGACCAGAACATAGTTTTCTTGCTCGAGAGACATAGGCTTATCCCATCCCCACTACTTCATGTATTGTATCACAGACATTAATGTGTAATTTTTACAATATGAAAACCTGCCATTCACTGAAATCAACTGGATATTTCTGCATTTCTGTCATAATCGAGAAGCAGAGATTGCGTCCTTAAACACCTTCTGCCGAAGGGGGTGTGTCTGAGAGGCCACAGCCCTGAGGCCCACAAAGAGCCTGCAGTGTCTCCATGAAGCTGAGTTAGCACAAGTATCCACACACACAAACACAGCAAACGTGGCCGAGAGCTAACGCTCCAACAAGCATCCCCAAGAGTCCCACACTTTACTCCCACCCTTCAGGAGCGACTTCACCACCTGAGCCCGGGAGCAATCATCAGGCTGGGATAATTCCAGAAGTGTTAAATCTCGCTGAACCCAAAGAGCTGTGATCCGGGCCTGTCGTGCACATGTGTAATTAAAATAAAAGAGTCCGTGTGGTTTTTATTTAGTATGTGTGTTTATTTATATGCCACATACGTTCTCACATGGCACAATTGGACACTTTACAAGTCACGTGTTTTTAAACATTGGAATGCCTTAACTAAATTGGAACTGTTCAAGGTCTTTTTGGGCTTTCAAGGGAAATAGTAAGGAAGAAATTACTAGGAACAAAATAATACGCCAATTTCCATTCTGATTTTGCCAGTTTGGTTTCTGCCAGAGAATATTCCGTTCCTGGAATGGCAGTTGTTGTACCCTTAATTGAGACATAGTTATAGTAGATGCATATCAATATTTGTAAATGTAAATAGTTTTGGAGAAGCCCCCGGTGGAGATGTGGTCAGTCTGTGCGTGGGGTGACCAAGCTCACGCTGTGGACAGTCTCCTATATGAGCCTCCACTTGGGGATTTACACATCCTTTACTGAAGTCCTTCAAGTGAAAACATTTGTCTTTGTAGAAACATCTGGAGAGCTTGGGGCAGAGATAATGTTTTCTGCTCAGGTTGTCCGGGGTATATTATCCAGGATGGTCTTGAATTTTAAAGTCTATAATATAAGGCTAGGGATAGAGCGCCTGGCTGATATAAGCAAGGCCCTAGGGTGCATTGTAAGCACCACAGAAAGTTATGTATTTAAAGTTCTCCAGCGCACAGCTGAAAGGAAGAAAGAAAAGCATTTATCTTTATTTATTACTAGCACTTGTTCAACCTACTTGATAGCACCGATGTTAAGGATGAAATAAATTTGAAAATTGCAAAGGAGGCCACCGACTGTGAGCTGTTGACATCTATGGACCCAGATGCATTGCTGGGCTGTGATTGCGTGCTAGCCCCGGAGCAAACACAAACCGTTCAGATTATCACTTCACACCAAACCAGTGAAGACCCAGGGCGCTGAGGTTCTTCCTTTATCAGCATTGTTGAAGCACAATCTACAGGACATAGGATGCATTTGTTGTATAAATAAAACAACAACACCATGATTTTCAGGGTATTCATACAGGTGTACAGCCATCACTATAATCCAGCTTCTAGAACATTTCCAAGACTCCCACATCCCCTCATCTGCAGTTAATCCCTGATTTTACCCCCAACCTCAGGTAGAGTAGTAGTTCTTGTAATGTTTGTCTCTGCAAACTTGCCTTCCTGGACATTGCACAGAAACGGAGCCACAGAAGTAGCCTTGTGTGCTTCTCTGGTGCCGTAAAAACTGACCAAAAACAGCTTGGGGAAGGACAGGGCATATTTGATATACAGGTTACAGTCTGTACACAGAGGGAAGCTGAAGGTAGGAGAGACCCAGGGAAGAACTTACTCCCTGGCTTCCTTGGCTTTTCTTATACAGCCCAGACACAGCTGCCTAGGGATGGCACCATGGACAGTGGGCAGGCCCTCACGTATTAATCCACAGTAAAGAAATTGCTCCACACGCATGCGCACAGGCCAATCTGAGAGAGGCAACGCTTCTGTTCAGATTTCCTCTTTCCTGGTCTGTATAGGATTTTTGAACATAAAAACAAAACAAAACAAACCATTCCACATGCTTTTGAGAGTTGGGTTTCTTTACTCTAAGCAACTGAATGAATATCAGTGAGAGAGCATTTCTCTCTGGTAGATTCTCACGGTGAATTGGTTTGCTGGTAAGTTTCTGCTACCTTTTCAACAGCTGCCGAGCTGAAACCCGAGTGGCCGTGTCACTTTGTCTTCTTTCCAGCAACGCCCCAGGCTGCATGTCCTTCGCGTCCCTTACTCTGTGTGTACCCGGTCTGCCATCCTGGTGTCTGTGGGATGCTTTATAATTGCCGTGGTTTTGATTTGCGTTTCCCTGATGGCCACGGAGGTTCAGCATCTTCTCCCATGATTTGCCTTGTCTTCTTTACTGAAATGTCTGTTCGAATCTGTTGCTAATCTTTAAAACACTGTTGATTGCTGCAGTGCTGAATTGAGTAAGATTTGGATTTTTAATCATTTAATTGGCTCTTTACCTAGCCTCAACTTGTGGCCTCTTTATTCTTTGGTCTTCCCCAGTATTAAGTTTCTGAACTACCAATTAACTTTTAGTGTGTATATATGATATAACACACACACACACACACTCACACACATGCAAACTTGAATTTTAAACTGACTCCAGGGCTGTCAAGACGATTCAGTGGATAACGGGGCTTGACTGGTCCGAAGTTCCCATATATGGAAGGAGAGCACGGACTCCTGCAAGTTGTTCTCTGACCTCTACGCAGGTGCCATGGCGTGTGCACAGTCACGAATACACACACGACAAATACACATATGTAATTTAAAAATGAAAACTACGCTGACTAAAAGAAAAGCACTTTTGCCTGATTTCTTTATAAAGTAAATAATTTGAACACAATAGAGTTTTCATAAATATTTGTTGTTGTAATAGCTGGATATACTGGCACACACCTTTAATCCCAGCACTTGGGAGGCAGAGTCCAGCAGATCTCTGTGAGTTCGAGGCCACCCTGGTCTACATAATTCCCGGACAGCCAAAACTACATAGAGAGACCCTGTCTCAAAAACAAAAATATATGTTTAAAAAAAAACCAGTGGCATGTATGATAAAAAGCTTGTTTTTTATTAAAATATTTTCAAAGCACCTGGAATGCTAACTCGGTAAATTGTGTTGTTTTTGTTTCTTTATTGCTTATTTCATCAAAAGCTTTGGTTTAAAACCATTTTGAGAGGAAGATAAGCTTCATAGTTTAAACTCAGACAAAGAATTAATCACCACAGAAAATTTTAAAGAAATATGAAGAAGACATTATAATTTGTGGCAATTAAAATTTTAAAATAAGATAAATTTGAATTTAGGAACTTTGTTTTTCAACAAATGTGTTTGGGTATCTTAACAAAAAAAATAGCAACAAAACAAAACATAAGTGATTACAAATGGGCAATTCTCAAGTGTACCCAAGAGTAAGTGGAAAACAAATTGTGTACCTTAGTTATAAACAATACTTTGGAGCCCAAAGAAAAGATTGAAATAGAAACACATAAGCTTGAATGTAAATCAATAGTAATGTCCCCTATCACTAGTAAATAACAAGGGAGGGGGGCAACTCTTGAGTCCTACCTGGAAGGAGGCCAGCGGTATACACTTGAGAATATTTTAAGGTAATTAGCATTTTTGTCTCTGTGTCAGTGAAAGTAGGCTTTTGCCTGCTACTAATTTTCTTTGGGTTACTGAGACCATTGTATGAATGAAGGGCTTTTAAAGGCCATTTATATTGTGCAAACAGAGGCGCACATTAGAGAGGACTTGCTCCTGAGAAAAGAGAGCGCCATGAAAGCTTAGGAGCCCAGAACCTGCTTCTATTTTACATGGACCGAAAACACATCAATCTTGCCTTTAGAATATTTTCAATTAAAACGAACAGCACACAGCACACCGAGAGCCAGTGAAAGCTGTGGCCGTGAGGGTTTTGAATAATTCTTTCATGCCATCTTTGCATCTAAACTGATAAACATATAATAGGACTGAAATATAATCTGAAATCCCAGGGGACCAAGCTCCCCGAGCTGCTCAAGAAGGTTGTAAAGGAAAAGCAAGACAAAACTAGACCATCTGTTTTACTGTTCAGCCTGCCACCGTCAGCACAGAGGATTTGGAAGGGGATCCAGTTCTAAGCCTGAATAGGGAGGGATGCAATGCAGGCTCACCGCGTATCATTAACTCCCTCTCTCCTTGATAACCAATCCGATGGCGACTGCAAATGTAGCTCCCTGTGTTCAAAACAAAGCCCATGGCAGCAGCAGGGACTGAGCTCCCTACACCTTCAGACACAATGGTGAGTGGATTCCTCCACGCCCCAGGCAGAGCCTCCTGTCTAATTGGAGGAGGCCAAGGGAGGTATCCACTGGGCACATGCAAGTGCTGGGAGACTCTAATTATAGTTTGCATAGACAACTGTACACAACTGTACGCAACTCTATGCATCGATCTAATTTACTCCTGTTTTAGTCACTACTTCCAATTGCCTAAGATCGTGGTGTGTATGTGTGTGTATGAGAGAGAGAGAGACAGACAGACAGACAGGAGAGAGAAAATATATTCTTGAATCTGTACACGTGTGTCTACATGTATGCTCACACATGTAGAGACTAGAAGTTAGTATTAGTATCATTCTAAGGACCGTCCACCCCATTCTTGGTTGTTATTTTTAGTTTGTTTGTTTACTTTGCTTTGATTTGCTTGCTTTTTAGTTAGTCATTATTCATTCTTGTTTTTCAGATTTATTTGTGTGTGTGAGAGAGACACATGTGTGCTAGTGTCCACTGAGGCCGGAAGAGGGTGTGAGATCCTTTGCAGCTGAGGTAAAAGTGATGGGAGTCAGCCAGATGGCGCTGGGAACCCAGCTAGAGTCCTCTAGAAGGACAGCAAGTGCTTTTATCTGCTGAGCCATCTGCAGCTACTTTCCACCATGATTCTGGAGATAGGATCTCCTACTGGGATCTGGAGCTTGTTGCTTAGACCAGGCAGATTGACCAGTGAGCCACAGAGATCTGCATGCCTCTGCCTCACCAATACTGGAACCACAAGCATGGTCACCACCACGCCTGGTGTGGCTACGCAGGTTCTGTGAAACCACAGGCATGGTCACCACCACGCCTGGTGTGGCTACGCAGGTTCTGTGGGATGACAGGCATGGTCACCATCACTGCTGCTATTGCTACATGGGTTCTGAAGATCAAATTAGATCTTCATGCTTGCATGGTAAGAGCTTGGCTGGCTGAGCTACCTCTCCAGCCCCAGATTATATTTTTGATAGCTACTTATAAAGACATTGTCTCCAAAGCTGCCTTCCCCCCTCGGTAAAACACTTATTTTAGAATTATAGCTGACGAGGCACCCAGGAGTCCCGCAGTGTTTAAAGAATAGAACTGAAACAGTGAGGAGCAGGAAGAACAAAGACTTCGTCTCAAGGAAAATCCATCTCAACACTCTCCTGTGAACCCCGCGCCCAGCTTCTGCATGGCAGCTGAATCAGAATCTCTCTGTTTCAGGTAGAGTTTGTCCTGTCTTGAAACCCATGTAACCACGAAGACTGAAGTGCCATATAAAGATGGTGAAGGAATGTGCAGATCTATAGCCAAGTCCTCTGTCGGTAGATCCTTTACTGCACTCACTGTGGAAGCTGGCTCGGGATGATGGGATTGTGAGCTTGGCTTGGGGTTTGTCTGTTATGACTTTAAAGCTCCTTCAAGGGAGACACGCAGGGCTCCGACTGAGAGACATTGTCTGTTGCTATGGAAAGTTTTGGACTTAACCTTATTACAGCATTCTGTCACGGATGACAAAATAAAAGATTTCATAGCATATACTTCAGATATCAGAGAAGCATTGCAAAAGACTTTTCTACATCACATATCATGAAGTCTCACCATCCTGTTGTCCAGTCCCTTCCTGCAAAAACAAGTGATGATGTTTTAGATGCCAGTCACTCACCGCTGTTTACTTCAGCACCACTGACATTTCCATGGCAAATTCACCTCTGCTTCACATTTCTTATTTCTCCCCAAGATCTGTCATGGTCTCCATACAGGAACTGTCCTTTCGGTATGTCATAGAGTGTTACTTCCTGGTGAATAATTTGACAGTGATTGTGAACTCTTGCTGTTCATGAGTCCGTCCCTGTAGGAACCGGCAAGCAGGGGCCTCTTGTTTGTCAGAATCTTGGCTTTTCCTGGCACATGTCGCAGTCACAATGCGCTCTAATGATGGTCAGCTTTGGCAGTTTTCCTTACTGCTAACCGCTAAGTGTGCACTGTTGTTTGTTCCTGGCTTGGTTTCGGTTGCCGTGGTTGTATGGTGGTCTTAGAGTCATACAGAAGGAGGCGAGAAATCTCATAGTCAGAACACAGAGTATGGATGCATGTAGTCTGACTCCTCGGTGGATGAACTGTGTGACCTCAGGCAGGCTTTATAATATTTCTTGGTCTGGCGCTACAGCTGTGACATTGGAGTGATAATGGTGACCACTTCGTACAACGAGAGAGGAATTAAGCGAGGTCGTCTTGGTGAAGCTCTTCAAATTGTGCATGGTCGGGAGCAGGAACGCAATTAAGTGCTGGTTTACTGAAAGGCTCCACGTCATACTCCTATGATTTTAACTCTTGCCTTCTATCGTGAATGCACGACCACTTCTTTGACACAAGACTTAAAGTGCTGCACTGGGCCAGCATAGAAGGATGTCTGAGAACTATATGGGAACAGGAGATTTTCCAGCATCCCACAAAGAGTGCTAAGACTGCCACCAATCGCTAGGCCATATCTACAAGGCCACTGTGGCCGTTAGCATAGAATAACTCTGACTCTCTCTTGTCTACTGTTCCTCTAAAAGCTACACTTTGGTTCTATTTATTTATTTATTTATTTGTTTGTTTATTTATTTGTTTATTTTTGCTTTTTCGAGACAGGGTTTCTCTGTGGCTTTGGAGCCTGTCCTGGAACTAGCTCTGTAGACCAGGCTGGTCTCGTACTCACAGAGATCCTCCTGCCTCTGCCTCCCGAGTGCTGGGATTAAAGGCGTGCGCCACCATCGCCCGGCTACACTTTGGCTCTAGATGACCCAAATGCAACAAAGTGCCTGCTTTCCAAGCATAGGGACACGAGGTTTAACCCTCAGAATAAATGCAACAACAAAAGCCGGCCGTGATGGTCTGTGCTTCTAATTCCAGCCCTGGGGAGATGAAGACAGGCCGAGCCACTGGCTTGGTGGCCAGCCAGTTTAGCCTACTTGTGTAACGAGTCTTCCTCCGTCCTGCCAGCCAGCTCCCAAATAATGACACCAAGACTTATTATTATTTATGAAAGCTTGGCCTTAGCTTAGGCTTGTTTCCTACTCCTATAACTTAAATTAACCATTTCTATCAATCTACATGGTGCCACGTGGCTCGTGGCTTTTACCTCTCCTCCTGCATGGCCTGCTTCCTCTGTGTCCAGCTGGTGACTCCCCCTTTCTTCTTCCAAGGGCTCTGACTGGGAGTTCCACCTATACCTCCTGCCTAGCTAGTGACCACTTAGCTTTTTATGGAACCAACCACAATGACACTTCTTTACACAGTGTAATCAAATACTCTACAACATACTAGCTGAGCCCCAGACCAGTGAGAGATCATGTCTTGAAAAAAAAAAATAGACACATTCCTTAGACATGCTTCTGATGTGGTCTTGGCTCCACACAAGTGTGTGCACACATACATACATACATACATACATACACAGTCATGTACTCACACACGCATATACAACATAATACAACTGTTTTTTAGTACCAACTTGAAAGCAGCAAGTCCTCTTTGTCTATAATCTACATAGATTATCAAACCCAGTAAGAGGTCTAAGACAATTCTGATGATGAATCCAATGCATAATATGTAAGGCTTTACCAGTATACCAGGTTTCATAAGTGTCAACATACAGAAAGAGGTTGAAGAGCTCATTTTGCACATTTGAAGCTGATGCCTGAGTGAATCAGACCCGATGCTCACTGTCAGGTGTAGTGTTTATCCAGTGCTCAGAGACACTGTGAGTTCGCTCGTAACATACCTCGGTCCTGTCAAGTCAGTCTAGCTGAAATTGAATGGCACTTTTTGACTATTGTTCTTCAAATGCTTTTCAAAAAAATTTATTTCCCTACCACCTCTAATATGGTCAAATTCCCCTGTAAATATTATCTAATTTATTCTTGTAACATCCCTTAGAGATAGGATGCATTCATCTTTGTTATTAGCATCTGGCATGAGCAGATTCACGTTTACTCTACTGGAAATCACCCAGAATAAATCTCATGTAGACACTAATGGAAAATATAATAGGAGATAAATACAGGTAGGCTTGCAAATGAAGGTATTTTCCCTCCTTTGAAATCTGTTGACTAAAAAGATAAAAAGTAGAACAACTTATGATGATTGAATAGTAATAAAAAACAGCATTTAATCTAAATCTCTCTTTCCTGTGATTACAGCATGTTAAATATTACTCGATACTAGGGAGTCTGTTGATGAGCTATGTAAATGTTTTCCAATAAAATTAAATAGATTAGATTTAGAAAGAGAATGCAAATGCTTTGATGGTTTTCAAGGAGTCTTCTTTCCAAACTTTTCAGAGAGATATTTAAGACAGTGCCACCTTCCTCACAGTCCCAAAGGAATGAACGCCATCATTTCCTTACTTTGAGTAGGGACAGAGACAACCAAGATGTCCAAGATGTCTGTGCCATCTGCAGTGCTTTCGCTGCTAATTCTCTTCGTGTCTTCTGCCTCCTGCGCTTTGTTTTGGTTGTCAACGTTTGTTACAGAGACAAGACTAAGATCACCCTGCGTTGACAGTCAAAGATTGACTTGGCGTGACGCACCGTGAGGTGAATCTAATTGCTGTTAATATTAGAAGGACAAATAATCATAGCGAAGAAGATGGGCTATAAAAAAATAAGCAGGCAGAGCTAGATCACAAGAGAAAGACAGCTTGATGAGGGGAACTCATTAACCTTAAAGGAGACGGTGCCTTGCTTCTGACGGAGCAGTCGGGAGTGCGACTGTGTTCATACTAGAATGAGTGGAAACAGCTTTTCTGACTCATTTATAGACTTAAAAATATGTTGCATGTGGAGAACAAGATCCCTCTGTGGTCCCTGCTAACAGGAGGCAAAGTGCCATGCCGGGTGGGCCAATGGAAAGCCTTCCTCTTCTTCCTCAGGTAATGTTACCGAGTCCAAGAGTCAACGTCAGCATTACTTGTATTGGGTGAAGATGGCAATACACTAAAATGGATGTTTTTGCCTTTCCAGACCTCACTACATGGCTTCAAATTCCCAATCCCCCTGCCTCTGCCTCCCGGGCACTGGGGTTACAGGTAGGCACCACCACAGCTCCACTCTGAGAGAATGATCTAGACTATGGCTTCTCAAACTCTAGTGTACGCACGAATCTCCAGGTTCTTAAAGAATTCTCAGCTCTGACTGATGAATGGAGGCTTGGTGTCTGAGAGGTTCTATTGGAGAGACTCGCAGAAGACGTCCCTGCTGCTGATTCAGATCATCTTTTTAGAACCCTCAGTCTCTCTATTGCTGGGATTATACACTTGTACCACCATAGCTAGCTAAAAGGTTTCAAGGTCACCTTGAAGCAGCGGTAAGGCAGAAGCTAGAGCTAGGCGCCGTGAGGGGCAGACATCTGGGTCCTCCTGGCATTTCACTCATGGCCTGCTTCCTATGGATGTAGTTAAAAGATGGCTACAGGAAGTGTGGAGATGATCATCTATCCAAAAATACTCTTCCCCACGTGAGTTCACAATAACTTATGAGAGGTCGCCGTCCCAGGCTACGCTGTGAAGAGAACACGCGATCACACAGCACATGTTCTTTCTCCATTCTGTCTGGACCCCACTTAGACCGTTTGCTGATGAAGCCACACTGGCAAGACTGTCTAACACCCGTCAGCGAATAGTCTGGTGTTCTGGGCTCCTGAGTGCATAAATCTTAATCCAACTTCAGAAGCTGACTATGTGGAGGAACGTCGAATTGCTTTTAATAATTAAGAATGCATTCACGTTGGGGGGAGCCTTTACAAGAAGAAGATGGGTTGGAGAGACCTGACTGCACACTAAAGACTCTAGATTTGGGGTGATTACAGACTCTCATTTATTTCCATTTGCCTGGCTAGTGTGTGGGAATAGCATAGACATGAAACAGAAATTCTGTCCAACAGATGACAAGAAAGAAATTCACAGTTTCGTGGACAGTGTGTGTATTAAACGTAGATAAGGGTTGATAACTTAATTATGTCAACTTATTTTTCTCTAGCTCGTTCTATATATCTTACCTGTTTATCCTCCTCTGGTTATGTTACAGCTACATGCCATCGCTATATGCAGTCACGATAGTTTCTGATTAACACTAGTATGCTATTGACTTTGAGAGACAGCTGCACGTAGCCAAGGCTAGCCCTGAACTAACGATGTGATTTTGTAGCCATAATCTTCTGCATCTGTGTCCTGAGTACAGAGATCACAGGTGTGTGTCTTCACACCAGTCGATGAGATGCTGGCGATCAAACCCAGGGCCTCCTGTGCTCTAGGCAAACACCGTACCAACTGAGCTACGTCCCTAGCTCCTTAACTCCAGTAATTTCCTTAGTCTACTTCGCAACAACACATTAACTTCTAGTATTTAATAAAAACGCTCCCTCTTTCCAATATACACTAAAAAAGCAATTAAGTTTTGAAATGGGGCTTCAGAAGAGCCCCCTCACACTACACCTCTCTGGATAGCAGAAACGAGACCAGAAACCGAAGCTGGAATGTGAGGGCTGAGGTTCCAGGCATCTGTAGGAGATAAAGACCTGGCAGAAGCTGGGCAATGGTGGCGCATGCCTTTAATCCCAGCGATCAGGAGGCAGAGGCAGAAGGATCTCGGTGAGTTCTAGGTCAGCCTGCTCCACAGTGCGAATTCCAGGACAAGTAGAGCTACACACAGAAACCCTGTCTCAATAAACAGCAGCAACAACAACGAAAAAAGACCTAGAGAGAAGGATGGGACAGATAGATAGAGAAGGATAAGACAGACCCAGGGGTAGATGAGGCCTTAAACTCACTTAAACGCCCACAAAGGCCAGACTTTGGAGCAGAGCAGGGAAACCCAGTCCCTGCCTGGAGGAACCAGTCAAGAAGAGTGTGATTCTCTGAGCCTTGGAATGGGCACATATGGAGTAAAGGACATCACCTGAGAGCAAATGACACCACATTGGGTCACAAGTCCAGAGGGCTGAGTTAACATTCCTTGCTTGGAAACCTGATCTTAATTCCATTTTCCTAGAAAATGGCTCCGTGTAAATAAGTTAACACTAAAGACAGGTCAAAAACAGATACAGGTCTCTGAAGCCCTGAAAGATCTAGCAGACATAAACACAAAAGTGTCCTGTGAGACCAGTTCCACACACTTGGGGGTTGAAACTGTCTTGATTTCCCAGTGTTTCTATGAAAAAAAAATATATACACACCATAGACTGTGTGATGGTTCCCCTTCATCATCAACTTGATTGGATATAATCACCATGGAAACACATCTCTGGGTGTGTCTATGAGCATGCTTTCAGAATGATTTTTTACTGAAAAGGGAAGATTGGTCCTGAATGTAGGAGGTATCCTATAGGCTGGGGTCCAGAACTGAACAAAAAAGGGAACGTGAGGTGGGTCCCAGCACTCCAGGATTTGCTCTCCTGATGCAGAGTGTCAGCGACCTCTCACTCCGGCCACCGTGACTTCCTCTGTCGTGATGGGCTGGATCTCCTCAAACCCTCACCTCCCTCAGTCACAAGGAAAAGGCTGACTAGCACAGGATAGGTAGCTTACCCAGTAGAAATTAGTTACATCCCAGTTCTCTCAGGAAAGCCAAGATCAAGATGTTTCTCCTGAAGACTTGCCCATGGGCTCGTAGACCACCTCACCGTAGTCTCATCAGACGGGTCATCTGCTTTGCTCAAAAGCCAACCTCTTCTGGAAACCCTCGTAGGCACATCCTATGTAAGACCATCAGTCTGGGCATCCCAGGGCCCTGTTGAGTGAAAATAACCACCCCGGCCTTCAACATTGGTATTCCAATGGGCAGGGAGCAAGTCAGTCCAGAGCAGGATCCTCTCTGAAAGGAGGCCCTTGAAGACGAACATACAGGAACATACAGTAGCAATGGCAACATGCTATCAAGTTCACAGGAATATAACTACCATGAGAAAGACTGGTGCCAAAGAATTATACCCAAAACACTCCAAAAGGAATGGCACATAAGATGAGTAAAGGAAATTTTAAAAAGATGTGAAGCTGTGCAAGCAGAGACAATAGGGCACAACGGCTACAAAGACCAGGTCAATGTAGGTGAAACAAACGAGTGCCTAGAAATGAGAACATGCTCCAGAAGGTCTCAATGCGTAGACAAAGCTGTGTTCCGCACTAGAGAAAAACAGTAATGGAGAAATCGCCAACGATGAAGAATAGAGAGGATGAGACAGAGGAGGGGAAATGTGGTTCAGACATAAGGAAGGTAGATGAGAAGGCCACCCACCAGACACAGGAAAATAGTCACAAATGAAAGAAAGGGAGAAAGGGAGGAGGAATTCAAAAGAAAACTAATGATACTGTTTCTGTAGTAGGATACAAGAATCCAAAGCTTGAATAAACACAATGACCCCAGAGAAGATGGGTCAGTGCACAAAGGTGCTGGCCACTAAGCATGAGTGACTACCTGTGTCCCATCCTTGGTGGACAGAGAGACCCAACTTTCTCAAAATAAATAAATAAATAAAAGCTGTCTTCTGACCTCCACTTGTGAGCCATGGCTTGGGTGCACAGCTGCACATGCATACAAAATAGATACAATATGAAAGTTTTTTAAACAAATAAATACACTTATTGCAAAATGAGAAAAACAAAAGTGAGTAAATATCTAGTGTTCTGTTCTGTTTGTTTGTTTGTTTGTTTGAAATCAACAATCGTGGAGCTGGTAAAATGGCTCAGAGGGCAGAGACATTTCCCAGCAAGGCTGACAACCTGAGTTTGATCCCTGGGACCCACGTTGTAGGAGAGAATGGATTCACACAGGTTGGCCTTTAAGCTCTACATGTGAACTCTGGCACATGTATGCTGCCCACACACAAATAATAAATTAATAAATAATAAATATGCAATAAAATATTTTTTAAACAACAATGTCAATGTTTCTATAAAGGAAATCTCAATAAATAAACTAAAAAGGTTCTGTATACATTCTTTATTGTAATGCCACAGGGGCTGGTAGGATAACAAAGAGGGCCGAAGTTATGATGAAAGAATCTGAAAAACTAGGTGACAGATGGTCCCAATGTACAGTGCCTTGACTTACAGTTTTCCACCCCAGTGAGTTTATTTGGATGTAATTCCATAACAAAAAGTTAAGAGATACCTATAAGAAAGAGCAAATGGGACTATCTCCTCTCCCTCTCCCTTCCCCCTCCTCCTCAGTCTGCTTCTCCTCTTCTTCCTCCTGCTTCTCCCGCTTCTCCATGCTTCTCCTTTTAGAGACAGGGTCTCACTACGTAGCCCCAGCTGACTTGAACTCACTCTGAAGACCAGGCTAGCCTTGAACTCAGAGATTCCCCAGTCTATCTGCCTCCCTAAAGGCATGTACCACCACACCTGCCTGAAACCACCTTAACTAATTCCTCACCTCGGTGTACACAAGATCAAATGGTGAGACGCTCAGTGACCTGGTGATTTATAATGCTGGTTTTATAATTTCCTGTGCCTCATGGCTATTCCCGAGAAGATTTTTTTTTTTTAAGCTTCTGGCTGACTTTGCTACTACAGGACCACATTCTCCGAGTACTTTTATGAAGTGCTTTTACATACATCCTGTCGTCTGCTAATTTCCTCCTCTCGGTAATGTAAATGAAAAATGCATTTGCAGCATCCTTCACTTAACTAGCATGCAAATCACCTAACGATATGCAAATGAACAAATTCTGCGGGTGTCGGAAATTCCTTGCCAAGTGTCTTCTACTTCCCTTACCGCTAAGGAGACTTCACTCAAGTGCGCCCAGTGGATACAGTGTTACAGTGGAAAATTCCTGTTTCTAAGAGGCTGGCAGAACTTGAAGACGGCTATCCTTCCACTAGAATCGCGCATGTGTGTGCATGTTCATGTGTGCAGATATAGGTGTGTGTGGGTGTGCACCTGAGAGTGCAGGCCAGAGAATAATCTCAAACATCCTTTCTCAGGCACCATTTATGCCTTCCTTCCTTTCTTCCTTCCCTCCGTCCCTCCGTCCCTCCCTCCCTCCCTCCCTTCCTCCCTTCCTTCCTTTCTTCTCTTTAGACAAGGACTGTCACTGCTGGACCTTACCAAGCAGGCCATGCTGGTTGAACACCGACAAGCCTGTGTCTACCTCCCCATCACTGGGATAACAAGTAAACCACCACGCCTAATTTTTGTTGTTATTGTTGTCATTGTTATTATTATTGTCATTGTTTTCAACATGAGCTCTGGAGATTGAACTCAGGCCCTCTTGCTTCCACGTCAAACATTTTGCTACTGAGCCATCTCCCCAACCCTCCTATTAGTATTAAGGATTAGGCATATTTCCAACTACACGCGTTGTTTCATTGGCTGAAGAACAACTGGGTCTGAATAGCCCTAATTTAACAATTGGAGAGTCTCAGAGAGTGTTAAGCATAAAAGCTCACCACACCCTTCTTATAAATCTGTGTGAGCTAGAGAGACGGCTTGGTGGTTAAGAGCACTTGCTGCTCTTCCAGAGGACCTGAGGGCTCTTCCCAGCACTGACCTGTGGCTCACACTGCCTGTAACTCTAGTTCCAGAGGATCCAACACCCTCTTCTGGCCTCTGTGGGCAGCTGCACTCATTGTGGTGCACACACACACATACACACACACACACACACACACACAATAAATTTTTTTAAATAAATCAAACTTTGAAAGTAAAAGACACTTAAAATTTATAAACGAGTGCATCACAATATGCATGCATGCAGGATGTGTGTGTGTGTGTGTGTGTGTGAGAGAGAGAGAGAGAGAAAGAGAGAAAGAGAGAGAGAGAGAGAGAGAGAGAGAAGTGCTGAAGTTTGAACCCAGGGAATTGTACTTGCTAGCTGAGCACTCTACCAGAGATTCACTTCAACTAGAAAAAAACAGTGATTGATTTTAAAACTATACAATAATTCTATCCTTAAAAATGAATTTCTAGTGGGACTGCTATTTGCATGATTTCTCTAACACAGACCCACCTGCTATGTGTGTGTGTGGGGGGGGGGTTATTGCAGAGATGTTCATGGTGAATTCTGGTTGCTTTCTTTAATAGGCAGGTAGCTCATCTTGAGGCGTAAGAGCAATTCGAGCTTGGGCACAAACAAACAGCAAAGCACCTGGCTGTATGATTCCTCCCTTGTTCCTTTCCTTGGGGCAGGCAGGGTGTCACTGAGGTGTATGCTGCCTTTTTCATGCGTGTAAATGAAGGCTTCTGCCCGGAGCCCCCTTGACCCAAAAACTTGCTACTCACGAGCTTCCACAGGAAATCCAATCCATTGAACCCCTTAAAGAGTTACAGTTGAAGGTATCTGTCCATAGCAGATCCCGAGAGGCTCGGTTCCGCGATCTGCAGTCACCCCTAAACCCTTCTGTAGCTTTCTTAAGGTGTCCCTTCTCTGAGACCCGGCCATCAGGGGCACCCTTCCTTGTATCCTCTCCAGCATAGCTTTCCTGGGAACTTTCCATTCATCTTCCAGAATGTTCTCCAAGGTCAGTTTCTTTGCCAGGTGCCCTTCGCCCAAGCCCTATTAAATTGAGCAATTGGGAAGGAACCTTTATCTTATCTTATCTCAGCACGTAGTAAAGAAAGGTCCTAGAACAGCAAGGCCTGCAACCAACAGAAATCCTGCTGCCCATAAAAAATAGTTCCTCATTAAACTACCTGTGCCGACGTGTCTCTCCACCCCAAACCACCTTCATTTTATAAACAGATTCAAATGTAAAGTAGAACAATTTTTAAAATAAAGAGGATTATTAACAACATATTGGCTATATTCTGGGTCTACTAAGTGTCATCATGAGTTGAATTGGAATTTATTTGGGGGTAAAAAGAAACTTGGAGATTAAACCTTTTTGGTTTAGAGCTCTGAGCAGTTTCGAAGGTCAGTGAATAACAAGGTTTTAGAAAGTTTGGTATCACCTCCTTCTAGTTTCAAATGCTTTTTATTTTTATTTATTTATTTATTTATTTATTTATTTATTTTTGGTTGAGTGTTCTCTTGTTCAGGGTTTATGAAGAATAGTTTTCCACTTTGTAGCCCATGCTCCTTATGAAGTCCAGAGTGGCTCTTAACTTGTAGCAATCCTCCTGCCTCAGCTTCCCAAGAGCTGGGGTTTCAGGCCTATACCACTCACCCATACATGGCTTCAAATGCTTAATTCACATTTTATGCTAATGACTTAAAACAGGTGATAAATATTTGCCTAATGAATGGAAAAATCTATGCGTTCTCTCACTGGTAAATAATTCTTGAACCCAAAATACACTTGTCTTCCCCTCTTTCCTTAGAAAGAAACAAAACCAAAACGAGGTGTTTTGTGGTACAAGCCTGTAATCATTGCCAGCACGTGGGAGATGAAGGCAGGGGAAGCAGGAGTTGGAGGCGAGCCTGGGCTACGTGAGACTCTGCTTCAAACAAACAAGAAAGGGGAGACAGCTCAGACAGAAAGTGTTTGATACCAAAATATTGAAGACCAGAGTCCAGATTCACAGAACCTACATAAAAGCCAGGTAGACATGGCGGCCACCTGTAATTCCAGCACTTGAGAGACAGAGACAGGTCACCAAGGTACGCTGGCTCGCTAGACTAGCCAAATGGCAAGCTTTGGGTTCAGCTGAAAGAGCCTACCTTAGTAAACAGTGGTGGTGGAGAAAGACATCTTACGTCCATCTCCAGCCTCCACAAGCATGCGCACACATATATGAGAACACATTACACACAGGCCACAAACGTGTGTGCATGCAAATGAATGAAAATAAACTCTTAAAGAAATAAAACCAATATTCATTGGTCTCTGCTGTAGGAACAAAAAACTAAAGGGTAAAATAGTTAATAAAATAACCATTTCTCATAATTAGCCTACTGGAGATTTGAGATAATGTTTTGAACTCCCTTCACTTAAACTAAAATTGCCAACCAACTAAACTGTTCTCCCTAACTCACTTTAACTATATCAGACTTAATTTAGTCATTCATTTCTGCATTGGCAGCTGCATAACCTCTTTAAAGAACTTAGTTCTTGTTAGTCAACTAATTAGTCAGTTGATGAATTTTTTTAAAAACTACTAAATATCTAAAATATCTGAAGCTAAAATAAGTTTGCAAGCATACTCAAGTAGTTAGTTATTTCCATATACAACCCCAGAGAATATTAGGAACTCTTCCTTTCTCTTCTCTTCTCT
>NC_022034.1:12506290-12515177 GCF_000317375.1 Microtus ochrogaster | reverse complement strand
TAGTGATTTTGGGCCACCAACCAGCTCCCAAATCATGACACAGAGACTTATTATTAGTTGTGACTGTTCAGCCTTAGCTTAGGTTTGTTTCTTGCTAGATCTTATAACATAAATTAACCTCTTTCTAGTCATCTACAATTTTTCCATCAGGGAATTTTACTTTTTATTCTGTATTACTACTTTCACTGCTTGCTCTGTGTCTTTCTGTCTGTCTGGCTGTCTGGCTAGCATCTGGCTGGCTGGTCAGGGCATCTTTCTCCCTTATTCTCTCCTTTTTTTCTCTCTCTGGAGCCTATATTCCTTCTCCTACTTATTCTCTCTGCCCACCAGCGTGGCATATTCCTTTCCTAGCTACTGGCTGTTCAGCTTTTTATTAGATCAGTCAGGTGCCTTAGGCAGGCAAGATGAACCAAATGCTACACATCGCTACATAATTAAAAGCAGCATAAACATAGGTAACACATCTTTACATTTTTAACAAAGGCAACAGAAACAAATGTAACACACCTTCATATAGTTAAAGTGATATTTTACAGCCTAAATAAATGTAACACATCTTTGCTTAGTTAAAATAATATTCCACAACAGTGTAGTTCTGGCTGGCTTGGAACTCACTCTAGAAACCAGGCTGAACTCAAACTCAGAGATCTGCATGACTCTACCTCCCCATTGCTGAGATTAAAGGCATGTGCCACCACCACCTTGATGGAACCATTTCAAGAATAAAGTCCTGACTGTGGAGGCACCTGACCAGCAGAGAAAGGGAGCTGAGTCCCAGCATGCATCACTCTCTGCTTCCTAATTGTGGAGGCACGTGACCAGCTCTGCTTTCTCCTGTGGAGGCATGTGACCAGCTGTCTCACTCTCCTACCCCATGCTTTCTCTGCCTTGAACGACTGTACTCCCCAAACCGTGAGCCAAAATAAACTCTTTATTCCTCAAGTTGGTTTTCATTGCGTATTTATCACAGCAACAAGAAAATTACCTAGTACAGATTAAGAGTCTTTCATTCTGAAAAATTAAAGAATTTCATGTTACATACAACCCAGCATTGAGTACTTAGCCAACATCATCAATGCTCATCTCTAGACTGCAACTCTTTCAACGAAAACACTTGAATGAATGCCAGTTATCAAGTAAGACTAAAATGCAGCTCATGAGCTGCAGGGTTTGATCACCAGCACTGCAAAAATAAACCAAAAATAACATAAAACTCAACTACCTACCCATACTCTGTGCCCTTAGCGAGCTGAGGTTGCTAAAGGCCTTTGTATGAAATCTTCTACTGAGCAGTCAGCCTTAGTTCCCTTGAAAATGCAAAATTAAAGAAAGTCAGTAAGATAATTTAAAAAGGACTCTAGAAAGTGGAAGAGTTTGAAATAGGTTCTCCAAAGAGAACATTGTAATAGAAACAGGAGAAAAATACAACAAAGAACTTAAGGCTAAAGTTCTGAGCGAGGTTTGGAATTCCTGAGAGCTCTATGGGTTATGTTACCTTAATTTCATTCTAAAGGGTTTAGAAGATCTGGAGATGGCATCGCCATTCTTTGACTTTTCATTCTTCTTTTTCTAATTTTGCTCCCTCCTGAAATATAAATTTGTCTTTCAGATAATGACTATGTATTAAAGTTACATCAAACAAGTAGCTTAGGATTAAATCAGATCGAAGGATGCACATTCTTTGGGAAATTTTATTAAGTCCAGTTTCTCTAATGGGAGCCTTAAATAGAAATGACCTTAAATCAAATTTATCTTGCATAAAGAGTCTAGGAGTAAAACAGGGTCATCCTTGTAAGTAGGATATTTATTGTAAGTTCTTTAAAAGTCATTTTCATACCTATGATGTGACATTCATTCATTAATATCCAAATGTTCTATGTACAATACATTTACATTGTAAAAAAGGTAAACCAGTCCATTTCAGAATAACACATGGGGGGGGGCAGGGACAGTGGCTCAGTTGGTAGAGTACTAACTTGTGACGCAACAGTGAGACCTGACTTTGATGCCGAGCATCCCATAAAACTAGGCGTGGCGACCCATGCCTGCAATCTCATCACTCAGGGTGTAAGCAGGAGGACCAGAAGTTCCGGGTCATCCTAGGCTGCATGGGTGTTTGAGGCCTGCCTAAGACACATGAGACTTTGTCTCGAATATATATATATATATATATATATATATATATCTAGCTCCGTCTGTAGAAGAAAGAGTAACCAACAGTTATATCCAAAGTCAAAGCTCATAACCACAGAGAGAAATGAAACTTTCTGAAACCAAGAGAGACTTTTTCTCTTTCCTGTTACCAGGAATAAAAACATTTGTGGGGTGTTGGCAATCTGCCCTCCCAGGTATAATCAGTAGGACTGTGAATTGATACAACCTTTCTAGAGAGCCATTTGGCCGCATGTATTAAACTTTAACACATAAATCTTACTTTTAAATTTAAATAACACAACCTTTGCTTTTCCAGTAGTGCCATTTACAAACTTAGCCTGCGGTTCCCACACACCTGATCGGCAATGATCACTGATATATTTGTAAACAGCCAAAAGCCAGAAGAAAGTTCCATCAAGGATCTGGTCCTCCTGTATGTTATGGTCTATGTGCGTCTGTCTATTGAGAGGGTGGCTTAAACAAGTGCTGAGAAGATGTTATCAATACACATACGTGTGTGATGTGCTTGTGTAGTTTGTCTAAAATAAATATTTTACTAGATAATAGGAGGATGGGAGGTGCTTTTTCTTTGTCTATTATTTTACTCTCAATTACTTCTTTTAGTTTGATCATTGTTCTGACTTCTTTGCGTGTGTGTTTGTGTTTGTGGCTACACACTCATCGTGTTGTTTCTGTGACAGTTTACAGCCAATAGTCAACGTCTTTGAACTGCATTAAGGTTTTTCTTTCTGGGTCCCCCGGATCTTCAGGACATCACAGTGTGCTTGCTTTTTACAAGCACAGGAACAAGCCTGAGAATACGGTCAGCTCCTGTGTGTCTGTCTTCCTCGCGGCACCCTGGGAGGAGAGTCACTCTGTAACGCTGGACAGACACAGAGATGAAGGCACCCTAAGGGGTGGAGATGTTTGAGGAAATTGGCATCGCCATGTCTGAGGGCCCAAGTGGCTTTACGATAAAATAAAAGTTAATGTGCCTTTGTAAACCAATTTTGAAAAAGCCGTAATTGCATGCAAAGCCTTCTCATCTCCTCTCGAGTTATCTCACACAGTAGCCGCTGGTTAAAGATAGGGGAAGGCAGGGAATGGAAGAAGACACGGGCGTTCCCCAGCCTTTGTGGAAATCACATTTATTTGTGTGTTCTGGGGTAGGGGTACATGTGGAGGTCAGGGGATAACTTGCAGCTTTCAGTCCTCTCCTACTGTACGACCCCTGGGGTAGAGCTCCGGTCAGCAGACATGGTGGCAATCCTTCCACCCACCGAGCCATCTCACCACCCCACAGCTCATATTCTGAAACCTTTTTCTCGGGAGGTCCCAGTTCTAAACGACGCCCTCATTCTAAAGAGAATCGACAACATGGATCAGAAGTACTTCATCTCATCTCATGCCACGTCAATTATAAACTGAAAGAGAAGGACATATTTGTGCCGTGTGAGCAGGGCTTTTTCAGACTAAAAAGGATCTGTGATACACTTAGGAATGATTATTTCTGTATCTTCTGATATTGGACTCAATACACTGAAAGGAAAAGAAACCACGAGGGGAGAAATGGGTGCTTAATAGCTATTTTATTTATCCATCTTCTTTTCCTGTTTGATCAAATTTCCAGCAAACTGTTTTGCAGATTAAAGTTTATTTTTGCAGGCAAGGCCTCGGTTGAAGCTGCTTTTCAATCAGAGAGGGATGGATTAAACTGCCCTCCTCCTAATTGCTTTGTGAAGCCTTCCCTTCTCCTTAATCTCACTGTAGTTTCTTAAGAAATGAGGCACTTATGTATCCCGGGGGCTTAAATGGAGCTTTCTGAATTGGAGGGGAAAGGAGGGTGCCTGCCGCATTAATCACTGAGTAACATCAATCAAGCTTCCACTTGGACAGTCAAGTTCAGTGAAGTACAGAAGAACCCGGGGAATGTCCCCCTCTCCGTAAGCCCCGACATTGGATATCCGTCATGAAGGCTTATAGATATAGTTATTTAGATGCAAACAAAGTTATTTTAATGTAACATAATGTTTGGGCACACAGTGTATATTTTACAAAATATCATACCAGTTCCTTAGCCAGACTATTTCCTTCCTGCTCTTTCCAAACTTGTCTGCTTATTGGCAACAAGAATTACTGTTTTAAGGAATGTTTAGGTTCCAGACCCATTTTCAGAGATAATAATGGTTACTCAGTGGTTAAGAGCTCTGGCTGCTTTTCCAGAGGACCCAGGTTCAATTCCCTGCACCTACATGGTGGCACACAACCACCTGTAACTCCAAGTTCCCAGGGATCTTACACACTCTTCTGCCTCCTTGGGTACCAGGTGTGTAAGTGGTGTACAACATACATACAGGCAAAACACCCACATGCATAAAATAGTTTTTAAAAGTTGAGGAGAAGAGGTATTAAAGGGACAACCATAGTCTCTGTCACATAACCAAAATATTCACTCATGACTAGCTCAACAAATAAGCTCTGGTACTTTGACACAATAAATCACAGAATCATTAAAGCAGCCGTGGGACCCCATAGTTACCAATATGGAGGACGCATTGTTTTTGACTGCAAAAGCTGTTCTCATCTTCCATTTAATCATCTTCTCGAATCTTCCATGTTAATCTTTTTCTTTTCTTTCCAGGTATGTGTGTATGTCTATACGTGTTCCCATGTGTATAGGGTGCACAGGTGTGTGGGTGTGCATGTCCATGTCTATGCATGTTTCCATGTGTGTAGGATGCACAGGTGTGTGGGGGCACATGTCCATGTCTATGCGTGTTTCCATGTGTGTGGGCACATGTCCATGTCTATGCGTGTTTCCATGTGTATAGAATGCACAGGCATGTATGGGTGCATGTCCATGTCTATGCGTATTTCCTTGTGTGTAGGATGCACAGGCGTGTATGGGTGCATGGGCATGTGTGTGTTGAGACTCCACCTTGGCATCAGACGTCTTCCTTGGTCATGTTTTACCCTACATAGAGGCAAAATCTCTCAATCACCCTGAAGCTCCAGGTTCAGTCTGTGTTGTGGAATGGTTTACTCTTTTTTTCCTTTTTTGAGGGGTCCACCACCCAGCTCCTGAATAAATCACATACGGAGGCTTATTCTTAGTTATGAATGCCTGGCCTCAGCTTGACTTGTTTCTTGCCTGCTTTTTTAACTTCAGTTATCCCTGCTACCTTCTGCCTCTGGAGTTTTCCTTTTCCTCGTTATGCCTTACTTTCCTTCTTACTCCATGGCTGTCTGGGTGACTGGGCCTTGATGTCCTCCTCCCCCTTGTTCTCTCATTCCTTACTTTCCACGTTTTTCCTTGTATTTCTCCTCTCTGCCTGCCAGCCCCACCTGTCCTTGCTCCTGCCTCGCTAGTGACTGTTCAGCTATTAGACCATCAGGTGTTCGAGACAGGCAGAGAATCACAGCTTCACAGAGTTAATCAAATGCAACATAAGCTGTAGTAACACACCTTAAAATAATACTCCCTGACAAGTCTGTGCTAGCCCACTTGCTCCAGGGATTCCTATCTCTGGCTCTACCTCCCGCATCCTGGGATTACAGAGGACGCCATGCCCACCCAGCTTTTATGTCAGCACTGGGGATTTGAACACTGGTACTCTCTCTTGCACAGCAGACACCTTACCCACTTGAGCCACTTCCTAGCCCTCCTGTCATCGTGAAGTGCCATTTTAGTCTCTAAAATGATAGTCTTTCTAAAATACCTCTTGAGGATTTCAATTTCTGGCCACACCACCTTGTGATGTGAGAAAAGCCGTGTACCAACTGCACACCTCGACAGCTGGTGGGATGTCATTTGAGATTCCATTGTGGCCATTCTGTTATTTGTCACCTCTGTTTGGGGCAAGATGCTGTATGTATTTACCATAAAGACAGAATTACTTTTTCAATATATTTTATATGTCATCGTTATTGGCTTCAGACTTTGTTTAAAAAAATACACGCTATTTTGGGAAACTTCATGATTTATTATAGTCAACCTACCTCTGTTATTTTTGTGGCGAGGTTGTTGGCTACATTCAAATATAGAATTGTTATAGTTTCTCGGCAACTGTTGTAATTACAATTATTATTGTCACTATTGTGTGTGTGTGTGTGTGTGTGTGTGCAGGGTCACACGTGTGCAGAGGACATACATGTGCAGAGGACAGAAGATAGCTTGTGGGAGCTGGTTCCCTCATTCGCATGGCTCTCAGAGACTGAATTCAGATGGGCAAGGTTATGCAGCCAATCTTCTTTTCTTTCCTTTTTTAATTAAACGATGACCCTCTTTATGCTATGTGTTAGTACCTTAAAGTATATTTCACATAATTAATGTGTCATCACCATTGCCAGCTTAGTATTTACTGGGTTTTATTTTTCGGTTTTTCTGCGAATGCGAACCTTCGCACTGGGACTGTCTCTCAGGTCAGATGCTCTCTACTTTGAAGCTTGTGAGCTTATTTGCATTTGTTGGGACTTTTAACTTTGACTTGATTTCCACCATCTTATTTTGTGTTGTCGATCTGCCTTTTTCTATGTTTTAAATTGCATTTCTTTATGGGTGTGTGCAGCGTGTGTGTGTGCCCTTCCCTAGTGTGCCAAACTATGACAGAACGAACATGTGAGAGTCACTTCTCTCTTTCCTCAGGAGTGGGGTGTAACTGATATGCTAATTATTCTCACCGTTTTGGGTTTTTTGTTTTTTGTTTTTTTTTTTTTTTGCTCCTCGATCTCAGACCTAGTGTTTAGGATCAGGGCCTGCATTTCTTGTGGATCACTCCACGCTCCAGAGGAAGCAGCAGCCTCAGGGGAGCTTTAGGTACTCGGTCCCAGTGTTCAGTGACACCCTGCTTTCTGTGGAGTCTGTGGAACATGAAGATCATCCCCAGGAGACAAATCTAGCCCATTTGTGGCTCCACTCCCAGCTCAAGAGCCATGTGACTTGACTACATAGTCCCCTTGGCACACCCCACTGCCAAGAACAGCCTTGGCAAGGTAGGCCTGGGAGAAACACCGGGTGTGGTAAAAAGCCAGTTGGCCTGACTAGCTCGCTGTGACGGTGACTTCAAAAGGCTGGAGCGATCTGTGAACTCACCACCACTGGCAGTAATGAGTTGAGAAGCTAAAATAAACCTTCATCAGATATGAATGATTTTTTAAAAAGCAACAACATTTTAACCATGGTAGAAGAAAACGTTTTCTTTAAAAGACCAATTTATCTTTCTAGCTTGTTTCTGACATTTTAAAGTCATTGTCGTAGTACAGGAGGGTCTTGATTTCAAAGAGCATGTGGCCAAGAAGTATAGGGAATACAATGTACTGTGGGGAGGGAGGTTCGTTAATAAATTAGGCGCGTGTCTTTAATCTTGGCACTGAAGAGACAAAAGCAGGTAGCTTTCTGTATGTTCAAGGCCAGTCTGGTCTACACAGTGAATTCCAGGCCAGGGAAAGAGGTACGTAGTGAACCCTGTCTCATAAGTAAACAAACAAACAAACATAAATGCTTGTTACGTTCTTGAGTTTTGTGAGCTGTTATAACATTTAACTGTAGCTGAAATTAGTATTTGCTATCATTTCAATCTTTATGCTAAATGAACCTCAATTTTGTGTCTCATTTCCTGTTAGTATGTCCGGATTATATTGTTACAAAGAGCCAAGAGTCAACCCCCATTACCTGCTAGTTTAGACTCTTTCAGATTGCAAAGTTGTAACCACTTCTTGTTTTGTTTTGCTTTGCTTTGCTAACTTTGTTAAATGTGTTTGTTTGTTTTAGGCAGGATCCCTAGCGAGGTCCGCCTCTCAGCCCAGGATCGCATTTTAGGCGCTCTGCACATGGACACCTGTGTCTTCATGCACTTAATTGACCAAGCTAGGTATTTCAGGTCTTTGTGATTACTTTTTTCCTGTCTGTTTCTGTTTTGATTTTAAAACAAAGTATCACCTGCCTGTGAATGAGGCTGGCCGGCCTCTGAGCTGAGGAAGCTGCCTGCCTCCTACCTGTCCCTCCCCCATGCTGGTACAAGAAACACATGACCCCACACCCAACTTTGTCACATGGTTCTGGGGATCTAACTCAAGTTCTTGTGCTTTTGAGGAGCCGCTTTACCAACTGAGTCAGCTCCCTAGCCCCCTCCTCAAATAATATTTTTTAGAACATTGAAGTTACAAAGAATAATGGAGAGCCAGGCAAGGTGAGGCATATCCACAATCCCAGCCCTTGGGAGGTGGCGGCAAAAGTTCAAGGTCAAGGAGGCAGACACAGGCAGATCTCTGAGTCTGAGACTATCCTGATCTACAAAATGCATTCTGGGTTAGCCAGCCCTCCATTCATCCTTAACTACTTACCAAATTTGAGGCCAGATTCTCACGAAACAAAATTGTTCTTCAGAAAAAATTGAGCTGTCTTTAAGACCCTTTCTTAAAAGAGAGAGAAGGAGAATGGGAGAGACAGAGAGAAGGAGAAGGTGAGGGAAAGAAGAATGAACAAAAGAGCAACAGGGGAGTCAGGAGCATCTTAATACTGCACCAACACCCTCACATCAAATGGAGGAAGACAGAAAAATGTGTGCATCATTACTTTAATCCCCACCATCACCACCACCACTGCCACCACCACCCACTACCACTATCATTACCACCCCCACCCCCACCACTGCTGCCACCACCACCATTACCACAACCACTATCACCACCACCATCACTGCCACCACCACCACCACCACCATCACCACCACCA
>NC_022034.1:12499348-12505963 GCF_000317375.1 Microtus ochrogaster | reverse complement strand
GCCCCTCGCTTCCTGCCCCTCGTTTTCTGCCCCTCGCTTCCTGCCCCTCCCTTCCTGCTCTCCCTCAACCAAGAGCACTCCATTAAAGCGTGATCTGAGAAGAATCCTCTTGTGGTGGTTGTTCTTTCTCGCTGGTCGAGAAGTTCGCCGCAATCACCACCATCATCACCACCACTACCACCATCAGCACCATCACCACCACCACCATCACCACCATTACTGCCACCACCACCACCATCAGCACCATCACCATCACCACCACCACTATAAGCACCATCACCATCACCACTGCCGCCACCGCCACCACCCACCACCACCCACCACCACAATTGCCACCACTACCACCTTCGCTACCACCCACCCTCTTCCTCACGTCATCCTAAACTTGATGGCTACTGTGACTTGACTCCGCTGTCTCAGAAAGAAGGATGGCCAAGCTTGTTTTTAAACAGCGCATCATTGGACAGATGTGTGTTTTCCATTTGTGTCTGCCACTCAGATCACAATCCCAAGTTTCCCTTACGTGGTTGGGCATAGCTATAATTTATTCATACTCATCACTATATAGTATTCCACCACCTATCTTTCATTGTTCTGTCGATGGGCATTGATCTGCTTCTAGCTCTTTCCTAGCAGACATAGTGCTGCTCTGGGCATTTTCGTTAAGTGCCTTTTGGAACAGGCTGTTTTCTCTAGAGCTGGAATCTCAGAGGGGAATCACTAGGTCATAGAGCCTGGGTATTGTCATGGAGCAAAATTGTTCTCTGAAAAGATTGAGCTAATTTACAGGCCAATCAGCAGAATACGAGGGTGACTTCCTCTGCATGCCGATTCTTTGAATTTCTGGTGGGATTAATTTGTATTCTCTGGATTGAATTCAGTGGAGTGAAACTTTGTTCATCTCCTGGCCATTTGTGTTTCAATACGTTTTCTTTTCTCTTTTTAAAAAATTGATCTGTCTTCTTCTTGTTGATATGTAAGAACTCTTTATATGTGCAGGATAAAAACACCTTGACAACTGCTTTGTTTGGTTTGTGACACTGGAGATTGAATGTAGGGTGTATTCTGGGCAAGTGGTTTCCAACAAGCCCCATACAAGGTACACCTCCACTGTTCTTTTTACTTACTATTGTGACACAAGGTCTCACTGAGCTTCTCTTGTTGGTCTTGAGTAGTTTTGTAAATCAGTGCTTTGGTTAGGGTTCGCTAGAGGAACAGAACTGACAGAATAAATTATATAGGTTAGAATGGCTCGTAGGCTATGATCCAGCTAATCCAACAATGGCTGCCCAGTCATTTACAGTCCATGAGGCCAGATGTCTCAAATGGCCTTCAGTAGTCACCAGAATGTAGAGAAGTAGGCGTGAATGCCAACGAAGGAATGAACTAGCCAGCGGAGTGAGGGCCAGCAAAGACCAAAAGTTTCCTTCTCCTGATTAAAAGTGGGTCTTCCCACTTCAAATGATTTCATTAAGAGAAAGCCCCTTGATGGGCATAGTGGCACCTTTAATCCCAGCCCTCAAGAAGCAGAGGCAGGCAGATCTCTGTGAGTTTGAAGAAACCTGATCTGTAGAGCAAGTTCTAGGCCAACCAGGTGACACAGAGAAACTCTATCTCAAAAACAAAAACAAAACAAAACAAAACAAACAGAAAAAGAAAAAAAGAAAAAAAGAAAAAACTGCTCACTATAGCCAAGTGACAAGTGGCAACCAAGAATAGCTATCACTTTCAGATAGGGTCCTTGAACTTGTGAATCTTCTGCCTCCGTCTCTTAATGTGGCTGAGACTATGGGTTGTTGCCACTAAGCCTTAACCATTGGCATTTTGTTTTATTTTAGTGTGCCTGTGTGTGTGTGTGTGTGTGTGTGTGTGTGTGTGTGTGTGTGTCCGTGTGCGTGTATAGGCCAGAGATTGACCTGGCAATGTCTTACTTAACAGCTTTTCCACCTTACCTTTTGGAAATGGGCTCCCGGTGACCCCGAGTCTTGTTGCTTGTGCTAGAATAGCTGATAAACTGATCTTGCAAGATATGCCAATCTCCATCTCAAAACACTGGGCTTATGTGTGCTGGCTACAACCCCCAGTTTTATCCCAGGTGCTCATTTGGTAGAAGGAAGAAATCAACTTCTGTAAGCTACCCTCTGACTTCCAAGTATACCATGGCACATTCACCACCCCATGTACACAATAAAATAAATGCTTAAAAAATATATTTTATATATATATATATATTTATACATACATCATATATATGATAAGAGAAGTGGTGGGAACTGCTTTCTGCCAATAGTTTTTTGGGTACCAGCCTTAGCATGGCTTCTGTGTGCATATGTGATCGCTTATAAAGGAGAGGAAGGGTCTTGTCACTTTCTTGGGAGGTCGGAACAGGCACAAGCTTGTACAGTTGTTCACATCTGCCCAGGGCAGAGTGGCGGGACATGACAGCTCCCACCTTGTCCTGTATTCTGTGAGTTTGTGTTTCCCTTTGAACCCCATTTCCTTTTGTATTCTTGTAATAAAAACAATTTGTAACTCTTGCATTACCTCTCGCTTTAAAGAGAATTATTTAAATCATGTTTGTGTAATAAAACGGAATGTCTTAAACACATATTTTTAGAAAAACCTATTAGTTTTGCAAGCATCTTGCTTTAATTTCTTGTTAGTTTGAATAATTTCTCTATCATTAATATTGAGTTTTCTACATAAAACAACAGCACACTTCATAAACCTTGCTTCTAAAATGACTACTAGACGTATACTGCGTGGTGGAGCATGGCGGTACACATTTATACTCCTGGGTCCATATAAGGAGACCCTGTCTCAAAACAACAAGATCCGATTTGGGAACTTCGCAGTTCCTCTCCCTGCCTTTCACCCTCTTTTACCTTTCCACCTGGCTGTCTCTGTGCCCTCTGACGGTAGACGAATGTCCAGGGCGATCTAACTGCTCATCGGATTGGCCCTTTACTTCCAAGAGCCCAACTGGCTCTTGTTTTCAGATCTGGAGTTTTCAACTCACAGCGTCCTTCTGTTCCAGGTTTGTCTCAAGCCACGCTCACATAGTAAATGTAATATCCATGCACTCTAGGATGCTCAGTTTTCTGGAGTTCCTTCAGTATTAAGTTCTTAATTTTTATATGATATGCCATTGTGTGTATGTGTGTGTGCATGTGCATGTTTGTGTGTACGTGTGTGTTTGTACCTCAGATGAACACTGATGCCTGTTTCTATGGAAATCTTGTTTGCCCCCAACTAGAGACTGGCCCCATTAGTGTGAGTTCACACTTGGTTCTCAATATCTCCACAGTTCTCATTGGCTCACTGTGTTCTTGACCAACTTTTTTACTGATTTAGGAGCGGAGAACCCTCCTGGCTAGCAGCACAGAGTGAGACTATCATCCCACATCCAGACTTGGGCACTGACTTCTCAGAAAAGTGGCTGTTTCTTCCATGAGGATGGCCTGGACATTGCAAGGCTCCTTGCTCTTTCTGGGGTTCTAGTGTAGTGCCATTTAATGGATGAGGCAAACTTTCGGCAGCCTCTCCTCGACATAGACTGTTGGAGACTGTGGACCCCCAGGCCCTACAGCCTGCAGCTGCTCTGAGCATGAGACCCTGATGATGGGGCATGGGTTCTGATGAGTCTGTAGCTGAAATATCCCGAGAGCTGGGGCGTGGCCAGAGCCCTATATAAGCTGCCCTGAGCACAATAAAGTAGGCATTCCTGGCACTCTTATCAAGGATGACCTGTGTCCCCGTGTCTCTGTCGTCTCTGTCTGTCTGTGTGTGTGCGTGTGTTTTTAAGTCTCCAGCTTAGTCCTGGCTACAGGTGGAGGCCCCAGCTAGGTCGCCCTCGGGAATGGTGAGGGTGGATTAAAGATGGGTATGTGTGTTATGTATGTTTGAGTAAGTCTTTAAAGAGACAGAGTATAGACCGCCAGATATCAGCCACATAAAAATGGGATGTGTACAGAGAATTTGGGTTACATATATATTTTTTCTTTTTCTTTTTTCTTTTCTTCTTTCTTTCTTTCTTTCTTTCTTTCTTTCTTTCTTTTGCCTGGAGAAAGACATTTGATTCTGGGAACCGCTAAAAATGGTATCTTGACTTTAAAATATGGGTCTAAGGATATGTTGCTTTGGAAAAGAGGTTCTGCTTTTGTTTACACAGAGGATGAGGACCTGTGGATTTCTTCTAGACTGGTGTGGGTTGATGGACCAAGACACCCTGAAAATGTCTCTGTGAATAACCCCAAAAATTACTTCACCCAATAATCAGAAGGAAGTAATCTGGAGAGAGAACTACACCCAAATTCCTTACTAGAGGTTGTGGGGCCAGGGAGGATGCCGCAGGTGGCGGTGGTACCCGGCATATTGGCAACGGCAGCACTGGAGCGGAGGCGAGACTTCGTTATCACTTTCCATCTTATTCTTTGAGACAGGGTCTCTCTGAGCCTGGAGCTTACCGGATCAGCTAGACTAGACATGTGCCACCTTGTTCTCCTCCCCTTATGTGGACACGAGGGATCAAAACTTAGGTCCACATACTTGTGTTGCAAATACGTTTTCAAGCTCGGTCATCTCTCCAGCCCCAATAACCTATTTTTACAAACACAGTTTTGTAGGGGCTGGAGAGATGACTCAGCGGTTAAGAGCACTGGCTGCTCTTCTAGAGGACCTGGGTTTAATTCCCAGCACCTACATGGCAGCTCCCAACTGTCTGTAACTCAAGTTCCACGGAATCCAACATCCTCACACAGACACACATGCAGGCAAAACACCAATCAGTGTACATTAAATAAAAACAAATAAATGGGTTTTAAGAAGCACAATTTGTACATTAGTAATTTCATTTTCTGTGCCTTATTCAGAGTATGAATGTGCTTATTGAAGAGGGTGTCTGAATCAGTCCACCTTTCTGCTGGAACCAGAAACTGTAGAAAGAAACAGGTCTTGATTACATTTGTCTTTAAAAGAATACCCCCCAGTGTCTGTGATGATAGGTGCTTTTGATTTCCTATTGGTCTTACTTTAAGTATTTGGACTTCATACAATGAATATGTAATATTTGTTATTTGAAAACACAAATGAACTTCAGCTTTGAAAGGCAGTTTTAATGAAGACCGGATTAGGGTGTCATGTTAGCGCACAGCTCAGGAGTGATTGTGCCTTCAGCTATCTGTATTTAAGAACGGGGAAACGCCACACAACGTCCCCAACAGGGTTCAGATGGGACTTTGGAATGCACTGCAGTAAAATGTTACTGGCTCAGAGGACCTGAAGGAAATGAGTTTAGGTTAATATTTTGTCTAAATATTTTTAACACCTTTTAGCTTTTATAGACAAACCCAATAAATGGAATGACAAATTGTATCAATCAGAAATGTTTTTATAATGAAAATATTACTTGTCTTATGCTTTAAAATAGAGGGAAAATGTCCATCTCTTTTTTTGCCCCTAAATCCTTGGGTACACTGCTTACTGTTCAAATAGCCTTAAATAGGGTGTGGCTTAGATATCCTCCCTGGTGCTGTGATAAACATAGGAAGAATAAAGAAAAGCCAGAAGAGAAGGCTAAGACCTTGTCAGGCCTTGGGGGACATCACGAGGGTTCTTCCTCCCCAGCCTTTCCCACCCCAAATTTATTAGTCCCTAGCTAAGAGAAAGTAAGGAGGTGGCTGTCAGGTTGTGGTTTGATTATGCAGCAAAGGGTTAACCGTGGGAGAAGAGCCCACCTATTGAGTTGAGCCAAATACCAGAACCAAATTCGGCCCAGGCACTGTAGGGAGAAGCAACAACCCAGGCTTCATAGGAGTCTGGCGCACATGGCCTCTGACCTCAGAATGTCCTTGGATTCAGAACAACTGGGGACTCCTCCAGCTCAGAGTGAGACCCGCGCAGTCCAGACTCTCCTCTTTCTCTCACCATGCTGTTCAGTGCTCTCATCTGTAAAATAAGGGTGTCACCTAGCACGCAGGAGCCTCCTAAAAAGGCAAAGGGGGACTCAGGCAGAGTCCCTGCATGGTTCTCCCACACAGCGGGCACTCAGTGAGCATCCGCTGTGACACAGCTGCCAAGGAACACTTTGCGTAAGCGGTGCATGCCAGGTAGTGTTCAATAAGGAGAAGCCGATAGTTGGCAGCCCAGGCTGGCAGGCAGCACCGGTTTCAGCTGTCAGTGGGTAATAAGGTTCCAGCAGTGAAGGACAGGGGACATTCCCAATAGGAGTGGACGGGGGAGATGGCGGAGTGTAAGCAAAGAGCCAGGACTCAGAAGGAGAGGATGGGGGAGGTTCAGTGGTTTGAACTCATGGGTGCGGTTAGTGAACCTGTGTGTCATTGTAGTGTCTCCGCTACCAAGCCCTACAGCATAGCTAATTGAATTGAAGAGAACTACAGCAAAGGAGAAGGATGCATCCAGTCTCAAGTGTCTGTTGTAATCTACTTTAACTGACAACACATGGTATTTGCAAAAATGAAAAATCAAAACTGGGCTAGAGAGATGGTGCTGTGGGTGCAGACAACTGCCACCAAGTCTGGTGAGCTGAGGGGTGTGAGCTCCAGGCCCCACGTGAGCTGAGGGGTGTGAGCCCCAGGCCCCACGTGAGCTGAGGGG
>NC_022034.1:12483580-12499078 GCF_000317375.1 Microtus ochrogaster | reverse complement strand
TTGAGGAGGCTAGCACCCATGAACAGTGTGGCACATTTATTCCATCCCTGCTGAGGCACACAGAACATTCTGGAAGAGGCTACATAAAGACTATACACACAAACACACTAAATGCAATTAAAAAAAACTTCAAAACAAAATCTAAACTAGCCTGAATAGCTCGGTGGTAGGGCGCTAGTCTAGCATGCATTAGGTTAGATTTTCAGCATCACAAAAATCAAAATTCTGGAAAGAAGAGAGGAAGGAGAAAGGGAAGAAAGGGAGGAGAGAGAAGGGAAGAAGGGAAGGAAGGATGGAGAGGGAGCAAAAAGAAGCACACAGATAATCCTGGGAGGTTCTGCTCCCATAATCCCCGCATCCTATTTTCCTGCACCTTCAACTCAAAATCTCCCCAGTCATCACCTATTAAGTGTTTTACATTTTGTTTTACAAATATAAACAAATCTATGCATATATTTTTGACTTCTGCTTTTTATACAGACAATAACAGGCACTTGGACTTTTTATTTTGTTTTGTTTTGAGAGATGGTGTCACCCAGCAACCTAGGCAGACCTTGACCTCATGTCTGTCCTACCTTAGCCTCCCAAGGGTTGGGATTACAGGCATGAGCCGCTACACTTGGCTTTGTTTCAACTTTTTAAAATTTGACATATATCTTGTTGTAAAACTCTCCATACTGGCTGGGCAGTGGTGGTGCACACTTTTTGTCCCAGCACTCAGGAGGCAGAGGAGGGCAGATCTTTGTGAATTTGAGGCCAGCCTGATCTACAGAACAAGTTTAAGTACAGGAAAAATGACTTTAAGTCAACAGAAAAAGCATGAAGCACTTTTAAAAAATTAATAATCGGATGTTCTCAATCTTCCTATTAGAACAATGAAAATGTAAGTCTCCTGTGGATTAGAACTATAGCTATTCTGCCCTGGAAGGAAAATTCAAGGTCACTACAGGGTTCCTGCTTCTGAACTTATAGCCGTTATCACTGCGAGACTTGGTTTGTTTTGAGACAGGTTGCATGTGTCCCAGGCTGGCCTCTAACCCACTATGTAGTCAAGGATAATGTGGAACCCCTGATCTTCTTGTCCCAGCTTCCTAGTTTTTGGGTCTATAGGCCTGTGCCACCACGTTGACTTCACTATAGAATATTCAAGAATCCCATCTTTATTTTCCTCAAGACATCTAAGACAGACCCTCTATACTCCCAGCCCTTTGAGGAGGCTAGCACCCATGAACAGTGTGGCACATTTATTCCATCCCTGCTGAGGCACACAGAACATTCTGGAAGAGGCTACATAAAGACTGTAAGAGCTAGAAGATAGGGAGAATGCTTACAAAATGGCGTCTTCTACGAATGATGTAGTTGTTGCGGTCATACGTAACTCCCAGTCAGGCGTGGGTGGAAGAAGGGCTTAGGGGACCTCAGCCATCACTGCTGAACAATTCAGGAAGAGCCAGAGTCATTGCCTTCGCTTGTGTGCCCACTAGTGACCTCACCATCTCGGATGGATAGTCCCAATCCAAGGGTCACACAGAGGGTCATGGTAAATGGGACATAGAACCAAACTGAAAGCCACGGACGTGAGAAAGAAATGAGCGGAAGGAAGTGGAGATGATGGGTGTGGGTGGAATATTCCATCCTGCCAGTCAGCTCCCAAGTAACCACACAGAGACTGGTTATTAATTATAAATATTCGACTGGTAGCTTAGGCTTGTTTCTAATTAGCTCTTCTAACTTAAATGAACTATTTATATTCATTTACTGGCTGCCACATGGCTCATGGCTTGTTACCTCGTCTTGTACATATTCTGCTTCCTCTGCATCTGGCTGGTGACTCGGCCCCTCTTCATCCCAGAGAACTCTCCCCCCCTCCGCAAGTTCCACCTAACCTCTTCCTGCTTAGCTATTGGCCATTTAGCTCTTTATTAAGCCCATGAGAGCAACACATCTTCACAGTGTACAAGAAGATGGTGCCACGTCAGATGGGCATGGGAGGCCAACAAGAAAAGGTAGAGGGAGGGGAGTCTTCAGAATGCCGGCTGTACGTGTGTGGAACTGTGAGAGAATGAAGTTCATTCAAAAAAAGAAGAGAACCATTAAATCAGAACCTAACAGACTAACCCAGTGCCAAGAGTGTACTTAACAGCTTCTTATATTTGAATGTAAACGTGAGAGGGTGTTAAGGTTTGAATGAGAAATACCCCTCAGAGGCGCCCATCTTTGAACCCTTGGTTCCCAGTTGGTGGCAGTTTGGGGAAGCCACGGAACTCTTAGGTGCTGTGGCCTCCCTGGAGGACACATGTCACTGTTGTGGGCTTTGAGAGTTTATAACCTTGCCCAGCTTCTGATATGTTTTCTGCCTTGTGTCTGCAGCTGAGTACACAGTCTCTCAGCTTCCTGCACATGCCACTATGTCCACCGATGGCTAGCATGTCTTCACCATGATGGACTCTCATCTCTCTGGAATGAGAAATCAAAATAAAACTACCTTTTCCATAAGTTGCTTTTGGTTATGGTTTACCACAGCAAGAGACAATTAATAAATACAGAGAATAAACTAAACATCTGGAAAATGTACTTCTACTCAGTTATGATTATTCTATTATAAAAGTAATCATGGTAGCCAGGAGTGCTGGTGTTCCTGTAATGCCAGGACTTGAGGGGCTGAGACAGGAGGCTGTTGGAAGTTCAGGATCTGTCAGGGCTACACAGTCTATATAGTAAGATTCAGTCTAGTCTTATATACAGAGTGGGAACAAGTCTTCAAAGGGGGGACTAATACTAATGACTTTATTTCTTAGGAACGTTTATAAAATAGCAGACTAACACTCCTTCTCGAAGCCACAGGTTATAAAACAGAAATCCCACAGTTGCTGTGGGATACATTCCCCATGAGTGACTGACTTGAGGGAGGGATCCAAGAAACAAACAACACAGCCTGTTAGCATTGCTCTTTGTTGGCCACCAGAACTTAACGGAAAGACCTTTATTACTGAAGAGACCATGCACTTTGGTCCCAGAACTTGGAGAGATCAAGTTTGTCCTCAGCATGAAGTTTCCTTCGTGCTGGGACTTTCATGTACTAGAAGGTGCTTTGTGGGCTAATATGGTGGGAGTTTGGCAATAGTCTTAGGCAACAGTGAGCGCCGAGAGCTACAAAAATGACGAGCTTGGCAAAATACGTCCATAGTTGCAACAGGGATATGATTGTTACGGATGTAAATCCAAGTCCCCCCTTCCAGCTAAGACACTGCTGATAGCTGCTGGCTGCTGTAGTCTAGCTGTTTTGTTTGTTTATTTGTTTGCTTTTTTAGGGATATGGTCTCTGATGCGTTGGCAATGCTCTGGTGGGTGGTTCTACGTTCGTGTGTGTATGGGGAATAATAATGGGTTATTAAAAAAGAAAAAAATCAGTTGAGAGCTAAATATGATAAAGAAAACAGGAGGAGTTGAATCAGGGGAATCGGGGAAAATATAATAGGAAACATTGTGTGTATGACTTGCTTAGAAGACAAACAATGTTATATAAAATATTATCTGACCCTTAGCTGAACTTCAAGCAAAAAAAAAAAAAAATCCAAGAAATGACATCCCAAAGAAGGCCAATAAAAGGTCAGTGAAACTAAAAAACGCCACAGCTGGAAAGGGGGCTCTTCTTGGCTAGGGGACAGCAGGAAGTGATGCTGCTGTCGGAGAGAAGGAAAATGCCAAGGTCTTCAACTACAGTGGTTGCCTCTGCAGGAGAGAGAGACCCAGTGAGTCAACTGGTCCAGTCACCTCTTCTGTTTGATGGGAAATTGAAGGCTCAGCCCACAGGTGCCATTCAGGTCAAAGGCTGTCACGAGTCCTTGACCGTCCCTTCCCTACTCACCCTTGGCCTCTCCATCCACATTTGACACTTTGAGGGAGTGTGCCCATCCAAACAGACCTCCCCTCATGGTTTTTATTAAGCAGGATCTGGGTTATGGTTAGAGAAGGCGGCTATTTTAGAAGTCCAAATCTATTTCCAAGAAATTGAAGCAGAGGAAAAGTCAAGGAACAAGATGATAGAATGTGTGTGTGTGTGCGTGCATGCAAGTGTGTGTTGTGAGAGTGTGCGTGCAAGTGTGTGTGAGTGTGTGTTGTGAGAGTGTGTGCTTGTGTGTGTGCATGTACGTGTGTGTGTGTGTTTCTAGAAGAAAAGAGATCTTTGAAAATCACAGAGGGAATTTTCTGGCAGCCAGAGTCAGAGTGTGGCAGGGATTTTGAGATAAAATATGAAAAAGTAGAACAATTATCTAAGGAATTTGTCCACAGAAGGTCAGGGGTAAAACCATAATTGAAAAGGCTGAAGAGTCTTCTTCCTTTTTGTAAGTTCACGTTGAGCCTAAAATTTCTGACCTCCATGAATTAGCTTAGCTTAGTAAGTCTAGATGGCTTCATGATAAATAGACCCGAGGATACATTGTAATCTACGACATTGTTTTTCTTCAAGAAACAGTGTTTTCTAGACACAATGTCCCCACAACCTTTGGTTTTTCTAGCCTCCCCCCCCCCATTCCCTGGCTCCTGGCTCCCTCCCTCCCTCTCTTCCTTCCTTTCTGTTCCCTGGGTCACCAGGGTGAGGTAAACTCTTATCTTCCTTGAAGTCATCAATCCTTTTCATTCTTCAAACTGCAGCCCAAAGAACCACGACTCTCCCTCCCACCCCCAACCTCCATCCGCCTTCCCCCAACAGAGAACATAGGCTCTAGGGGTCAGAAGCGAGCGGCTTGTATCTCATCACTTTTGCCTTAGTGCTGGCGTTGCTCTACAGAGGAGTCATGACACTACCTCACCCACTGTCCTACGGAGCCATGGAATCTGGGGATTCATCTGGGCCCCACATTATCTCAGTGCCTCCCTTCCCCAGCCGCAGATGAACAGACACGGTGACCAATGACAACTATCTTAAGGAATGGGTCCAGAAGCCTCAAGGCTAGACTATTTGGATGGAATGAAATTTTTTTGCAGTATCAGTTTGTCTTTTTTATTGCCCTTCTTGACCTGCCCTCCTTTCTTCTGTATGCTGCGTGGTATGTGCGAGTTGCATGTACTTTAGTGTGCAGGCCCGTGGGAGCCAGAGCAGGACACAAGGAATCTTCTTTTGATATTACCCTCTGTCTTGTTGTCTGAGATGGAGTTTCTCGCTTAACCTGAAGTTCACCATTTCGCCTATGACCCCTAACCAGCTAGGGAGTACTAGGGATCTATCTGTCTCTGTCACCCAATAGTGGGGTGACGTGTCACTATGCTCTATGGTTTTTTTTTGTTTGTTTGTTTTTGTTTTTCGAGACAGGATTTCTCTGTGGCTTTGGAGCCTGTCCTGGCATTAGCTCTGTAGACCAGGCTGGTCTCGAACTCACAGAGATCCACCTGCCTCTGCCTCCCGAGTGCTGGGATTAAAGGCGTGCGCCACCATCGCCTGGCTATGCTCTATGTTTTAATGTGGTTTTGGGGATTCGAACTCAGGTCCATGTGCTTTCACAGCAAGTTCTTTAATTCACTAAGCCCCGTGTCTAGCCCTTCTGGTCCTACCTTCTGCCCAGGCTTATCTAAGGATGAGGAGGAGGGGAAACACCTTGGTCTCGATCACTTTGTGTCTTCTCTTCTTCCACAGCAGACGTTTTCGGGAATGTATCCGAAGGATGTCTACACAAGACTGTTTTTAAGCCGGGAATTGAACCCGCGGTGTCACACGTGTCGGGTAAATACTAGAGTGTTTACCGCTGAGCTACCGTCCCCAGTATGAAACAGATTCACAGTGAGTTATATAACCAAGAGAAGTTCCCGGTGATACTTGCTGAAAGCCAAATTTTATTTTGACAGTGCTTAAAACTTTTGGAGAAGGAATAAATTCACATGTCTTCAAGGTGGAAAATTTAATCACGCAACAGGAAAAATGTTTGGGGTTGATTAGAGTATATCTGATTTCCTGAAATCATACACCAGAAAGCACATTTGGAAATTAATTCTCTGTTTAATTCCAAGCAATATGTTAAATGGTTTATATAGCCTTTCATTTATCATATGAATCAGGTAGCATTTAGCCATCCTTTCTTCCTTCCTTTTCCCCTTCCTTCTCTTTGAGACAGAGGTCTCCTATAGCCCAGGCTAGCCTTGAACTCCTATGTAGCTGAGGATGACTTTGGACTTCTGTTTCCACTGCCCACTGAAATCGCAGGCCTGTACCATGACTCTGGGTTTATTCCGTGCTGGGGATCACACATGGAGTTCTGAGAATGCTAGGCACATTTGCAGTTCGTGTTTTATATATACCCTGATACTCCAATTCTACAAGGACAAGGAAGCTGCCCAAACCTTCACACCATCCACACAGAGCCGGGTGGGAATCTGAGTTCTGCCTAGAGATCTTGGAGAGCCTGGTGGTTATTGTGCTCTGCACGGGGCGGGGTGAAGCTTTCCTGCTTGCCTCCTGGCTGGCTTTAAAAATACTATTTTCCATAAATCATTCTTCAAAATCCTTTTTTAAAAAAGTCATTTTTATTTTTCAGGGAATTCCACAGAGTTTGTGTATGTCATTCTCATAAAGATGTCCCTGAGATGAAACCCAGTGGCTTGGTCTATTTTCACTTTCAGCCTAGGCAGGGTATACAAAATAAACAGCATATGGCAAGAAGTTAATGAGATTAGAAAAAAAATATAAGTTCACTTAAAATAGTCCATGGGATTTTCTACATGTGCTTTTGGCCTGGTTTCCAAAGAATGCAGGAGGTTTTCTCTGCTTCAGAGAGGGTGGCAATTCTGCGCTGTTTTCTTTGGGGTCAGCCTCACGGAATCAGCCACAACTGTGAGGGTGTTTGGAAACACGTGTCAGGCTAGATGCGTGCAGCCGGAGTCTTATGTGAGGTGCCCGAGTGATGTGTTCAGAGTACTGTGTGGTGGCACTGGCTGCGGTTGACAGTCTGTGGCCTTGATCGTCCTTTGCTAAGAAGAATAATGGAGAGTCTACCTGGTGCTGGAGCTGCAAGATCAGAATTGGTTAATTTCTGACCATGGCAGCCTCTGAAAACATTCTCCTCAGAGGAAGATCGGGCCTCTTGGGAAACATCTTTTGTGTTTCCTAAGTAAAGAAAAACGTAAGAATCCCAACTTATTCCTCCCTCCTTTTGTTCAAGTACGTGTTGATGTGGATTTGTGTGTGTGTGTGTGTGTGTGTGTATGTGTGTGTGTGCGTGCATGCACACGTGCGTGCGCAACCCCCCTCCCAATATTTGTATAAATTAGAGGTGAGCCTTGGATGTTGTTCCTCAGGAGTTGACCACCTTGTTCTTGGCCTAGAGCTCACTGACTAGCTTAGGCTGGCTACAGTGAGTTTCAGGGATCTCCTTCTCCATCTCTCTGGTGAGAGACGAAGAACAAACAATTCACCTGTCAATTGACACATTTGATTATTTTGATTTGTCACCTGTGCTTCGGGTTTGGATCTTCAATGTCCCCCCAAAGGCATGCTCCACAATGTAGTACTATTGACAGGCAGTAGAGGCTTCAAAAGGCAGGACCTAGGGAGGTCTTGAAGGGGATAAAGGAACTCAAGACTTCTCTTTCCCCCCACTTCTTGCCTCTTTCTCTGGCCAGGTGGTGAGCCGCTTTGTTGGCCAAACCCCTCCCACCATGATGGGTTGCCTTGCCATGACCCCAGACCAGAAAAGCCACCTAGTTACAGACAGAACCTCAGGACTGTGAGTCTAACAAATTGTTGCTCTAAGTTTATCTTCTCGTTTTTTCGTTCTAGCAATGTCAGAGAAGGCTTCCAGATTAAAAAAAAAAAAATTCCAGTCCTTGGGTGTGAGGTATCATGGTGGCTCCCCAGACTTCTAAGTATCAGTTAGTTGAGAGTCTGTGTGAGCAGAGTTGGTTATCAGAGCAATGGCAGGTGGGGATAGCGAGAGGGTGGGCTGAAAGGTACTCTCTGCCATTCTGAATTTGTTGATTTGCCTAGGGAGAGGGGGGGAAGCCAGAGGTGAGACCACCATCCTTCTAGTTATCATCTCCTTATGTAACCTGTCTCTAAGTTCTTCACTGACGAAGCCTCACCATTTTACCAGGAGGCCACTGTAATCAAGGAGGTGCTTGGTGAGAAGAGAAAGACACCCCACTCTCTTGTGAACTCTGTCCTGTGCCAGGATTTGTAGAGTTGCAGTCATGACTCTGGCTGACTATGTCCTGGGCTGTAAATGGAGATTGTGCTTTCATTTCCCGGATACCCAGACCCAAATAATCACACAAAACTATATTAATTGCAACACTGTTAGGCCAATGACTCAGGCATATTCCTAGCTAGCTCTTACATCTTAAATTAACTCATTTCTATTATTTTATATTTTACCACATTAACCTCACATCTTGCTTCTTAGGTGGCTACATGGCATTTGCCTGACTCTGCCTTCTTTCGCCCTGCATTCGGTTTCGTTTTCCCACTTAGCTATATTCTGTCCTGTCATAGGCCAAAGCGGCTTCTTTATTAACCAATGGTAGTAAAACCTATTCATAGCATACAGAGGGGAATCCCACATCACTTGAACGACCTGCACACTAAGTGGCTGATCTTTGGGGCTGGTCCACTTTTTTGTACACTCATGATCTCTCCTGCTCCATCCAACGCTAATGCCCTTCCGTTTCTCACTTGAACCCCACCCCATCATGGCAGATAACTTGGGGAACCATTTATAAAGAGGTTTAAGTTTCAAATCTGGTGTTCTTGTCAAGTACATTATATAGTTAGTCCTAGAGCTAGAGTAAAAAGTGTTCCTCATAGTTTTGTTATCTTTTACCAAGCTCCAGTGTGCACAGAACCCTGTGAGTTCATTTAAGAAAGGACTGACCTTAGGATCCTTTGCACGTGGAAAGCACACTTGTATCACGTTGACTTTTGAAGGTGACTCTATCAAAGTCTTAGACATGCAAGCATTAAAAGAGAACTATTATTATTGTTGTTGTTTGAGACAGGGTCTCACTATGTAGCCCTGGTCGACCTAGAACCCTGTGTGCAGACTAGAATGGCCTTGAACTCATAGAGATTCACCTGGCTCTCTGCGTCCTGAATACTGAGATTAAAGGCAAGTGCCACCGAGCTTGGCACAGTCACCTAACGACAGCATCGTTTGCTTTCTATTGCTGTGATAGAACACCATGACCAAAAACAGCCTGGGGAGGGAAGGCTTTATTTCTGCTTGCTGTTGTATTTCTCATGAAGGTAAGACAAGACGAGAACTCAAGACTGGAATCTGGGGTCAGGAACTGATGCAAAGGCTGTGGAGGACCACCTGCCTAGGAATGGCGCCACTCACGATGGGCTGGCACCCGCCCACATCAATCATTAACCAAGAAAATATCCCACAGTCTTGCCTCCAAGTCAGTTTGATGGAAGCATTTTTAGTTGAGGTTCCCCCTCCCGTAACTTTGGTCTGTGTCAAACTGGCAGTACACTACACTGCTGGGCAACAGGAACTGATGCTTACATCTTCTTGGCTGATTTCTCACAATCATAAGATGCTGGAAGCTTCGGCTAATCCCGCAGGGTCTGAAAGACCCAAGCCTGGGCTCTTGGGACCAGATCCCCATCTACATCCCATCGCTCTCTGTGCAATGTGCTGTCTTCCCAGCAGTTAGGGGTTTCCTGCCCTAAACCAGGTCTGTTGTCAGTGTCCCACCCCCGACCCACTAAAAAGCTTTATTTACTTCTCACTGCTGTTAAGACAGAAACTCTGATTTAATTAGGACTGCTGGACCAAGTGTGGCAGCTGCACCAGGAAGCAACTGGTCTGGGGCTGGGAGGTGAGGGACAGTCTCTCGGTCCCGATGCCCCTAGCGACCGTCCTTGATGCTCTCCGAGTGCCTGACTCTCCTTCCGCTGTCGTCACCTGGTGATTATGTGTATTTGCGTGACCATCTGACTAATGGTTAGCAGGTACTTTCAATTATTATTCCTATGTACGTATTGCTTTCAGTAGTGGCTGCAGGGCTGGTGCATTTAAGAGGCTGGGCACTCCGCTGCTGAGAATGAATGGGGTCTGCCTGGACATGCGCAGTGGTTTGTACATAGGGAGAGGGACCTTTCAACACCTGTATACCTTCAGCAAGATGGTCACCTACCCTGAGGAGACCAGCAGTTTAAGAGTCATCCAGATGTGGAGAGATGTCTCAGTGCTTAAGAGCACTGGCTTGCTCTCCGGACAGGGGTCGATTTCCAGCACCCATGCGGTGGCTGTAAGTACAGTTCTAGGGGGAGCTGATGCTTTCGTCTGGACTCCCTGAGCACCAGGCATGCATATGGTGCAGAGATATACAGGTAGACAAACACTCATACACATAAAATTAAAAGTAATGTTTTAAAGATTCATCTGAAGATATTAGACAGAGCTGTCTTACTTAGGTTTTTATTATTATTATTATTGTTGTGAAGAGACACAGGACCAGTTTCAGTTTAAACTGAAACAATTGGGGTGGCTTGCTTGCAGTTTCAGAGGTTCAGTCTGTTGTCATCATGCTGAAGAGTATGGAGGCAGATGCGGTGCTGGAGGAGCAGCTGGGAGTCCTGCATCTCACAGGCACCAGGAAGCCAACTAAGACACTGGGCAGCATCCCAAGCATAGGAAACCTCAAAGCTGCCTCCACAGCGATACACTTCCTCCAACAAGGCCACACCCACCCCAACAAAGCCACACCTCCTAAGAGTGCCACTCCCTGAGACAATGGGAGCCAATAATAAAATACCTACCACAAGAACTCACTAGATTTTCCATCTGAGAATAACATGTTGCGATGAGAAACATTTAAATTTTATGGAGAAAATCTTCCTTGTAATTAACAACCTGTGCATTGTTAGGGATATGCCATTGAGGAGATCCCTAAATTTAATAATGTCACTTTTTGTAAGAGACAGTCAGAACTAAGTCCTTTGGCACTTGCTGGGACTTTTGGAAGCCGGTTACTAATGGACCCGTTAAAGGCGTCCATTGGCTTTCACAGTGGAATGAGGCACAGAGCAAGCGAATAGCAACAGCTGAAAATGAAGATGTGGAACATGCCACATTAGTGCATATGGCCCACTTGGAATTTATTGTACTTGAAAAATAGCTTTTATTTTCAAAGTCCATATGTACTATAAAGCAATTAATCACATCTGTGAGAAAGACCCGGAAGGCCCTTGGATTAAGTCACAGAAACTTCTCTTGTGGAAAAAAAAAAGAGTTGATTAGATTCCCAAAGGACTTCCTCTTGTATAAGTAATTATTATACATTATTGTATCAAATACGTTTACTAGCCGAGTATTTATTTTTGAGGAACTAGACTGATTTATAAAGTGGCTCAAGACAAGTAGCAGCTTATTAATGGCGGGAGCCCAGTAACAACAGCCAACGAAAGAACCTGTCCACTGCTCTTCCAGCAATGGGGAGTGAACCCCGAGCCTCGGACATGCTCTACCACGGAGCTGTAACAGCACCCTTTTTTGATTTTAGGCAGGGTCTTTGAGAAGTTGTTTCAAACTTATGATCCTTCTGCCTCAGCCTCCCCAGCAGTTGGGGTTATGGGGTTACTGGTTTCTGCCAGTACTCCTGGCTAGGGGAGAATGTTGAGAAACAGCAATAGCCTGTAACTTTCGGTGATGGTTTAAATGAGTGAAGACCATCATGAAAACAAAAGGGGCTCCAATGGACACACATTTGTCTAAGAGTTATACAACACTGGCGCTCTAGACTGTAATAAAAATATTTATTACACATCGCTCCAAATACAGAGCTGATAACAAACAACGCATTAAAAGGCAGTCAGGTGTTTCTTCATATGGTCACTGCTGCTCCCGTGTCCCCAGAGCCACTGGAGACAAACCCTACTGCCCTGATGACAAACTGGACATAGGCTTCTGGAAGCTCAGCCTAGGACTGGTGGTCTTAGTGTTGGCAGAGCTGTGAGGACGGAGGGTTAGATGCCCGGTTGGGGCTGCCAACAATGGACAGCTCCATTAGGTGCCCTTCGGTGAGGAAACCTAAGCTCAGTTCTTCACTGGTCAAGGCCTCTGGAACACTGAGGGGCTGACTTCACTGTGTTTCCATGCAATAGTTGTTTCCTATTCAGGACTGGGCAAAGGTAACACGTTTTTCTCTTTTGGGCATGGCAGGAAGTAGATGCCAGGCAAGTCCGTTGAAGGATCCAGTGTAATTTATCCCCATCCCGTTCACTGTGCCCACTTTAATCTCCTCACAAATATAATAGTGCTGCTGTTGGCCCAATCGTTTTAAATTATTTGTTGCCTATTCCTGCTGGTCCCGCTCAACCCTCTATCCCCCCTAATGGTTTCGCATGTGAACTTACAGGCCAGGGATGATTTGCATAGCTGTTTCCAATCCGACACTGTAGAGCCCACACCCTGCACCGACTCCGAGTTGTTGTTCACCGCTAACGTCTAAATCGCAGAAGTGAATAGGACAATTGTTTAGTGCTTTTTTAAAGTCCCTGACCAAGACCGGTAGGGAAATCCCATTAGCCCCATTCATCGCATCTCTCATAAATCTAAAAGGAAAGCAAGTATCCAAAGCTTTATTTCTTAATAGTTCTTATTTGTAAAACCTTGACAGGGCTTTATTCCAAATTGCTTCCAAATTACGGAAAGAATACTGAGAAATATGACGGGCAGTGAATCGTGATAGCTTCAGTCGCCGGGTAAATAAGAACAGTAAAAAGGGACTAATCTAAGAGCAAACAGTGCGATGGGCCTTGGAGAGTCAAAAAGAACAGAACTGTGGGATTCTTAAACTACCATCTGGCTCGATTCTCATTCAGTGGGCAAGTTGAAGGGCCTTTTATTTGGGGCCCTAAAAGTTATTCAAAAGGAGAAGTATTGAATATTAATATTTCCATATAGTTGGGGGGAAGAAAGAAAACCTTTTGTAACTGGAATGACATGTTTAAGAAAATAATGGGTAATCCTCTGACTACACACAGAGGGCTGGGGAGAACCCTGTGGGTGGGAGAGGAGCTGGGGCCAGAGCACAGCCAAGGCCACCAGCAGCTTTCCACCTCCAAGGCTTCCTTGTGGTGACAGCAGAAACACAACTGTCATTATGGTTGGAGATGTAGGCACACGAGGTGTAAATGAAGAAACTCATTAAGAAAAACCCAATGCAGCGATTCCGATTGCTCTATGGCACCCAGAGAGGCAAGGCTGGACTGCCGTGTATACAAAGGAAAGAAGCGAGGGTTGAAACTGTGCTTTTGTGAACGGCAAGCTTGTTTCATCATTTTATGCCAGACCCCTGACAACTGCCATTTTCCTTATGAAGCACTGGGTTTTTGTGTGCAACTTGAAGGAGTTTTCACCATGTTTTCCTGAGGGGTGTGTTGGGAAAGTTGAAAACAAGCAGAGGAGTCCATTCCTCTCCAGCCAAGGCTCGTTTTAAAAGACATTTCGGAAGTCTCGGTGGTTCCAAAGACAAAACCAAGTCCTGCTGGCTTTGTGTTCCTCTACTCCTGCAGGCTGCAGGGCTGGCTGTCTGCTTTAGGGAGTGGCAGCTGCCACTGGGGAGGGAGAACTGGCATGTGTGGCTCTTTATAGCAGGTTGGGTACCCTGTGCTGGGGCCTCTGTTAGTGCCTCTTGGTTCCACTCTTTGAGTTGACTTGGAATTCAATGAGATTTCACTCACATGATTAACTATCAATTTTTTTTTTTTAGTTTCATGATTTTGACATGAAAAAAAAATATTTCTAAGAAACAGGCCAGAGCTGAACTTGATGATTCATTTGCTCTTTTAAGCATGGTTGTGGATAAGTCACAACATATGGCTCGTCTGAGTTGACTTTGCTATATTTTACTCATTTGAAAAAAAAAGCACTTTTATGATTATATGTATATATTTAGTTTGACTGTAAATGTCTAAAAGCATAAATATGTAATTGATTTTAGAACGTCGATAGACATATACACAAAACAGACATATATTTCTATTTGTATACGAGAAACTTTGAATTCAGCTTGTGTGGTACAACCCTATAATTAGTATGCATTCAAATACATAAAGAGAAGATCCAAGGGGAAAATGTCAAAAGGCAGACACAAAGATGTAGTATTTTCTTGGCAGAAACTGATGATTTGGCATAAATTTATCTTATGGCTGGTACTCCCTCATATGCAAGGATATAGACCCCGTTTTCCAGTTGTTTCCAGAGCGTCAGGATCTGCTTTTACACTCTGTAACAACCCTGGTTCTCCTTCCCCCTCATTTGCTCGTTACTACACCACACTCCACATCTAGCGTTGTCTATTTAGCCTTGTAAAATATTTACACTTGGTCCAGCAAACAACCACTGCAATTGACATAAACTAAAATAGTTTTTATGAGCTGCTAAAGAATGATTTTTGGAAAACACTGTGTCCAAATCTAACATATTCCTCCAGTCTGACCTCTGGAAAGCTTTGGTTTCAAAAGCTTTCTCTCAACACAAATCAGTTCACCCTAGCACAAATGAGCCAAGGCTTGGGTTAAGAATCCAAGTATCAGAGACAGTCAAGAGGTGATTATGATAATAATGTTCAAAAACATTATACTGCCAAAACAATAGGTATCTTTTTATAAAAGGGGAAAGTACTGCATATTTCTGCTTTGGGATTAGACTGTTTACATTATTATTGACTTTATGTTTATTAAATACATCTATTTGGTTTTGTTTCCCATTACTTAGAAATGAACTCATATCAAGAGGGTTAATTGCACACATTAACCTTTGAAACACGATGAAAGGTGTCGTGTAGATTTATGAAGACATGAGATAAACCTTAGCGGTCGCTGTTTTTGCACCAATATGTTAGTTAAACGTCTCCTGAATGCTGTCTGGAGCTAACACTCCACGTTTGAGAGGACACCCAAATGCATTATAAGAAAAACACTCCGTGGGGAATACTATGAGTTCTCATACCTACTTAAGGTGTCTTTAAAAAAGTTATATAAACATCACCTTGGGGATTGGAGTAGTGAATCATAAGCAATTATTGAGTGCCTGCTGTGTACAGGGCACAGCAGCCTTTACGGCTTAAACTTCTCTTAGTGTTTCCTAATTTTTCAGTTGGATGAAGTTGTGGGAGTTACGCCGATGGCCTGAAATCAAGTTGGAGAGGCCAAGGTTGTGAAAAATTACATAACTCCTGGGAGAGACGATGCTTTTGCTCGGCCGGCCTGGCTAAACGTTTCCCTTCCCCGCCGGCTCCATACCACCTCGGGAGGCCCAACAAGACAACTTTGCTTCCAGCCCCATCTCCCTCTTTTGTCTGCTCGTCAGACTCGTTTTCCACCTTCGTAGCGCTCCCTTTAGACGTGAAAACAAACACAGGAACGCGGGTTGGCAAGGAGACCGGAGGCACGAGGGGAAAGAGCAGCTTCGGGCCGCCAGCGAGCGCCGGCAGCCTGGGCCCCCGCTCCCCCGGGCCGGGTCTAGAGAGCCAGGCGGAGCGGGCGAGCGCGGGGCG
>NC_022034.1:12468755-12483015 GCF_000317375.1 Microtus ochrogaster | reverse complement strand
GCGGCGCGGTGGCGGCGGCTCCGGGCCCCATAGTGGGGGGCGGCGACGGCGGCCTGAATAATGTGCACCACCACCCCCTGCACCCCCGTCACGACCTGAACATGGCCCATAGCGCGAGCGCCGCGGCCGCCGCTAGCTCCAACAGCGCGCAGAGCGGCGGCTCCGAGGCGCCTCTCAAGGAGGGTGGAAGCGCCACCGCGCTGTCCTCCTCCTCCGCCGCCGCCGTCGCGGCCTCTTCCTCCTCCTCCTCCTCGGCGGGCCCCGGCTCGGCCATGGAGACCGGGCTGCTCCCCAACCACAAACTGAAAGCCGTTGGCGAGGCCCCCGCTGCACCGCCCCATCAGCCGCACCACCACCACCATGCCCACCACCACCATCACCACCATGCCCACCACCTCCACCACCACCACCACCATCACCACCACGCACTACAGCAGCAGCTAAACCAGTTCCAGCAGCCGCCGCAGCCACAGCAGCAGCAGCCGCCACAGCCGCCGCCGCAGCAGCATCATCCCACTGCCAACAACAGCCTGGGCGGCGCGGGCGGCGGCGCGCCCCAGCCCGGCCCGGACATGGAGCACCCGCAACATGGAGGCGCCAAGGACAGTGCCGCGGGCAGTCAGGCCGACCCGCAGGGCCAGCCTCTGCTGAGCAAGCCGGGCGACGAGGACGACGCGCCGCCCAAGATGGGGGAGCCGGCGGGCAGCCGCTATGAGCACCCGGGCCTGGGCGCGCAGCAGCCACCCGCGCCGGTCGCCCTGCCCGGGGGCGGCGGTGGCGGCCCGGCGGCCGTCTCGGAGTTTAATAATTACTATGGCAGCGCTGCCCCTGCTAGCGGCGGCCCCGGCGGCCGCGCTGGGCCTTGCTTTGATCAACATGGCGGACAACAAAGCCCCGGGATGGGGATGATGCACTCCGCCTCTGCCGCCGCCGGGGCCCCCAGCAGCATGGACCCCCTGCAGAACTCCCACGAAGGGTACCCCAACAGCCAGTACAACCATTATCCGGGCTACAGCCGGCCCGGCGCGGGCGGCGGCGGCGGAGGAGGAGGAGGCAGCGGAGGAGGTGGAGGAGGAGGAGGAGCAGGAGGAGCAGGAGGAGCAGGAGGAGCAGCGGCAGCGGCAGCAGGAGCCGGAGCTGTGGCGGCGGCGGCCGCGGCGGCGGCGGCGGCGGCAGCAGCAGGAGGCGGCGGCGGCGGCTATGGGGGCTCGTCCTCGGGGTACGGGGTGCTGAGCTCCCCGCGGCAGCAGGGCGGCGGCATGATGATGGGCCCCGGGGGCGGCGGGGCCGCGAGCCTTAGCAAGGCGGCCGCCGGCGCGGCGGCAGCGGCGGGGGGCTTCCAGCGCTTCGCCGGCCAGAACCAGCACCCGTCGGGGGCCACGCCGACCCTCAACCAGCTGCTCACCTCGCCCAGCCCCATGATGCGGAGCTACGGCGGCAGCTACCCCGACTACAGCAGCCCCAGCGCGCCGCCGCCGCCGCCGTCGCAGCCCCAGTCCCAGGCGGCGGCGGCGGGGGCGGCGGCGGGTGGCCAGCAGGCGGCCGCGGGCATGGGCTTGGGCAAGGACCTTGGCGCCCAGTACGCCGCTGCCAGCCCGGCCTGGGCGGCCGCGCAACAAAGAAGTCACCCGGCGATGAGCCCCGGCACCCCCGGACCGACCATGGGCAGATCCCAGGTAACCCCCGCGCCGGCCGGGCCTGCTTCCGCCCGGGCCTCGCGAGCGAGCGAGCCCTGACTTTCTTTCTCCGCCGGGTACTTTTCCCGGCGGCTGGCGGGGGTGGCGGGGGCGCGGCGCCACCCGGCCGAGTCCGGAGCTGGCGGGGTCGGGGAACCGGGCCGGCCCTCGCCCTCCCCCGCTACCGCTTGCGAGCCTGTGCCCTCGCCAGGCCCGGGACAGGACCGCTGTCCCCCCCGAGGCCGCGCCCGCCGGGAGGGCTCTCGGGGCGCCGGGATCCGCGGCCCGGCCTGGCTCCGCCGGCGCCCACGGTGTGCCCCGAGTGGGCGCGGAGAGAGAGCAACTTTCTCTCTCCTCCAGGCCCGGGTCGGGTTCCCATTCCCCTGCGAGGTAGAGGCAGGGATAATCGAGGTTAGCTTTGTGACAGCCGTGGCTGTTGGAGTTTGGATGTTTACCAGCAGGAATAAGACCCAGATTTACAACGACGAGGAGGCGAAATATTGTAAAATAACATCGATTCGTTCCTAAGAATAGTCGGGGAGATCCATTATGGGGCTTAGGGCTGCCTGGAAGGAGTCACCTTCAACCGGGAGGCAATGTTGAAGGAATAGATTCCGGATCGATGGAACTTATTTTGATCATGGGTTAGACCTTCATTTTTTATTCGGCAACCCTAGTGAGGTAGTAGGCCAGTGAAAATGGATCTTTCTGGATCGCATTTATGTGGGTTTTCTTGATTGTGCTGTCGCCCGAGTCCTACAGCGATGTTAGGAAGTGTCTTGCGCTCTCGCTGTCTCTTGCTAGTAGGCTGAGCCTAAAGACTGACTTCATCTCCTTTGCAAGGTTTGGAATTTGAATTGTGGAGGTAAACTGGCTGTAATAGTCTCCAGACAGCTGCCTCTGAGTTGACATCTAATCTGCCATCTGATTGGCTCCCCTCTCACCATTGGGCATTTAGCACTGCTGATGTAAATAGAAGTGCGGAGCGGTGCAGTCACAAAAATTCCTGCCACAAATAATAACTGAACTGTGTTCCAAGCAGATGGAAGGTTGAATACTATTTAGAGCTTAAATTGTTATGAATCAGAATTAGTAGTAAGAGGATTGGATACAGAGAAACATGCTGTTGTCCAGTATTGGGCATTTATAAAACTCGGGTCTTTGATGGCAATCTTACAATATGAACATCACATTTATCGTGGACTTTAATTGCAGACTGAAGATAGGAGCATTGAGAAATAATTAAAGCACAGGTCCTACCAGTTTGGCCTTTGTTGAGCTTTTATAAAAATCTGATTTTTAACAGATTTAACTGTGAATATATTTTAATTCTATCAGCACACAGTTTAATACGTTAAGATTTCAGTATTTCCATTGCAGTAATATTTCTTGCTGATGTTTAATTATCTAAACTCAGAAGAAAGCTATATATTTGGTGATTCTTAATTAGCTTAACATCAGAATGAAGCCATGCCTTTTCTGTGATCTATGTTCTTGTAATTGTGAACATTTTAAGCTGGTCATGTGGAGGAGTGTAACTTAGAATTGGCATATTTTAAAATCCATGAAATGAAACTAATTTTTGTAGAGAACAATTGACTGGAAGAGACAATGAATATTTCTGCGAAATTCTAAAAGCCTGCTCCTCGGTTGGTTTGTAGCACATAGAAGTCCCCCCCCCATGTTGTTTTCTTCCCCTTGATTGTTTTGTCAGGCTAAGTAACGTGAGATTTATTTGAACTGCTTATGAATTAGAGCAAGCATATTATAGGCAAGTTGTAGTCGGTACTGTTTCTTCCAAATAATATTTCCTCTGTGCACGTCTTTCTGCTGTGAAGTTTTGTGATGGTTTTTAATCTGCTAGGAAGGAATAGCAATGGTTCTTTGTATTTAGATAATTTGTTTTAGGAAGGTGTATTTTAATAATAGTTGTGTATCAGGATAGATTTGTTAGGTAAAGGCATTAATTTACAAGTAACTGAGTGACTCCTAGTTGGTACCCCATATCTGCTGTTTCCAAATCTACGTAGTCCATGGAGTGCTACTTCAATAAAACGTGATTTCAGTTTTTGTTTTTGATCCACACAGTAAATGTGAAAGAGGAGCCTGGTAAAAATAAGCCCATATTATAATTAAAATTCTCATCTTTGTAAACTGTAAAGGGAGGAAGTCAGAGGCAGTTGTAGGTTCGTGTTGCTTTTAGAGTATTATTTCTTAATGGTACCAATCATTGCAAGTATTTTTTTGTTTGTTTGTTTTCTTTGAATGAGCATGTCCATTATGGCCTCAGTGTGGCCCTTGGGAATTGCTTTTTTTATCTCTGAGAAAAAAGGGACAGACTTAAGACCTCAATTCACATAGTTCTCTTAGGTACCTTGCCGATAACAGAATGCTTCTTTTTACACTTTCATTTTTTTCCGTTTGTTTTGCTTTTGGAAGAGCAGTAGTATTTAGAGCAGTAGTATTTAGTATTTGCTATGATAACTGGGCTAGGTAGCCACTTGTCCATAAGATTAGATTATACCAGAATATAGGTCATAAAATGCAGTCATATTAAATAATTGAAAAATAAATCTTTTTTGGCTTTTAATACTTTTAGTTTCATTTTTGATTCTAGGCAGATGGCTTGGTGACAGTTTGTTTTGTTGTTGTCACCAGGAATAAAACCTTCCTGTTGAGGGGAAGGTCTTCTCAAGATGGAAACAAACCGTTTTATGATTTAGTTTGTTCCCTTTCCTTTTTCTTTTGCAATAAGTATTTAGATAGCAGTCTCAAAATGAGTCTTAGGGACTGCCCACATACATAAACTTTTAGGAAGTACACATTTGTCTTGAATTCTGTGCATGATATTTTATCTTTAGTTTATACATTATAGTAAAATATAATAATAATAAAAAGTGCTATTTACCTTTAGAAAAAAGCAGTTAGTTTAGTCTTACCAGGTAGGAAGCCCCAGAATCCTTCCTTATTTATTCCTCAGAATAACTGTAAGGACCATGTAAGGTCTCATAAGGGTTATCCCTTCCCTCTTCCGTGAGATCTGCCAGTTCACATCTTATCAAGACATCTCGGCGGCCTCAGTTTATATATTTGCCTAGAAATGATGGCTGTTATCTAGTTAGTGAATTTAGGAGCAGTTTTTCATACAGAAGGCCTGTTATTTAAGAAACAAACCTAAGACCCCATGATGACAACCCCACATAAAAAAAAAGTCTGTAGTTTTTTATTTTTATGTTTTATGAGATGAAAATATAGCTCAATTTTGTTAGATGCCTTGACTTTTACATTACTTATTTTTGACTTTTTTATAATAGTAATCATTTTCAAGGCAGTTGGTATAAAATTACTCTTAATTTATAGTAAATCAGATTTATTCCTGGGTATACGTTTTTACCTTTGCCCTGTAATTGGAAACAACCTTCCTTCTTTTTTCCTTTTGGTTTTGTCTGTCTGTATTTAAGAATACATTTTTTGTCCAGGCTCTGGCCATTGCATTTTTCTCAATATCATGTTGTGTGAGAAGTGTGTCATGGGTATGGGCACAGTCCAGATCACGCTTGGGCACTTTAACTGATGGAGTTAGTGATGAATATCCCGTTTCTTCTTTGGAGATGAGGAAAATGACATCTTCACTCTGCTATGAGAACACCATTAATTCTACTTTGAGAGCTAATTTGAAAAATAGGGGACTAGCTGCAGGAAGACTTGCTAATCTTCCTGGACACAGTTATCTTTTAAGGAGTGGTAGGGGTGTTTAGTTTTTAGTTCAGTATCATTAATGGACCATATCCCTTTATAATTTGTGCTGATGTGTGTGTAAAGATGTCTTCTGATACAACTGGAGCATCGTTTCCCTAGGATACACACCAACTTCACATCACCCTCTGCAGATCCAGAAGGTGATCCCTTCCTTTATTTAACCCTGTCCTTTCCCAGGAGGGTTGACTTAAAATTTTCCCGGTCTGTGAAATTTCCCAGCTTGTTTTGGGAGCTGTGCAGATGCCCTTGGGCCACGAGGTTTTGGGAGCTGGCTGACCTATTGCCGGGCCTTTTTTTTTTTTTTTTTTGCCGTTGCTGTGTCCAGCTGTTGCTGCCCAGGTCCTGGAGCCCCGTGCTCCGAGCCGTGTTCTCTGGCTCATTCCACTTTCATTTTTGGCTGTATGTAGCTTTGTAAATTTGAGGTTGATATTTATGTTTGATAAAATTGCTGTGTGTTACTTAAAACAACAGATTTATGGGAAGCTGAAAATGAATATTAATAAGAATCCCATTAATTTTTTGCAGTATTTACATTTTCAAAATGGATGTTATGAAATTTTTATGGCACCAAAGCAGTGCTATTTTTACTTAAGGGGCCATACCCACTTCTTAGGCAGTTTGGGAGCTGGGCTATTTGGGGCTGTTTGTGCCTTTTCAGAGGAGTGTTCTTTTCAGAGGAGGCTTTTGCTTTTGCAATTCTCTGGACAGGGAACGTCATGCTGCATGCTTGCTGTTTGTGCACGCTTGCTGTGTATGCATTCTTGGAGCTGTGTATGCATGCTTGCTTTGTATACAGGCTTGCTGCACATACAAGCTTATTGTGTATGCATGGTTACTGTGTATGTGCGAATGCTATGTATGCACAATTACTATGTATGCACACTTGCTATGCATGCACGCTTGAAGCTGTGTACGCATGCTTGAGGGTGAGGAATTCCAGGACCCATTCCCTCGTTCCCTGTGGTGTGGGGGAGGAGCACTGGGCAGGGCTGTACATCCACCCAGAAGGTGTCTATGCATCGCAGATGCGGATGTTACACAGTATAGCCAGGCCCAGTTTGGAGATTGTTTGCAGAAGACTCTTGACCCTTTTTGGTTTAATTAGGTGATTGAATGAATTCTGGTCTGAAACCTTGATGTGCTGTGAAATTCAGCAACTAGAAACAGATGCAGGTACCATTTAGTTACTACCTGAGTGTCTCTAGAACTGTACTCAGTTTACCCTGGGTTTACATATGACTAAATATACTATTCGATATATAATAATAGATATATACTTAGTGTAGTATCATACTGAGTGAATTTACTGAAGTGTAGTAGGTGTGTCCCCAGGAAGTTTTCTTCAAATGTATTTTACTTTTGAAGGTGTTTTTTTTTTGTTTGTATTTTTTGTTTTGTTTTTCAAGACAGTTTTGTGTACCCCAGGCTAGCTTGGAACTTGGCGGATAGCAGAGGCTGACCTTAAACTTCTGATGCTTTCTCTCCTGTGCTGGGATTCCTGGTGTGAGCCATTACCACAGTTGGTTTTCTGCATTCTTGAGATTGAACCCAAGACTTTGTGTGCGCTGGCCAAGGACTCTGCTCAGTGGGAATGCTTTTAAACAACTGCTCCTTAAAAGTGACTTAAATCTAAGTCGAGTCCAGTGGCTTGTTTCCAGACTTGGTTCCGCCCGCATGGATCGATGCCAAGTGTGTTAGAAGGCTACTGTTTGACAGAGGAATTAATGCTGACTGTATTTTGTTTCTTACATAATGTTTACTTCCAGGACAGACTGCATCCGTGGGAGACAATCATTTCCATTTTTAAAGTCAGGGAGATGGCAGCAGGGTCTGGAAGGATGTGTCAAGCAGGACTGTCCTTTGGGAGTGACTGTGTGAGGTGCAGCCTCTGCTGGTCAACCCTTGTAGGGTGCTTTTAGGTGTTCTGGGCCTTGAGGAAAGATGAACCCTGAGAGCCAGACAAGAAGTTATTCCATATTCAACCATTCTGGAAGGGAAGCCATATTTGATAAAATCTAGAAAATCCTGGATGGATGTCAGTACCATACTTTTCCCTTTTTGGAATAGATTGCCAAAAAAGTGTTTAGATATGTGTCTTTATATATTGATGAAACATCCATAGCATAGAGTTTACTGTTTAACCGCTTGTAGGCAGAATCAGGTGGCACTGGGCACATCTTATTCCTGTGCTGTCATCTCTGAAGACTTTTCACATCGTAAACAGCCCAGAGGTGCTGCCTTTAGTTCTTTGTGTCAAACTTTGACCTTGCTCGCTGTGGCTGTGTGGTGTGATTACACTGCTTTTGTTTGTTTGTTTGTTTGTTTGTTTTTAAGGGACCATTGGTTCTGCCACTTTATAGTCCATTTGTAAAGCCTTCCTCATGTTCCTTTAGGGTACCAATAATGTTTTCCTTTTAATTTAAATAATTTGTTAATTTCCGCTGTGACTTTTGGACTTCGTGGATTTGGTCTTTCTGGAAGTGTGTGATTGTGTCATTACTGGGCATGGAGTCATAATTGCCCTTGTCAGGATGAAAGAGCAGGAGGCCTTGAAACCTGGGACTCTGTATGGACGTGGAAATAAACTGTCATGATCACATCTCTTTTTGCTTTTTTTTCTTGCTTTTGCATTTTTAGCTTCTTTTAAAGCACATTTGTTTTATATTTGTAGTGTTAGGGGAAATTATTTACACGGATTTTTTTTTTTTCTGTTTTAAATGTTCGGGCAGCACTGCCCTCAACCCCAGACACAGAGTGAATCTCAGGCTAGGTGACAGATACTGTATTCTCTTTGCTCTCTGCCTCTTAGGTGCTGTAGCTCCTGCTGGTGTCTGTATGTCTGTCTCTATGCCATGGGCTTGGACTTTTGTGTGTAGGCCAGAGGTTGGCATTGAATATCTTCCTTTTTAGAATTATCTTTTGGGATAGAGTCTCTCACTGAACTTGGAAGTTACTAAATCTAATAGACTGGCTGGCCCAGCGAGCCCAGGCCACCTCTTGTCTCTCTGCCTTCCCTTGTGCTTCAGCACCCAGCTTTCCTTCTCCTCTCCTCTCCTCTCCTCTCCTCTCCTCTCCTCTCCTCTCTTCTCCTCCCCCTCCCCCTTCTCCTCTCTTCTCTTTTCTTCTCTCCTTTCTTTTCTCTCTGGAGAGGGTCTTATGTGCTCTGAATGACTTAAACTTCTCCCAAGGGCTGGGTTTACAGGCACACGTTAATATTTGTAACCTTATGTGGTATGTGTATGGAATGCCGAGCTTCCTACCTGATAGGCGAGCATTTTACCAACTGAGTTCCCTCCCCAGGCTGCTTTTTTGGCTTTTTTGTTGTTGATGAACATTGAACTCAGGTCCTCATGATTGCAGGGCAGACTGGGCAGATCGCAGCTCCCCTGCTGTTAGTGTTGAGTCCTCTGTAAATACAGAAGTTCATGAAAAAAGTACTAATAGATATAAAAAATGCTAAATTTAAAAATTAGAGCAATTGATCTAAAATGTAAAGGCTGCTCCAGAAGAGAAGCTTGCTAGATCCTTTCTTTTCTTTTTTTTCATTTTTATTAAAGCGTTTTTATCATACAATGTTTTGATCATTTCTTTTTTTTTTTTGGTTTTTTGAGACAGGGTTTCTCTGTGGCTTTGGAGCCTGTCCTGGAACTAGCTCTTGTAGACCAGGCTGGTCTCTAACTCACAGAGATCCGCCTGCCTCTGCCTCCCGAGTGCTGGGATTAAAGGCGTGCGCCACCATCGCCCGGCGATCATTTCATTTTTATTAAAGCGTTTTTATCATACAATATGTTTTGATCATGTTTGTTAGATTTTTAATGTGAACAGAGTGGGGGGAGGGAGAGAGGGTGGACATTAGGATTATTTTTTAATACGGTTGATGTTGTTATGCAGTCAGCTCTTCAATTATGAGCAGAAGGTACCAGATCCTAGAGAGGAAATGGACTTATCTGAGCTCCTGTGCTGGGAAGAAGCAACAATTATTTTCTACGTGAACATTTAGCGTTCATGGATGGTGTGTGGTATGTGGCTGCCCCAAACAGCCGGCTGCAGGTGATTGGTTACTGAGTGCCCCCTTTTTAGTCAGTGCTGTGTAGTCGTAGGCAGTTCGTGGGGCTGCGGCCCCTGCTGCTCCCTGTCAGCTGATTCCAGTGCTGCCAGGGCTTGCCCTGCCATACCTGCATGGCGAGTGTTTGGCACATTTCTGCAGTGTGAACGGCAGCTGTGTGGCTCCTCAGAGTTGTGGCCTGGTATGGGGAAGGGGTGGATTTCGGAACTACTGATAATTGCAGGTGGATCCGGTACAGCTGATGTTATTTAGCGACCCCGTTTCTCCCAGTCAACTACTGGCTTTGTGCCTGTGCAGAACGATGCTCTGTTAGAGACAGTGATAACCAGAACCGGAAAATCGAATCATTACATAGAATGGTCCTTTTTCTTTTTCTCAGTCTTCTGCATCACATGGACTCTTGGAAAAAGAGAGGCAGTCTTCCGGGCCTGGGAATCTCCTTCGCTTGTGGGTATTTCTGAGAACTGTTGAGATAATGGATGCTGGCTGAGCCAGTACAGCCACTGCTCCAGGTCCTGGAGTGAAACCAGGCAAGACGATGAGTGAGGTGGCTCCAGAATTCTCAGCAGCAGCTCCCGTTTTCTTCTCTATGGCATCTCAGAAGTTCAACCACTCACTCCTCAGAGCCCAGTCAGGACATGACTGGGAATCCCAGAATTGATCCAGGAGTTGACATCTAAGTTTTGAAACGCTACCCACCAAATTAAGAATCCATTGTTGTGTCTTTTATTTTCTTTTTGCAGTTCATTTGTAATTTTAAATAATAAATTTACTTTGCCCAGTGAGGTATGGGTGACCTTGGAAATGCGAGTGGAAAATCTTGCCAAGCTAGTAGTTTTCTGAGGAAGCAGGCTCAGCTCCCCAGGACTGGGGTATTCTTTGTCTTCAGTCCTGAGATAGTTAGGGTTCCTGAGAGGGTGACGTCACAAGGCGCCTCTCCTAGTGGAGAGAGATTGTGGCTGGGAGTCCAGCAGGCCCTGGCTTATCGTTGGGCCGGGGCACTCATTCTCTCTGGCCTCCGTGGGGATTTTATTTTCCATTTGGAATGTTCAGACTGGTTGCTGAAGGCTTTCACTGAAGTCCTTCTGTTAACCCCGGACCCTTACTTTTGCCTGACTCTCTTCCTGGACCTGCTTCTGTCTCACTTCTCAGTATGGTCAAGGACAGGGCTGACCCTTCAGTCAGGTGATGTTTAGCCCTGCCCAGCTCCAGAGTTCTTCACTCCTTTTAGGCTCCAAGTAGTGGTCCACCACTGTCTCTGCTCTAAGCTCCCAGGCTGAGGGGAAGCCGAGAACCTTGCTGCTGCTCAGACCGCATTGCACGGGTGTAGTGATGGATTTCAGGTCGTCTGGAGGTCCCTGTGAGCACATGTCATTGCTGCTGGTAGTCCTCTGAAAAAGTTACTTTCTTTTTAGGATTATTAATTTTCAAATTTTCAGAAATTATAAGCGAGGCGTTTTGGCGTTTCTGGGTAATTGGGCTTTGGTTCTTTACTAGCTGAGTTAGCTTGCTTCCTTTTGTATTGTCTTCAGCTTCACTGGAACTATTGCTTAGATTTGTTTCCTAACAAAATTATGATTTGTTATGTATAGGGGTTAGGAGTGTTTTTAAATAATCAAAATATGCAATGTCAAATCTGAGACTGCTAATGGCTTTTCTCAGAATACTTTATTTTTAAATTATGCATATTTGTTTGTTTGTAGTTGTGTGTGTTAGTGCAGACGCTGGAGGCCACAATAAGATATTAGATTCCCTCGAGCTGGGGTTACAGGCAGTTGTGAGCTGCCTGTTGTGAGTGCCAGGACTTGAACTCAGGTCTCTCTGAAAGAGCAGTGTGCACTCTTAACCACTGAGCCATCTCTCCAGCACCAGTCCTTTTGTTTTTAATGCTGAGATTTAGAAAGCTGTCATAGACAAAATTAAATTCTGTTATGAACAAGTGCCGAATGCTGTTTGGTGTTTTCCATGCAAAGAGTAAATACAACATAGGATGCATAATTCTCCCTGGTGAATGATCAGAAACTCCTGGGGGTTTGCTGAATGCAAATCACAGTGAATGGCTGTGATACTCCTCAGATCTTGTACAAAAGATCTTAGCTCTCTAACTATACCACCTTAGGGGAAGCTCACTGGGGGAGCCCTGGATGGGAGAGGGGAGGGGAACCAAGCCGAGAGCTAAGTATTCCGTGTGAGGCTGCTATGGTGCAGCCTGGCACACTCTGTGCTACCCCGAAGCAGGAGTGGAAAGCGGTGCCCTTTTGGAAACATTTGAAAGGTGCTTGGTAGCTTGTCCTGATATGTGTCGCTCACTTTCAGATCAGTGGAACCTGTACAGTCAGCGCTCACTCTTTTAGGGACTTGGAAGTCATTCTTGGGTGTGATGGTATTGGCAAGAAAGGGAATCTAGTGTGGATTTTTGTCTTGAGTATCATTTGTGTGATGTGTTCTCCCGAAAGAAATGACTCTGCAGCTAGGCTACGCCCAGCAGCTGGGAGGAGAGTTGCTAGGTGTCCAAGGCCAGCCTGAGCTACCTAGTGAGTTGCAGGACAGCCTTAGTTACAAAGTAAGGCCCTGCCTCAAAAATAAACAGAAAAGGTCCAGAGTGTTCTTGCAGGAAGGGCCTAATATCAGGTCATGTAACTTTGCCTCTCTGGGCAGTCTTGTGCCTGGCCTTCAGGAGGTGTTGCCATAGCCAGAATGCAGCCTGCTCTGTGCTTGAAACTGTGCGGTGAGATGAGAGCCCCCAGCCACTCCGCTTGATTAAGGGGTCTGCTATGCACAGGGTAAAGGAATGGGAATAGTTTTGTTAGGGCTGTACTTCACAGAGTGTGGAGAAGCAAGGAGGTCCTTCTCATTAACTAAATGGAGCTGGAGATGGAAGGAGAGACAAGGGCAAGAGCCAGAAGTGGTAAGCTGCAGAAGGCTGTTTATTGTCTGTGTGACCTCAGGCAAGTGACTTTTGTCTCTGTGCTCTGTAGTTCCCTTCCAAGGAATGGGAAAGAATCCTGTGGGACTTCTTGTGTGGACTTGATTAGGTGCCTTTGGCAGTGAAAGGGACATTTTAATAGAGTGACAAGATAGTGTGTTTTCTCATCAATAAAGATTTTAAATGAGTTTGTTCTCTTTCTCTTGTAGTTAATTTAACAGTCTATCAGTTTTTTCCTTTCAGAACAAATAGGTTAATATTTGAAGCTTATTTCTAATCTAAATCACCTCAGACTCTTTTCCTGATATTTCTCTCCCAATTAGCGAATACGTGTGAAGTGTGGTCCATAGGTTTCAAGCCTGATGTTGGTGTAGAACACCAGGGCAGATAGGTATGCAGAGAATATTTGTAAATCGTTAAACTTTATGTTCTTTGCTTACCATAGACTGCTGCCCTCAGATTACGGAGGAAATAAATATTGGCAATTAGTTAAATGAAATAGTTTGTATTCTTATGTTCCTTATGCTGCTTACTTAGAAATAGAGATTGTGTAACTGACCTCATAACCGTCTAACTTTTGAGCTGAGGGAAGACGCTGCTAGGTAGACAACTTCCACAGTGGATCTCCTGGTCTCTAATTAATTTTCACTATCAATTAAGTAGGGTGAAATTATAGTCATGCAGGCTAGGAGTTTGCTGGCTGTGAAAACTGCCCTTTCCCCTTGGTGCCAGGTCCCCGACTTATTGGGGAATTGCCCAGCGCAGGAGGAGACTTGTCCACCGCCCTGGGCTTCTGTCCTTTTACCTGGTGGCCACAGCGTGTGGGAAGACTGGAATGATTGACTGTGAGCCCTTCAGACACAGTGTTGATGCTCATTCTGCAGGGGGTGTGTGTTGTCTTTGGAAGTTCCTGTGATTTCCCCTAGGCCTTATGACTTCTGAAGGGGGGGAGAGAAGAAAGGAACGCAACAGAGGAGGAATGTTCCTAGGGTGGTTATGCTTGGACAGCTTACAGGAATATGATTTTTAGTCTGATATTTGCCCTTGTAAGTATTCGGTGTTTCATTGAAGAATGGTTGCAAAGATATTTGAGTCAACTGGCCGTCGGTGTGCTGACTTTTATCCTCTGTGTGGCTGGCAAGCCCACAGAAGGGTATTTGGTGAAGAGGAAAACACACTCCGATGGTCGAGCCGGCGACGCTGAGAGCTGGAGTCGTTTCCAGTGTGCGGTGATTTCTAGGGCCTCCCAGAGTTTCACGTGAAACACGCTAGGTAGTGTGCATAGCACCACGTGATCAAAATATTTTTCCCTGGCTGCTGCCAGAAGCTGACGATTGCTTCTCAACAATCTCACTTGTTGGGCATCCTGCCAAGATGTTTAAGAAAGGCCCCTTCCATGAGCCTCCATTCCTAACCCCACACTGAAGTGCCGTGACCTTCACATATGTAGATTAGCCATGTGCTCTGTGAATTGAAACTGCTGCCTCAGGAGGAAAGCGGTTTTCTTTATTCCACTGGGGATTTGACAGCTATTCTTCCCTGACCTGGGTAAAGGGAATGCAAGGAAATTGGACCCACATGGAGCTGGGACAGATAACCCAGGGAGGCAGCATGTGCCGGCACGCCGGACTCTCCACCAGGTCCTGTGGTGTGGGCACTGGCCAAAGTGCTAACACACACAGATGTGTGAGCAGTGTTCCTTAGAAAAGACCCTGACATTGTGGGCATTTTCAATTAGTGTTCAATAGCCTTTCAAAGGGAAGGTGTTTCTTCTCTGCCCTTCTCTCTCTCTCTCTCTCTCTCTCTCTCTCTCTCTCTCTCTCTCTCTCTCTC
>NC_022034.1:12445601-12468655 GCF_000317375.1 Microtus ochrogaster | reverse complement strand
AGGAAACAATCTTACCTTGCACTCCGGGCTTGCCTACAACTCACAAGCTTTCCATTGTTTCCTGAGTATTAGGATCACAGACATGTACCCTCCTTGTCTGGGCTTCAAGATAATTGTTGAATTATCATCTCTTTAGGTGTTTGAAAACAAAAAAAAAAATATTTTTAAACAAAATACTTTCCTTCTGTGGACCATCACGGGTCTTACATTTCCCTCAGAAAAGCCTTTCAGAGATGCTCGGACATTGGGGAGATGTGCAGGGCCTGCCTGAAGTGGACTGGTATGGCATGACTCACTTGAGAGTTTTATATTGATTAATGTAATTAATGAGCCATGGGCTTTTATTAGGTAAAAGTAGTTTGAAAGGGCGTTTCTCTCTCTCCAGTGTGTGTACGCAGTTAGAGCTCTGCATGGGTGGCGGCCGAGGTACTTGATCAGGTTGGCCTGGTAGAGCATTCAGAAGGGAAAGTTCTCTTTGTGAGATTAATCGGTCTGAAGAGGCTCTTTAGTGGGTTCTTGGCAGGAGGGTGAGCTGGGCAGTCTGACATTTATAAGTGCTTTTGTGTGGCTTTCAGGCTGAACTCTTCCTGTGAGCATTCTGGTTTACGACATGGGTCAGAGCTTGGGCATAGGTACCTGCGGCTCCCAGCAGGTCTCTGAGGAGTGTGATGGGCAGGCCAGACTAAGGAGCAGGAAAAGCTGTCCCTTTGACCTGATGAGGGGAATAATTTTAAGAATTGGGAGAAGTGATTGTGACAACATTCCCTTTCAGAGATGATAGTCCTGAAATCATAGTCCCCGGGTCACTGAGCTCATGGATTAGGGACAGAAGCACAACTCCAAAATGAGATTGATGGAGGTAGGGGGTGGCAGCGGCTAGCATCCCAGGAAAAAGGAGGCAATTCTGTGATGGCTGAAGTAGCTAGGCGGCTGTTTAATTAAGGTCAGAGTGGCTGTGTGCAGAATGGCCCTCCCGGGAGAAAAGGGTGCATAGAACAGAGGGAGAGTGGCCAGCCGGGCACAGAGAGAATGTCACAGTGGTAGTGAGTGAGTCAGCAGCCGAGTCTCATGTGGTTTTTAAAAATGTGTCCTGCCGAGGACAGTTATGTCACAGTCAGGAGTGATTGATAAAACTCTGAAGAAATATGCTACTTTTTGTTCTTGACCTCTCAAAAATGTAGGTTTCCGGAAGGACTTAGGCGAGTCATACAAAATAGTGTTGTAATAAAAATCAGTAACATCAGAATGGCCGCAGTTCCTGGATGTGGCCATGTGTGCTCTGCACATGCGTACAGCTGGGAGGCATCATAGTTACCGTGGTGTTGAGGACAAGCGAGTGGGTAGAATGATGGAGTGTGTTTTCTCCCAGCCCCCCAGGGAGGAAGACATTCAGAGGCCCCCTTCTTGTGGAGAGGCCTGGAAGACCACCTCCCTGCTCTTCACAGAGGCAGAACATTGTTGATGTGTGTAAAACCACACTGTGCTAATTGAGCTTTTATTATGTGATCCCATTGTCGCGACTGAAGAGAGTAAAGAATCTGTATCACAAGAGGGTGGCTGTTGGTTTATTCTGGGAGCGTCAACAGACTTTGATTAACACCCGCTAGTCCTGGGAAGGCCACACCATGATCTGGGTCATTGCTCTGAGTTTCCAAGGCTGTGAAGAAGTCTTGGTGTTTAAAGACAAATGTAGATGTCTCCCTCTGTTTATTTCAATGGGCGGTGGCTGAACTTCCCAAGAAGAAGATGGGGAGAGGGGTCTGCATTTGGAATGATTCTAGAATGGAGGAGCTGCTTAGTGAGTTGATCCGTATAGAGAAGTGGATGATGGACCGGACAGTATCCTGGGTCCTTCTGTTATGCATGAGACCAGCACCTGTGGCCAGCACCTGGAATTCAGGGAAGGCAGAAGCTATCAAAGCCTATTGGATTGATAATATTGGAAGGGACTTCTCCGAAGATTGGTAAAAGTACGAATTTGGGCAGCTGGAAGAGTAGGAGAATTTTAAAGAAGCCAACAAAAGACGATATGTTGTGTTGAGTGTGAGCAGAGCAGCGTGCTGAGAAGGTGGGGATGTTAGCCAGGCAGCAAAGCTTGGATGGTTTTAGAAAACTCGCTGGGCTGGCGAAAGACTGTTGGTCAAGGACTTGTCCTACAAATATGAGGAACTGGGTTTGATCCCCAGAAGCTGTGTAGAAATAAGAGTCTGTCATGGCGTGCTTGTAGTTCCGGCACCCGGGAGGCAGAGCTTCCCTGTGATTCCATGGCCTGACACTCTAGCTCAACTGATGGGTGCCAGCCAACGGGACGCCCTGTAAAGAGGGTGGATGGTATTTCTGAAGATGACCCACAAGGCTGTCCTCAAGTCCCACATGGGTGCACACACAGGTGTTCACACAGGTTAAAAAAGAGAAGAAAACCAGGGTATCAGTAAGAGTGAGAAACCTTCCCGCTTCCTTGGAAAGGTTCTTTTGTGAGATGCAGTCTTTGCTGTGGTCACAGGGCCCCTTCAGGGCCAGATTTAGTGAGATTTGAAAGCACCCAGCTGACAGAAAACACTTTCTTGCTTTGCTGCAATGCTTCGAGGCTTCTTGGGCCTCAGGATGGTGGGTCGGATGTGGGGAGCCTGTCGTGTCCTGTGAGCAAGGTACAGGACCGAAGACGGTTTCCCTTTATGCCCTGAGTAGTTCTTATGCCTTAAGGTCTCAGCACAACCAAATTTCAGCTTTGAATGAAGAGCAGTTTGTCTTAGAGCTCTCATCCAGCAGAGGTGAAAGCGGTTCAGGAGTCTGAAAGAGCCAGCTTTCCCACAGGTGTTTTCTCACCTCCTGCTCACGCTCTCCCAATGCTTTCTTAGCCCAGACTTACAATACTTCAAGTGGCTTTATTGGTCATACGATTATATTTATAAGAATATGCTAAATGTCTGTTTATAGTAATACTTCAGTTCTGGAGATGGCTGTATGGAAGTGGTCTCCCCTATGGGGAGGGAATTCAAGAGAATTTAACCTTGTTTAACCTGTAGTTGGAGCCTCAGAGACAGGTACAGAAAATAATCCTTACTTGCAACTCAGAACTCAGGTTTTACTGTGTGCAAGAGGGAACATTATAAAATATAAGACAGTTTACAGTGATGAGATATTGATAATTAGAAAGGTTAGTTTTCACACTGAAAAATAGATAATTCACATGCACCATGAGAAGAAAGTGGCTGTAAAGTCTGCTGTGTCCTAATGTGTTCCTCATACGTGTGTCACAGCCTCGGTCTTTAAAGGACCTGTCACACAGGTGTCTTTCCTCTGGCACATCCTCAGCATGGACCCCTTTCACCTGGGCTGTTTTCAGAGGTGGCATTTTCACCACGAACAACTGAAGAGACACATGCAGCCTCATGTCCCCTGCCTCCTGGAGGCTGGGAGGAGGAGGAGGAGTTGTAGGATTTCCCATCTGGCCCCGTGGGCAGAAGATGGGTTCTGTAGCTTCCTACAATGTTCTTGTTTGTGTATTATTGTGTATGCTTTGTTCCGGACTGTGGTTTGGGAATGCTGGGTTCCAGGTGTATTCTGGATAATACAATGAAGATGCCCAAGTTTGTGGCAAGAAAATAGGAATGAGCAGGAGATGCGCTCCCACCTGGCCATGCATCTGTGTTCTTTAAAACTGGAGACTCTAGTCACAAGATAATGGCATATGGCATGCCTTTAATCTCAGCATCTGGGAGGCAGAGGGTGACACAGCTTGTGAGTTCAAGACCACCCTGGTCTACATAGAAGAGCCAAGGCTACACAGTGAGATCTTGTCCCTAAACTAAAACAAAACCAAACCAAGCAAATAAACAGAAAGAACAGAGGTCCGGAGCCTGTTCCTGGAAGGCATGGCTGACTTGGGAAGCTTCAGATCTGGGGGTGAAAGGAGGTCAGAATAGGAAGGGTCCCACAGCTCGGGAGTGGAAGCTTCTGGAAGAAAGACAGGCACGGTGTGAGGAGCAGTGTGGAGTCCCTGAGAGTGGAGAGGCCGCTGTTGCTGTTGGTGTCTAGGTGAATGAGCCACTGTGGGTGGTGAGTAGGGAGGAGGAAGAGGCTCGGAGATGCTAGAAGAGCAAGAAAGGAAGAGAGAACGTGGGCCGACCCTCCACGCTCTCTGCCTTGGGTGGCCCTTTCTTAGTGACTGGAACTGTCCTGGCAGGGATGGGGGCCCCGTTTCTGTGTGTCCCCACTGCTGGTGTGGGTACTTTTGCTTGTGACCTGAGTTCATATTTAATCCTGGCAGCAGTCCTAGGAGGCAGGTTTTGTTTGCTGTTCCCACTTTATAGATTTCAGCAAATATAAGTCACTGGGGAATGTTTGCACAAAGATTATTTACAAACATTTCTGAAAAATTTCTGTACTCTATTGAGCTACCAGCGTTTTGTGTGCTCTTTCTCTCCGCCAGCTGGTGTTTCCGCTTGGAGTAGACAGTGGGGACTACCTTGAGTGTCTAGAGACACTCCTTAAGGCAGGGTCATTGTTGGTGGCAGTGATTTGGGGTCAAGGCCTTGGTCAGCAGGAGTAAGATGTCATTGTATATTTTGTCATCACCTGTGAAATCATTTGTGTTTGCAAATGCAATGTAGGTTTCTGTCTGCATAGGTGATTCATGGATGCTAAGTCGATAAAACAGGAATATGTTTCTCCTGTGTATCTGTAATGAAGCCACTTTACTGCACAAATGTGCTCCTTAGTTTGAGTACAGGTTCCTTCACACTCCCTGTAGCCCCAAAGAGAAACAGTTGTTTGCCATTGCACTCAAAAGTAATTAGTAGGCCGGGTGATGGTGGCGCACGCCTTTAATCCCAGCACTCGGGAGGCAGAGGCAGGCGGATCTCTGTGAGTTCGAGACCAGCCTGGTCTACAAGAGCTAGTTCCAGGACAGGCTCCAAAGCCACAGAGAAACCCTGTCTCGAAAAACCAAAAAAAAAAAAAAAAAAAAAAAAAAAAAAAAAAAAAAAAAAAAAAAAAAAAAAAAAAAAAAAAAAGTAATTAGTAATCAATGACATACGGTAATTGCCAGAGTAGCAAGTAGGTGTTTCCCTGGCCAGAGCTGAAGGATTCTACTTGTGTGTTTTGATGTTGGGCCTGTATTGTATGCACTCTGTTTCAGAGTGAGTACACACCCAGCTGAGGAAGTGGGTGGCAGGTGTGGAATCAGGGATGTATGCTTTCCTCCCCTCCAGAGCCGGTGGAGCTCCAAGGACTGAATTTAGTGTTTGGAAGCTGTTGGCATATGAGGGCTTTTTGCCTGCTTGCTTGTCAGCATTTGATGTCCCGTGGACACTGGGAAAGCTGGAGAAAGAGCTCCCCTTTCCACCAGAGGACATCGTTTGGCTATAGAAAAAATAGTCATCTAGGAAGCCAGAATAGGGAGATTCTCAGCCAGCAGGTAAAGAGGTCATGGAGATACTGCCCTGAGAGAGGCCCTGCCTCCTGAGACCCTCGCCCTGCACATGCCAGTCCTGGGCCTGGGCCTGCCAGCTAGGAAGCAAGTTGAACCAGTGTTCTTCCTTCCTTTTGAGACCACACATTGCCATCCCTTTGCAGAAAGAAAACTCATAGATCCCAACAGAAAGGCAAGAGAATCTCTGTGTTTGAGAACAGTTGGGACTATATATAGAGAGATCCTGCACCAGAAAAAGGTGGTGGTGGGGACTCAGGATGAGATGCCAATGTGACTAAGGAATTTGGAGTGCACTCGAGCACTGTGGTAGACGGTCACTAGCTCTGTGTGACTGTGAACCAGAAACTCCATTCTCTGCATGGGTGTGTGACTGCAGTGCAGGTCTGGGCCGTTAGAGAGTTCTGTGACAGAGCACTCTAGCCTTTTTGGTTGCATCTTGCATTAGGTCAGGGAATGAACATTTGAGTGCTGTACACGGCTTCTAGGTTAGAAGATCCGTTCCTTTTATTTGATTGATCATCAATAAGATAAGATGTTGAATGATTTTTGAAGCTCCTCACTCTAATTTTTTTTTTCCTCTTTGAGATGGGGGTCTCAGTGAGTAGCTTTAGCAGAACTCTCTGTGTAAACTATGCTGGCTTTGAAATTGTGAGTGTCCTCCCGCCTCTGCCTCCTGAGTGCTGGAATAACAGCCATGTACATTGTGCCTGGCGTGAAGCTGTTTTTGATATAGTCAGCATTATACATGCATTTATCTCAAATTTAAAAGTAATTGAGTAAGAACAGTATTATTGCAAGAAAATTCTTTCTTCTGGAAGCCCGTGGTGTTTACTGTGAAAGGTGATAAGAATGGGTGCGTACATTGAACTCACTTTTGTTTGTTTTGTTTCTTTTATGGCAGGGTCTCATTGTGTAGCCCTGGCTGTCCTGGCACTCACTATGTAGACCAGGCTGGCCTTGAACTCAGAGTTCTGCCTGCCTCTTCCTCCTGAGTGCTGAGATTAAAGGTGTGCATGTGCGACTATGCCCAATGTGAACTCACTTTTCTTTCCTTAACCTTCCTCTGTCTGTCTGTCTGTCTGTCTGTCTGTCTGTCTGTCTTAAGACCAGTTCTCCAGCTTTGACCAGGCTGGTCTTGGCATGCTGAGCTGGAACCTCCTGCTTGCAGACTGTGCCTCTTCCCTGGACTCTGCTTCTCTCACAGGAGAGAAAGTGTCTCTGTAGTTTGGAGCCCAGCTTCTGGAATGCTTTGGTTGATTTTGCTTGCTAGCCTCTGAAAGTCTCCGTGAGGCTCCTTAGTGCTTTCTTCCTGCAGCACCACAAGGAACAGACATCCCTGCTGTCTTCGTCACAGTTTGAACTTTAACCCCTGGCCGAGTGGTTGGGATAGTTTATGCATTTGGGAACAAAAATTGGAATTTTGTTAAGATTGACTGAAATGCTTTGGCTCCTCCCATCCAATGATGCTTGAGACTAAGTGTCAGGAGGCTGGAGCCTGTGTGTATCAATGTGTTGTGTGGGTTTAGCTGGCCCTGCTGGGATGGTCAAGGTGTGAGCAGAACAGAGGATATGTGAGCCGTGCTTCACAGCCTGTCTGCTGCAGGACCTCAGTCTGTGTGGAAGAAATCAGAGCCCTTCTGAGAGGTTAGAATTCAGTGTTGCTGAGCTGGATGACTAGGACTTACTGCGGGCTGCAGATGGGACGCAAGAAACTTCCTGTTTGCAAACAACTTAACTTTGTACCGTCATTAGAGGAAGCAAAGATCCATCCTTTAGTGTCTGAAAGCTTGGCTGTGTAAGGGATGGCTGTTGTTTGTGCCCGAACTCTCCTCTGTGTGGACGCTGTACTTGGAATGACCCTCCTTTTGTTGGGACTTAGTTTAGTCCTTTGAATAATATTGCTTGAACTCAAAAAATGATCAAATATTTAAGTCCCGAACGTGTTCTTATAGTTGCTCTTATCATGTAGCCCACATTAGCCTAGAGCTCGCATGGCCCAAGTGACTTTGAACTTTTGTTCTGCTTGTTGCGACCTCCCTGTAAATGTCCAATTCAAGCCATGGATCTTTAAAAGAAAATAAAAACTTTTTAAAAAATTAATCTTTTTATTTCATGTGTATGGGTGTTTTGCCTACATATGCACCACATGTGTCCCTGGTGTCTGTGGAGGCCAAAAGATGGCATTGGATCCCCAAGAACTGGAGTTACAGTTGTGAGCCACCACGTGGATGCTGGGAATTGAACCCCAGTCCTCTGCAAGAGTGGCCAATGCTCTTAACTGCTGAACCATTTTGTTAGCTCCAACTAAAACAAACAAAACCCCCAACTTTTAAACATAGCAAATGTTAATTTGAGAATTCCTCAGGGTTTGATCGGGGATACTTTATATTTTTAGAGTTCTTCACTTTTCATTTTGAAGCTTCTATCTAGGTTCAGAGGCTAGAATTTCTTAACATACAGCAAATAGAAGTTTATAGATCTAGCTCACTGGACTTTTTCATTTGAAGCCTAGATGTAGGATGGCTGAAATAGCTGTTCCCTGAGGAATGAGGGGAGAGGCGTTTTAGAAAGGAAACATGGATTGGCCTTGTTTTTCCGTGGCTAAAAATAAATGATAGCTTATTTTTATATTTCTAAGCATTTGTATCATCTCATAAACACAGGAATGCATGAATACATATGAACATATGTGCTTTTGAGTGTGCATTTGTGTATATGAGCATCCACAGCCTTAGCCACCATTCTTGGTGCCGCTTTGTCTAAGTACCAAGGGTGGAAAACAGCACACGCCAGCCAGCCGGCCACGTCTGTGTAACAGCTCTGACTGTCTTAGCATTAGCTCTGTAGACCGGGCTGACCTCAAATCATAGAGATCCGCTCCCCTCTGCCTCCGGAGTGCTGGGATTAAAGGTGTGCACCGCTACTGCCCAGCTTCTCAATGAAGAAGCCAGTAGTTTTGGGGTGGGATGTGGCCTCATTCTGTGACTGTATAGCAGGAACGTGTGTGTGTGTAGACAGAGCAGACGCTAGTTAAAGGACTCGGACACTGCACACCAAGGGTGGATAGAGCGCAGTGTTGAACCCATCCAGAAGTCACAGATATGGGAGTCCCCGCTGCCCCAGAAGAGTCCTAAAGAACACCCCTCAATTTTAACTGATTGGCACTCGGCACATCATAAAAAGCTTTGTGGATCATGAAAGTACTGTAGCACATTCTACAGGCAGTAGGAACCGCTGAGAAGTAGCATATTCTACAGGCAGTAGGAACCGCTGAGAAGTTTCATTACCAAGAGAGAAATTGGTTTGGCTGGAAAAAAACAGCAGCAGAAAAATAACATCAGCAGCAAAAAATTAGAACAAACACAAAGTCTCATTTTATGTCTTTTTTTTCTTTCTTTCCTTTTTTATTTTTACTTTTTATTTTATTTTATTTTTGGGTGTTAGTGGTGTGATGCCCTGGTGGTTTTTTTTTTTTTATTTTTTTTTTATTTTTTTATTTTTCGAGACAGGGTTTCTCCGTAGTTTTTGGTTCCTGTCCTGGAACTAGCTCTTGTAGACCAGGCTGGCCTCAAACTCACAGAGATCCGCCTGCCTCTGCCTCCCGAGTGCTGGGATTAAAGGTGTGAGCCACCACCACCCGGCTTTGCCCTGGTGTTTATGGGTGTGAAGGGCAGAGTGTTTTGCTCAACCTTAATTTTTTTGAAACAAGGTTGCTTGCTGAACTTGGAGCGTGCCCATCTTCTGGTCCCCAAGGCCCCTGGGCCCCCTGATCCCACCCCTCAGCACTGGGATTACTGGCTTCTTCTTCTTTGAAATGGTGCTGGGGTCTGAGCTCACTGCACCCAGTCTAGTCTTCCAGCTGCGCCTTTCTCACTTTGTGTTTGTGGTCCTAATGTCCACATCTCTTCGCTCTCCTGAAACGATGCTGTTTAAGTGATGGGTGGCACCACCAGTGGCCAGTGCTGCTGCGGCATCTCCCAGAGGCTTGATGCCTTCCTTGGCAGTGCTTTCTCCACGGGGCTCACCCTGCCTGTCCATAGTGACTTGATGACTGTAGTGGTTTGCTCGTGCTGCTGAGGCCAGGGCACCCTTCCTCCGCTTACCCTAACAAGGCCCTGTCTCGTGTGCCAGGTGCTGGTTTGGCTTACGGGTTTTGCATCTTCCAGCCACTGTGGTAGAGTCACTGTTCTTGCTTGTGCCTTGGGAACCTTAGGCTCAGCGTGAAACACAACAGGCAGAAGGCTGTTAGTGCTAGCGCCCAGCTTGGGTGGCTTCTGTTCTGCAGAGTGGGGTGATCATGTGACCTCGATTTGGGGGCAGTGTTGTGTAGAAGTGTTCTATTGACTAGCCCACTCCAGGGGTTGTGTGGCTACCCACAGGATGTGTTCTCCCTGCTCTTAGGAGCAGCCAACCAGGATCCTTTACCTCTCCATCCAGAAGCCACTTTGCCCTTTTTAAGCTTTCTTTTCCGTACCTGGGCAAAAAATAGAGGCAAGGGGAGTTACATACATCATCTTTGAACCCTTAGGATTTGATTTTGCATGTTCCAGCCTCCCTGTCTCCAAACTCCCCAAACAGCTCCGTGCTGGATCCTGAGTCGTAAACATAGGTGAGCTCCTGCTTTCTTCTTCATGAAATGGGGATTAATGAACTGCAGTGAGGGCCATGAGGGGTGCTGTTGAGGTCCTCGGTAAGCACACAGCTCTTTAAAGAAACTTAAGGTCTAAACCAGGAAAGGAAAGTGCTCTTGGTGGCCATGGTTGGGACCCTATCAATCAACAGAGGAATGGGTAGCCCTCTCCCCAGAGATACATCTAAGAAAGGGTTTCCCAGGGTCTCTTGGCTTTGTGTTTTCACTCCAAGTGGAACTATAGATTGCTTTGCTTCTAACTTACAGTTTCCAAGGCAGTGGTCTCATCTGGTCCTCACACTAACACTGGGAGGGTCGGTGGGTGTGCTTGTCTTATCCATGGCAACGCTGGACCACAGTGCGTCATTCAGGACACTGCTTGGCCTCAGGCCAAGTACAATCACTCCTGGCTGCTGTGATTTCAGAGTCTGCTGACGACTCCACAGGCATTTGGATCAAGGGTTAGGAGACTCAGCCTATATGGGGCCAGGAAGTGCATATTTTAGGGTTCCAGGCCAGATGATCTTTGCTGTGAATGCTCATCTTTGCCTGGTGACTCCGGAGCAGATCCTAATTGGATAGGCTGTGTGCCAAGAAAAACCACATAGTCTGCAGTTTGAATGTTATGTAACCTTACATGTCTGATCTTTTTGGGTTTATTTCCTAAGTCATACTTCTGCAGATAGTGTCCCAGATTTGGCATTGGGACAGTAGCTTGCCTGGCGCTGGACAGAACATGCGTTACTTCAGGTCCTGTCTCCAGCTAGGCTGGAGGACTTGGTTATCTTGGTCTTCACTCAAGCACTTAGTTTATTTGGGGCTTGGAGTTTCCATCTTTTGGATGAAGAACTGTCATGGGGAGGGAAGAAGCAGAACATATCCGGAAATTGATGAGCACAAAACTTTCCAACCAAAATGAGAATGCTTGATTCTTTTTTTCTTTTAAACTATCTGCCATCCGAGTGAGTATTTTTTTTTTTTATTCTTATTCAGGGACTCCATCAGTTCCCTTAAATTTCACTCCTAAAGTTTTACATTTTTGTCTTTTTTCTTTGAGTTACAAAATCACAGGATTTGAACATGTTTTTGTTATAAAAGGCTCAGGCATTGGCAAAAGCTTGCAAGTTGGCTACTTCCAGTCTCTTTGGCAGGGTTGGCTTTAGTGCAGCTAGCTCGCTGCCTTCTCATGCTAGGCCTTCATCCGTCAAATGTGTTTTCCAGAGCATGAAGTGTATTTTATTCTTGTTGACGTTGGTTACAAACATGTGATGTGAGCATATACAGTGATGTTAAAAGCAGCCGGGCATAGATCCCATTGTCGATGCTCCTCAGGCCTCTGCTTCTGCTCCCTTCCCTCTGATAAGCTGGGTGTGCTGCAAAGAGGAAGGCTCCCTCTTGTCTAAGCAGTCTCTGAATGGTGACAGCCGCGACATTGTTTCTTCTATGGTTCATAGGGTCATTTTGGAATGCCATCCTCTGAGGCAGTTGACCAGAGGACTAGTCTCGGAGATCAACCTAGGATATTCAGGCGGGGTCCTGTGTGTGTCCTCTTCTGATAGCTTCTGATGCGGTTCTGGGCTTCTTGGGTTGGTGGGTGGTGTCTAGAACGTTTTCTCTGGCCAAAACATTCTACGGGAATGCAGGCTGTCATGGCCTACTGTGTAACCAGTGAAGCTTTAACCCCATTGTGGCACAAAGCACAGGCAGAGACAGAGACAGCGATCTCAAATTGAATTCAGTAATTGAAATTGAAAAGTCATTGAGAAAGACGATGAAAACATTTTCTGTTTGGAAGGTGCCAGCTATGTGTTCCCCACTCCCGAGTTACTTTTATCATTTCTGTTAAACTCAGAACTATGGGTGGGGAAAACCAGAGTGGGAGGACTGTGTGTTGATATCATGTGACATTTACCTGTTAACCATACACACATAGACGTGCATGCACTTCTACAATGTAAACAAAGCTAACTGCTGGGATTACAGACGTGCGTGCGTGCGTGCGTGCGTGCGTGCGTGCGTGCGTGCGTGTGTGTGTGTGTGAGAGTGACTATGTTATGGGTCTTGAAATACTTCAGTTCCCTTTCCTTTTTAGGGGGCATGGTGCTAAATAACATAGGCGTATACTTTTGTAAATAATATCTCTTGGAGAAATCCTTTATTGTGGTCTTGATGATCTGTCACATGTGGGCCTGGCCTCTCTTGACTTTGAGATAGAGAGCTTACGTCAGCTCTTGTACAGGCCAATAGCAGAGTCTTAGACTCACACCTCGTTCCCTTCCGTTCTCCTTTGTCCGTGCATTTCAGATGTCTTTCAACTATTAGAGAAGCGACTGGCTCTCCAAAGCTAAAGACCTTTCTGTAATCTGCATGCTGTATATGTAAACAAAATAAAATTAATGGAATTGCTTGTTAAGGAGGATTTATTCTTAGCTGTGTAAATTTTGTTGTCTGGTTTTAAAATATAAAGGACTACCCTTGTCCTCGCTTGCTATAGTTTTTGCATGATGAAAGGAAAGAAACTTTTAAAAGATTATATTTTTAGAGGGACTAAAATCCATGATTAAAAATAGTATTAAAGACTTTTATTTCATTGGGGAAAATGCTTCAAAGTCTGTGTATCTGAGCATGTCTCAGATACACAGAAGTTAATCAAAGTCCCGCTGCTCAGCAGATTCAAATGATCGCTTTTGGAGACTTTTAGCTGCGTGTCTGTTCACTCATTCATTCTTTTCACCTCGATGGCCTGAGAGTCGCGCCCGCCTATCTGTGCTCTCCCTCTCCCTTGCTAGTGTAGTCTGTGCTCTGGAGTCTGCTGTGGGGGCTGTGGTCTGCTGGCAGACTATCCCCACCCTTCGGACGAGGAAGCGGGCAGCCTGAGAGCTCCTTATGGAGGCTTCTGGCCTTTGTGTCTGCTGCTGTGTGCAAGGCTGCCATTCTGTACACAGGGTACTGGCTGGACTGGTACTCCACTGATCTTGGAAACCTGCTCCTAAATTAAGCAATCTCGTAACATTTCATCCCCGTTTTACTTTTGAGACCTAGACGAAGCCATCCCTGGAGGGCTCTTCCGCTGTTCTATTATTTTTTCATAGGATACCTGATTTAGTCGGAAACAAATTTGTCACCACGCACGCTTAAAGGAAGCAATTTAATAAACAGGGTTTGAGAGGAGCCTAATCAGAATTGTAAAATGATGCCAATGAATCAGTTGCAGTATTATAGAGGGATGAGGTTACCTGGCGTTTCTAGGGGAGTCTGGGCAAATCATTGCCACCCCTGCCAGAGGCGTTTAAAGATTTTCCTTTTGATAAGGAATGGGGAGGAGTGACCAGAGGACTTTGTTTGAGCTTGCTGGTTTATTGAAAACTGCCTCACAAGTAGCCATTTTCCAGTCACTTGAAGATAAATAGGTAGGGAGATGGGTATGCTGTGATGTGGTCTCTCAAGTGAAGGCCAGTCACTTGGCAAGCCTGGCAGTTCGTTATGTGATGGTCAGGTAGCAGAGAGAGAGAGAGAGAGAGAGAGAGAGAGAGAGAGAGATATGTCTCCTCATTCTGTCACACCTGCAGGGTCCGCGGTTTGGGAGCAGGATGGCAGCGTGCTGTGTTAAAGACCTGTGGCAGCTTCAGTGGGAAATGTAGGCAGGGACAAAAAGTACTCGCTCACCTCAGTGTCTGCAGTCATGTGTGCACTAGCAGGTAGCCACAGATAGTTCAAGCCACTTATTTCAACTCCCGTGTATTATTGTCATTGTATTTCTGAGATTTGGTTTATAGTTCAGGTTGGCCTTAATTGTGCCTTTATGGTGACACGTACCCTGCTAGGGTCTACAGCAGGACTGGCGGCAGCTTTCCGAGGATCCACCTGATGCAGCTGGAAGTGGGTTCATGCTCACGGGGCTGGAGCTGCTTTCCTGGGCCATTGCGCACCATCTCCTCTTTACCTCGGCCTCTGCTGTCTGGGAGACCCTGAACCAAATGGCAATTACCACAGAGATTGCCTTGAAGGTCTGTGAGCCACAGAGAGGCGTTCCCTCGGGGGTGATTTGCAGATACTCAGGACAGGGCAGCCACAGTAGATTCAAGGTCTTGGTGAATGGAGTGTGTTTGGAGATGGGAGGGGCAGAGCTGCTCACAGCAGCTTCTGAGACATGAAACCATCCAGGACTGCCACCAATACTGGCATTTTGAGCAGCAGCAGGTCTTGCGTGGAGGGCGGTAAGTTACAGGTGTAACCCACTCCATTGAGGGTGTGTGGAGCTGCTGTGTGCAGTGTGCATTGTGTTCCTGACGTGTGGATTTGCCTCCTTTAACTGTGGAAATTCAGGGGCATGAAAGAATATTTTCTCAGAGTTTAAGTGGAATAGGGGTGCAGGCTCTGCCGGGCTGTGCCCATTGGAGGTCTTGGGCTGCAGTCCAGGGGCTCTCTGGGCTGTGTTCTGTGTAGGACGGAGAGGGGGACATTTTCACAGACTGTTGGCAGAATTATTCCTTGAGGTTGTAGAGTTCACCGCAGTTTGCTTCTTCCGTGCCCCACTAGAGGGAGAGTCATTGTGGCAGGGACTTTCTGTTTAAAATCTCACCTGATTAGGTCAGGCCTAGCTAGGACACTCTTTTAGGACCCCAAAGTCCACTGATTAGGGACTGGAATTGCATCCACAAAATCCTTTGGCATTTGTAATGTTTTCTTGGTTAGGTCTTAAGGGGAGGGTGGTACATAAAATTGTAGCTAGCAGGAGGCATAGATCTCAGGGATCCCCTCAGAATTCTCCCCACTATAGGTGGAGAGTCAGATGCACATATGGAGGAGTTTGTGTTAGTCTGCTCGCGATTCCATGGTGTAGCACAGGCTGGATACCCCTGAAATGAGAGAAGTCTTTCTCAGTTCTGGAGCATGACATCTAAGGTAAAGGCGACAGCAGAGTTACTTGCTCTTGGCTTGGAGGTGGCCGCATCTCTTGGCTACTCCTGTGGTCTTTCGTCCATGTGTAGGATGTGTATAAATGGAGGTTTCTCTTCCACCTGCCATTTCGTGAGGCTTGTATTAATTATAAAAGTTTGGCCAGTAACTCAGGTTTATTACTAACTAGCTCTTACTTTTAAATTAACCCATTTCTATTATTGTATATTTCATCACAAGGCTTGTGGCTTGTTACCTCATTCTTGCTTCTCCAGCAGCTGCTGGTGTCTCCCTGACTCCTCCTTGTTTCTCCCTGACTCCTCCTTGTTTCTCCCTGACTCCTCCTTGTTTCTCCCTGACTCCTCCTTGTTTCTCCCTGACTCCTCCTTGTTTCTCCCTGACTTTCTGTTGGTATTTCCTGCCTTAGCATATTCTGCCCTGCCATAGGCCAAAGAAGGGTCTTTATTAACCAATGGTAATAAAGTATATTCACAGTATCCAGAGGGGCATCCCATATCAGAGTAGAGCTTGCCTTCCCCACTCTCCTGCTTCTTAGCTGACTTTTAGTTACATTCTTTATATCATGCAACAGTGTTTAGGGCTAGGGCCTCAACGTATGAATTTTCTGGGATGGGAGAAGGAAGGAGGAGGAAGGACCCAGTTCATCCATAGCTGACCAAAGAAGTCTTTTGGTTTTCACTGGAGTGGAATGGCATGGCCATGAGAGACCTTCCCCAAAGACCCCGAGTCAGATTCAGGGTTTCTGACTGTGTCGTATTCACCACCCAAGGCAGGTTCCTCCAACCAGACTAGTGGTCACTGCCTGGCAGGATTTAATTAGCGTTGATCATATGGAGAGTCTGTCACCCAGAGACCAGAGTTCCCAAGGTGCTTGTTCTGCTTCCGTGTCTCGTATGTGCTGTGTATCTGTGCTGATGCCTTCCTCACTATAGGCTGGCATCCCTGAGCTCACTGTACCAAGCATTCCTGTTTGCTGTCATGTCTGTCTTTCAGCAAACCTTACAGGCAAGTGCTACTTCAGTTTAGACAGCTGGTGGATGGGTGCTTAGATGAATGTTCCTTTGAAGGAACCTGTTTCCTCTTTCATCCGTGTCTCTAAACCATTCCTGACTCAGCGCTTCCTCCTGAGAAGTAAACTCCTTCTACCCATCAAGTTCCCACTTTCAAGCATGTCTTTGCACGTACTCCCTATCCCTCTCCTTTGGAAGGATAGAGCAAGGCTTTTCCTCAAAGACTTCCTGTTGATATTCTTGTCAAGCTGCTTCTCCATAGTGTACCTTATCCCTTTCCACATAGGAACTCGGATCTTGACTGGATGAATGCCCGCCCCCCCCCATTTTTGAGAAGGTGTCATGTAGCCCAGGCTAGCTTCAAATTCACTCTGTAACTGAGAATGACTTTGAGCTCCTGACGTCTTGTCTCCACCTCTTGGGCGCTGGGAGGACAGGCCTGTGCCACTGTACCTTGCCTGCATGTTTTCAGCTGCACTCTTCATGCTAGGCCCAGGTCCTGTTTTAAGTGTCAGCAGGACACAACCAAGTATCATGGGGGAAACTCAGTGAGGAATTGCCTAGGTCAGGCTGGCTGGTGAGCATGCCTGTGAGCCTGTAAGGATCTGTCAGTCATCCCCTCCGTCCGCCCCTCCCTCCCTCCCTCCCTCCCTCCCTTCCTTCTTCCCGGTTTATTTTTATTTTATGTGCCTTCTGTATGTCTGTGTGAAGGCATCAGATCCCCGGGAACTTGAGTTACAGATAGTTGTGAGCTGCAGTGTGGGTGCTGGGAACTGAACCCAGATCCTCTAGGGGAGCAGAAGCGGCCAGTGCTCTGGAACATTGAGCCATCTCTCCAGCCCTAGGGTTTTTCTTTATTGGTCATTTGGGTTGGAGGACTTACCCTGAATGTGGGTGGCATGGTTTCAAGGAACTGATGCGTTTGTTTTTCTCTGCTCTTGACTGATTGTGTCGTGTTTACCACCTTCACTTTCCCACAGTGATGGAGCTGTTAGCCAGATAAACCCTTCCTCCTTAAGCTGCCATCAGGAATTTCTCACATCAGTAGACATGAAGCCAGGACATGACGCATGCCTTTGTTTTTATCTTTTGGAATTTCTGCTCTCAACAGTTTGTGACACGTAGACTCCTGCTAGTGTTAAATGTTTAGTGCCATGTCTCCACCCTCCTGACGTGTGCCGTGGAGTTCTCTGTCTTCCCCGAAGACCCTGACGTTGTATCCAGAAGTCTGAACGGATGCATTTGACTTTGCAAATCCTGTTGTTCAATGGGTCAGTGTGTGTGCCGAGGGTCATGCACTCATGGTGCCTCTCTTTGGAAGCCTTTTGTAGACATCGCTGATACTTAGGGTGTCCTTGTGAGCCACGCCAGTGTCACAGAGCAGCGCTTAAAATGTCAGAGGAGCCATGTGGAGAGGGAGGTCAACAGGACCCTCCTGTGGTGTGCAATGTCACTGACCATGAGTTTGCCATGTTGGCATGCAGCGTGCTAGTGGGCCTAATGTATCGATTTGCTTTCTTCACCAAGCCAGCAAATAAAATATTTGGTTGCAAGGTAATAGAATGGTTTAGTGAGGGGACCTTTGTTTGCAAAGGCATTTTGAGGACATACATGGGATTAAAATTCAGTGTGGGAAGGGAGGGTAAGTTCATTAGGGCTCCTCATCAGGGCCTATTTGAGAGAGGTCTTGGGGGTGTTGGACTTTGTCCAGATGGTATCGTTCCCACTATACTTGGGAAGTTGTTTTACTCCTTTCAGAGTATCTTGGCCTAGTTTGGCTGGCCTGCTTCTGTGGACTGCTGGAGATAAAGGACATGCAAGTGAGTTTGAGGGGCAAGAGTGGGGAAGGATCTCCACGACTTAAGGATTTAAGGGGAAGTTGGACATTTTCTTTGACAATGCAAATTAATGGTAAAGAAAAAAGTGCAGTCTTTGGCTAGATTTATGCTTGAACAGGTGCATTCGAGGTATGGTTAGGGATAATATGGTCTCTGTTTTAGGAGAATGACAGTCATCAATTAAAACCCTTTCTACTTGTCCTGTATTTCAGTGGTTAATTTTTACACCAAAATTTTTAAAAATTATTTTTTGTACGTATGTGTTTGTAGGTGTGTGCATGTGATGGAGTGTGTGTAGGTCAGAGAGTGAATTTTGGGAGTAAGTTTTGGGGGTCTGACTGGGGTTATGTGCATGTGACCACGTGTGTGTGTTTGTGTGTGTGTGTGTGTGTGTGGTCGGAGGGTAACTTTCAGGAGCAGGTTTTGGGGGTTATATTGGGGCCGTGTCCGTGTGTGTGTGTGTGTGTGTGTGTGTGTGTGTGTGTGTATGTTTGTGTATGTGTGTGGTCATAGGGTGGCTTTCAGGAGAAGTTTTGGGGGTCAGACTCCAGTTGTCAGACTTGCACGGCAAGCACTTTTACCCCTTGAGCCTTCTCGTTGATCCCCTAAAATATTTTATGTCCTAATCTCCATTAATTGATTGTGATGACAGGCTTTTAGGTAAAGATTCATCAATTATCAATAGACTATCCAACAGTTATAATAATATAAGTTTAATAATAAAACTGTGTCTCCAACAGATACTCAGGCGTTTTTGAAGATGAACTATGCGTCTTTGTGTACGATTGAAAAGGTAGACTTGGCGTCTGGAGGTTAGTTTCTCCATTTCCACAGAATCCATGCAGCGGGTCATGTGATGCCCTCTGCCTTTCTGCTGGCCTAGGGCTTATGTGACTTCTCTGGTTTTCTTTCTTGCCCTTTCCCCTTATCCATTTTTAAAATAGCAATGCTTCTCATACTGTCAGAATCTCATGTTGTGACACCCCACTCAGCAGTTATGACAGTAGGGTAATGACAGCAACTGCCTCCTGAGAATCAATCAGGCAATTAATTTTGTAAATGAAATGCTGATTATACAAAGCTTCACATGAGAGGCCCAGTGATTAAAATCAATTTAACAAATTGTTTCAGGTGGGACTTGATTAATAATTTACCATAAATGCTAAGGATATATGACCAGCATACCCGCTGCTCTCCCTGTCCAAATATGCAGGTGGCCCTCCGTCCAGGTTCAGGTAGATGGGTCAGGCTTTATGCTCCTCACACTTTGGTTGTATGTGCTACCCTTGCCAACAGTGAAATGGAATACAAAGTTATGCTTTTGTATTATTATAGTTCATGTTTTCATGTGTTCTGCTTAAAAAATAGTTGGAGGGCTGGAGAGATGGCTCAGCAGTCCAGTGGACCTGGGTTTGATTCCCAGCGCCCACATGGTTGCTCACAACTGGCTGTAACTTCAGTCTCAGGGTGTCTGTCGCCAGCTTCTGGCCTCCAAGGGCGCCAGGCTGCGTGTATTATGTAGACATACATGTGCACAGAATACTATACATATTAAATTTAAAAAGAAAAGAAAAATGTTGCTCCAGCGGCCCTGAGTTCAACTGAGTTCAACAGGTCTTTTATCCGCATGGGTGGCTCAGACTTCTGATAGTAATGTGTGTGGAGCTTCAGAGCAGCAGGTGCTTGCTAGGCATTTTTCATTCTTAATTACAGTAACAGCAATCAGCAGAGCCTTGGAAATGTTTTAAGACTATTGGGAAGAGTGACATTATGGCAGGGAAATAAAACATGCCTGTTTGGAGCCTTATCACTTGAATCCTGGAGAAGCCATGCTTGGAGTAGGAGGCAGCTGTCATACACCAAACATTTGTTGAGAGCCTGTCTTGAGCCAGGCTGTAGCTTAGGTTCCATAGTTGTCATTACTTTAAACCTGACACCTTTAGCGAGGCTGTAAGGTATTAGAAGGGGCGGCCCGGAGAGTGGTGGAGGTTAAGTTGTCCTTGGCTTTCCTTTGTAAACCGGCTGACCAGTTGAAGCAGGACACTAGCTGTGTCCCAAGTCTGCCTCTGGGCCAGGCTAGGATGATGAACAAACACTAAAGGCGCTCGTTCTCTGATGAGAGAGAGGCAGGTAACCAGCGGCAGTGGCTTGGGGTGAATATTTAGTGTCTGTTCAGTGGGAGAGTTGTGACTGGCAGGACCCTGGGAAAGTAGGTGTTGATGCAGTGGCACTTGGCAGGGTTTGGAAAAATTGCCTCGGTTTACAGGGTGGCCAGGGGGATGCTGGGTAAAGGCTTTCTAAGACTTGGAATGGTGGTAGAACTTTCCATGTTAAGGTGAGTCTTGTCTCAGGGTTTCAGATCTTCAAGAGACTTGACCAATAAGATTCTGGCCAGGTGAGCAGAAAGGAGAGGCACCATTCACTGTCCATATTCTTCTTAACACACTGCAGCGCGGGCCAGGCAGGGCGGAGGAGTGCTCAGAGTGTTGGGACAGCAAGGGCTCATTGCTTCTCTCTAGTCCCTCATCTTGCCTGTGAGGAGTGGGCAGCTGGAGGGGTAGCCCCTGGAGTGCCAGTCTTTAGCATCATTTAGCGCCTGCACTCTGGGTGTGTGTCCATCCCTGTGACCTGCTGTGCTAGGCTCTCACACTGATAGGTACTGGTATTATATTGACTTTTCAAACCAGGCAGCTGAAGTTCAGACAGCTGAGTCTGCTTAGTACCTAGGCTGTTTACCCGGTTTGTTCTGCAGCCCTAAGCCTGCAGTCATCCATCCTCAGGATAGGGTTGGAAAGGTAAGCCCTAGTAGGGCCCCTGTTCTTGGCTCAGTCCTCTGTCTACCATGGAAGTCGTGCTAGCTGAGTGTCTCCAAGTCCATCCCAGAACCCTCCTTTCCCTCTGTGTCTTCATCCGCACCTTTGGAATCGTCAGCTTTTCAGGCTGTGCTGTGTAAAAGACCCTACACCTTTTCCCTATGGCTAGTGCTTATACCTCTGCACATACACAAAAGTAAACATTAATTAAGAGTAAAGTCTTATAAAAGAATGCCAAGCCTGGGCTGGTGAGGATGCCCTTTTAATTTTAGCAGTCAGATAGCAAAGAAGATTGGCAGGAAGATTGAGCTCAAGGCCAGCCTGGTCTCTATAGAGTGTTCTAGGCTAGCCAGGGCTACATAGTTAGACCCTGTCTAAATAAATAAATAATAAAAGTAATAACTGAAAGTATTGTATTGCGCAACTTTTGTGCAACCCTGTCCCCAACCTTCCTGTACACACTGTGTGTGTGTGTGTGCGTGTGTGTGTGTGTGAGTGTGTGAGTGTGTGAGTGTTGTCTCCACACACAGTTTTGGGGCGCTGTGGGTTTGAATGGCATGTTACCTTGGTTGTCAGCTGTCCTTAGCGCTCCACCACTCTGGTAGAGTGCATTTAAAATTTACCCCAAAATGTAAGGACACTGCAGAACGAAACCATGCACCTGTTTCAGTTCTGGCACAGCTGACCTTAGCACCTTGCCACCCCTCTTATTCTGTCCGTCCGTCTGTCTGCCCATTCATCCATCCATATGTGTTTGTTTTCTCAGCATTATTGAAGAGGGTTGCAGACACTCTGTCCCTTTGTGTTCCTTGAGAGTGCAGGGCCTAGGAACAGATGTACTCTGGCATGTGCTGGTACAGGAGTGCAGAAATCTTCCCCTGGAGCTGCCCTGATTTTGTCCCCTGTTCTAACAAGCATCTGCCCAGCAGTAGACTTCCCTTCAGGACAGGCTCTGTCTGGCCTTACATTTGTATTTCTTCTCTTTTCTTTTTAAATTTATTGATGTTTTACTTTATGGACATGAGTGTCTTACTGCACGTATGTCTGTATATCATGTGAGTGCCTTTGGAGGTCAAAAGAGAGCACTGATTCCCCTGGGCCTGGAATTACAGACAGCTGTGAGCTGTTAGGTGGATGCTGAGAATCAAACCTGGGTCCTCTCCAAGAGCAGTCAATGCTCTTACCACTGAGCCATCTCTCCAGCTCCGTTGTTCTTTTTTAAAATGTAAAATTTGGCTATGTGTTGGTCACGTTAACTTCTTTCCTGTGCATCCATGTTAAATAGGAGTCAGCGTGGTATCTCATTGGCTCTGATTAAGAACACACTGCATGGTGGCATTTCCCTGGAAGCATTTGTGTGTCACCATGGGTGTGTCTTTTGTCCAGAAGCAGGTATTGGTCAACAATTTTAACTTGTTGGCATTTTTTATACTGCATCTTTGAAGCTGCTAGTTTTAACAACTAAGGAAGTAGGACTGGGTGCTGGGTGCATAACTCAGTGCTTGCCATCATGGACAAGACCCAGGTACCTACCCCCCCCCAGCCAGTTCAATAGCTTGAGAGAGAAATTGAGGGCAGTGTTGAGACCACAAGGGAAGTCTAGTGTCTGTCCTCAGGTGAGGTTGAGACATGGCTCTTGAGTAGTCTTTCCCGCTGCCATATGACACTGGCCTTTGAGTTGCTGTCTCAGAGGGAGATGTTATTTCCCTTGGAAAGTTGGGGACAGTGTGACTCAGGGATCTTGAAAACTTCTCCCTCAATTTGTAGCTAGGAGCAGCCAGGAGGGATGGACCCAGGCTTCCCTGACGACAGACTCTTATTGCTCTAGAGATGCCAAACTGGTGTCTGCATGGTGCTAGTTGAGAGGAACTGCCTGCAGCTCATGGGGCTTCAGAGACTCCCGCTGGGACTGTCTTCTGTGCCATGGTGAAGGAATAAAGGGTTTCCATACCTTTAGATCACTGAAATAATCTTATTTCAGAATTACAGAGCGCTCTAATAATGATGAAATTAAAATTTTATCTGTGTTAGAAGCCAGTTATGTGTGAATATTTGGAATATGCCGTCTCTCTTCTGAATGAACTTTACACCAAGAGTAGCAGTGTTGGTAGTGTGTGCCTGAGTTTACTGCATTGCGTGGAGGCCAGTGTGGCTCTTCAGCTACAGGCGGTGGGGCTGGAATGCGACACTGTCACACACACGTTCCTTTCTTGATCTTAATCTGTATTTACATGGCAAGTGCCCCTTGTTATTGTTCTCTTCTTAATAAGAGCCAGCTACTGCGCTCTCTTCAGTGACGAGTCTGAAGAGTGGTGCATGCATGCTGAGGGATGCAGATAGTGGAGAGTGGCGCATGCATGCTGAGGGATGCAGATAGTGGAGAGTGGCGCATGCATGCTGAGGGATGCA